>NW_022437002.1:3792733-4121315 GCF_009761245.1 Sapajus apella | reverse complement strand
AAAAAAAAAAAAAAAAAAAAAAAGAAAGAAAGAAAGAAAGAAAAGGAATAGTTACTGTACAGCTCACAACATGAATGAACCTCACAGACAATATGCTGAATAAAAGAAGTTGGAGCTGGGCGCAGTGGCTCACGCCTGTAATCCCAGCACTTTGGGAGGCTGAGGCGGGCGGATCATGAAGTCAGGAGTTCAAGACCAGCCTGGCCAGCTGGTGAAACCCTGTCTCTACTAAAAATACAAAAAATTAGCCGGGCATGGTGATGTGTGCCTGTAATCCCAGCTACTCGGGAGGGTGAGGCAGAATTGCTATAACCTGGGAGGCAGAGGTTGCAGTGAGCTGAGATCGCGCCACTGCACTCCAGCCTGGGCAGCAGAGCAAGACTCCATTTCAAAAAAAAAAAGGAAGTTGGACACAACAGTACATCTATTGAATTACTTCACTTATATTAAGTTCTAGGATAGGTAAAACTAATCTCTGGTGAAAGAAAACAGAAAGGAAGTTGCTTGGGGGAAAGATCACTGGGAAGGGCCATGAGGACATTTTCTGAAGGGCTGGAAACGTTCTATGTCTTAATGAGGGGTGGGTTACATGAGCATATATACCTTTAACAAAACTCAAAGAATTGTACACTTTAAGGTTTGTAGGCCAAGCGCAGTGGATCATGCCTATAATCCCAGCACTTTGGAGGCTGAGGTGAGAGGATCACTTGAGCCCAAGAGCTCAAGATCAGCCTGGGCAACATGGCAAAACTTCATCTCTACAAAAAAAAAAAAAAAAAAAATACAAAAATTAGATGGATGTGGTGGCATGTGCTTGCAATCCTAGCTACTTGGGATGCTGAGGTGGGAGGATCACCTGAGCCCAGGAGGTTGTAGCTGCAACGAGCTGTGATTGCACTACTGTACTCCAGCTTGGGAGACAGAGTGAGACCTTGTCTCAAAAAAAAAAAAAAAGGATTGCACATTTTACTGTATGGAAATTTTACCTTAAAAATAAAGGCCTAGGCTGAGTGTGGTGGCTCATACCTGTAATCCCAGCACTTTGGGAGGCTGGGATTGGCGGATCACCTGAGGTCAGGAGTTCGAGACCAGCCTGGCTAACACTGCGAAACCCCGTCTCTACTAAAAATATAAAAATTAGCTGGGCATTGTGGTGCATGCCTGTAGTCCCAGCTACTTGGGAGGCTGTGGCAGAAGAATCACTTGAATCTGGGAGGTGAAGACTGCAGTGAGCAGAGACTGGACCACTGCACTCCAGCCTGGGCAACAGAGCAACACTCCGTCTCAAAAAAAAAAAAAAAAAAAAAAAAAAAAAAAAAGGCCTGAGGAGGCAACTGAGTGCTAGACAGGCAAGGGTCCTGACCTTTGTGAACTTTTAGTCCTGGAATGACAGGCAGGTAACTAAGCAAACACAGCAGAAAGCATTAAATGCAATGATCATGGTAATATGAGCCACTGAAGGGAAGGGCCCCTTATAAGGGAGGGGCACTGAATCCATTCTGGATGGTCAGGAAAGTGTTCCTGGAGGAAGCAAAGTGCTAAAGGATGAATAGGAGTTAACCAGGATAGAAAGAATGGAAGTCTATTCCAAGCAAAAGATATATCAGGTGCAAAAGCCTGTGTGCAGAAGTGCATAAAGCATATGAGGAACTGAGATTTGCTTTGCTTTGCTGAAGAGCGGAGGATGAGTTGGGGCACGGTAAGAGATGAGGCGAAGTGGCTGGCAGGACCCAGCTCATCAGCTGGGAAGCCACATGAAGGACCACGGTGAGCCATGGGCAGGTATAGCCTCATGTTCAGCTATGTTCTATCTTTCTATTCCTCCTGCCCCTCAGAGCCCAGGGCTAATCCAAGCCTCCTTTTGGCCCATTCAGCAATGCCCAGTCACTTTTTTGGACCTCTTGGACAGAGCCTGAAAGGGACCCTGACTGACATGCACACCCAACACCAAGAGGCTTAGCTTCTGTTGCCTCACTTTGCATCGCTGCTCCTTGGTGGTCCTACCTCTGCTAAGACGTGTCCTGGGCCCAAGACTCAGATGTGCTTCAGAGGTGATCCTAGCCTTGAGGAGCTTCCAGTCTAATGGGGAATACAGGCAGGAAAATTAGTATAACCTGGGGTGAAAAGTACTTTGATAAAGGGCTCCTGAGCAGTGTGACTTCTGCTTCTGCTCTGGGTATAGTGCCTTTTTGCAGCTGGGTCTCTTTTGCCCACCTTGTCCTTCCCTGGCCAGGGTTCAGCATCAACTAGCACAGCACCCACATCCTGGCAGCAGACGGATGATTCTGAAGCACACCTTGGCATGGGTCCCTCCACTGCTCAAAATCCTCTATCCCCCACTGGGTCTAAGTCAAAGTCAAGCTCTTTTGCCTGGCATATCTGCAGGCCTGGTATGGATTGGCTGGAAATAAGTGTCCGCTGAAAGAGTATGTGACCTAATGACCTAGTGGATGAGTGAGCAGGTAAGAGAGGAGTGAAGCATGAGCAAGTCAGGCAATGAGTGAATAAACAGTCAGCAAAGAGAAAGTCAATGAGTCCATGAATTACCACTGGTCCCCCTGCCATCTTCTTTTTTTTTTGAGACAGAGTTTCTCTCTTGTTGCCCAGGCTGGGAGTGCAGTGGCACGATCTCAGCTCACTGCAACCTCTGCCTCCCAGGTTCAAGTGATTCTCCTGTCTCAGCCTCCTGAGTAGCTGGGATTACAGGCATGTGCCACCACGTCCGGCTAATTTTTGTATTTTTAGTAGAGACAAAGTTTCGTCATTTTGGCCAGGCTGGTCTCAAACTCCTGACCTCAGCTGATCCACCTGCTTCGGCCTCCCAAAGTGCTGGGATTACAGGCATGAGCCACCGTGCCCGACCCCCACTTCTATCTTCAGTACACTGCAAGTTACCCAAGAACAAGGAACACTGGGTGTCACGCCCCACCATACCCCACCCTGGACACTTGGTCTAATATACCAGACACGCTCAGTAACTATTTGCTAACTGAATGACTTAATCAGCAGGTGGACAAGTGACTCCAGATGCTGACTAGAAGGGCTGGGATTGGGTCGAGCAGGGTAGGGTGACTCACGGGTGCTGCAGCACGTTGGAGCACAGTGCTGGGTCCACCTTCTGCCAACAGCCCAGATGGGCGGCGGCCTTGTGCAGCAGGTCACAGTAGCTGGCAGGCAGCAGGTGCTGCATGAGGATCACGGAGGTACTGATGGACACCAGCAGGAAGAGTTCACAGGACCAGCGTTTGTCATAGTAATGTGTGTTCTGAGGGTAGCAGAAGGTGGGTGAGGCCTGGGACACCCATAAATGTCCTCATTCTCTGTCGTTCCCTGATTCTACATGACTCAAAGGTTAGGACAGTCCTGGGGAGACCTCAGAATGGCCCAAAAGCAAGAGTCAAACACCCAACAAAGAAGGCGTAGGCCCTGTGCCCACTAGTTGGTTTTCTACAGAGAAATCTGCTCCTATTGCCCACTACTCTGAGCCAGAGAACAGGATCTAGGGTCCAAGAGACCTGAATTCAAATCTTGGTTCCTTTGCTTATTAACTATGTGACACTGGACAAGTCATTTACCTTCTCTGTGCTTTAGTTTCCTCATCTGTCAAATGAGGATAAGAGCAACCACCAGGCTGGACACAGTGGCTCATGCCTGTAATCCCAGCATTTGGGAGGCTGAGGTGGGTGGATCACTTGAGGTCAAGAGTTTGAGACCAGCCTGGCCAATATGGTGAAACCCCATCTCTATTAAAAATACAAAAATCAGGCCGGGCGCGGTGGCTCAAGCCTGTAATCCCAGCACTTTGGGAGGCCGAGGCGGGTGGATCACGAGGTCAAGAGATCAAGACCATCCTGGTCAACATGGTGAAACCCCGTCTCTACTAAAAATACAAAAAATTAGCTGGGCATGGTGGCGCGTGCCTGTAGTCCCAGCTGCTCAGGAGGCTGAGGCAGGAGAATTGCCTGAACCCAGGAGGCGGAGGTTGCGGTGAGCCGAGATTGCACCATTGCACTCCAGCCTGGGTAACAAGAGGGAAACTCCGTCTCAAAAAAAAAAAAAAAAAAAAAAAAAAATACAAAAATTAAAGCTGGGCGTGGTGGCTCACGCCTGTAATCCCAGCACTTTGGGAGGCGGAGGCGGGCGGATCGCGAGGTCAAGAGATCGAGACCATCCTGGCCAACATAGTGAAACCCCATCTCTACTAAAATACAAAAAAATTAGCTGGGCGTGGTGGCGTGCCTGTAGTCCCAGCTACTCGGGAGGCTGAGGCAGGAGAATTACTTGAAGCCAGGAGGCGGAGGTTGTAGCGAGCCGAGATAGGCCACTGCACTCCAGCCTAATGCCTGGTGAAAGAGCGAGACTCTGTCTCAAAACAAACAAAACAAAAACAAAAATTAGCCGGGCATGGTGGCACACACCTGTACTCCCAGCTACTCAGGAGGCTAAGGGAGGAGAATTGCTTGAACCCAGGAGGCAGAGGCTGCAGTGAGCCGTGAAAGCGCTGCCACTGCACTTCAGCCTGGGCGACAGATTCTGTCTCAAAAAAACAAAACACAACACAACTCTCTAAAAGGCTGGTCGTGGTGGCTCACACCTGTAATCCCAGCACTTTGGGAGGCTGAGGCAGGCGGATCACTTGAGGTCAGGAATTCGAGACCAGCCTGGCCAACATAGTCTCTACTAAAAATAAAAAAAAAAATTAGCTGGGCGTGGTGGCGCATGCCTGTAATCCCAGCTTCTCAGGAGGCTGAGGCAGGAAAATTGCTTGAACCTGGGAGACAGAAGTTGCAGTGAGCCAAAACTGTGCCAGTTCACTTGAGCTTAAGCAACAGAGTGAGACTCTGTCTCAAAAAAAAAAAAAAAAGCCAGGCATGGTAGCTCACGCCTATAATTCCAGCACTTTGGAAGGCCAAGGTGGGTAGATCACAAGGTAAGGAGTTCAAGACCAGCCTGGCCAAGATGTTGAAACCCCATTTCTACTAAAAATACAAAAATCAGATGGGCGTGGTGGCAGGCACCTGTAATCCCAGCTACTTGGGAGGCTGAGGCAAGAGAATCGCTTGAATCCAAGGGGCAGAGGTTGCAGTGAGCCAAGATCGAACCACTGCACTCCAGCCTGGGCAACAGAATGAGACTGTCAAACAACAAACCAAAAAAACCAAAAATTAGTCAGGTGTGGTGGCACATGCCTGTAGAAGAATTGCTTGAACCCTGAAGGTGGAGGCTGCAGAGAGCCGAGATCACACCATTGCATTCCAGCCTGGGCAACAAAGGCGAAACCCCGTCTCCAAAAAAAAAAAAAAAAAAAGACATTAAGTCTCTCAAGCTCACTGCAGCTGAGGAGGTACCTTCCCAGGAAACCATAAAAGCAATAAAAGAGAGCACAGGCTTTGAGGTCACTCAGACCTGGATGAACCCTGGCTTCCTTACTAAATGATAAAGCCAGACATTGTGAACAGCTGCTGAAACACAAACTCACAGGTCTTTGTAATCAAGTAGTATGGGTAACAATGCCATGTCTCCCTCATTGGCTGGGTGACCTTGGACAGGTCACTTCCCTTCAGTGAGTCTAGTTCTCTGCACTCTAAAATGGACACAGACTCGGCACGGAGGCTCACGCCTGTAATCCCAGAACTTTTGGAGGCCAAGGTGGGCGGATCAGTTGGAGCCAGGAGTTTGAGACCAGCCTGGCCAACACGGTGAAACCCCATCTCTACCTAAAATACAACAATTAGCTGGGCATGGTGGCACACATCTATAATCCCACCTACTTGGGAGGCTGAGGCAGGAGAATTGCTTGAACCCAGGAGGTGGAGGCTGCAGTGAGCCAAGATCCTGCCGTTGTACTCTAGCCTGGGCGACAGAGCGAGACTCTGTCTCAAAAAAGTAAAATAAAATAAAATAAAATGGACACAGGCTGGATATGGTGGCTCATGCCTGTAATCCCAACATTTTGGGAAGCTGAGGCAGGAGGACCACTTCAGACCAGGAGTTCTGAGACCAGTTTGGGCAGTATAGTGAGACTCCATCTCCATAAAAAAATTTAAAAATTAGCTGGACATGGTGACTCATGCCTATAGTCCAGCTACTCAAGAGGCTGAGACAGGAGGATCACTTGAGCCCAGGAGGTTGAGGTTGCAGTGAGTCATGATTGTGCCACTGCACTCCAGAGTATGTGACAGCAAGACCCTGTCTCTAAAAATAAAAAATAAAATGGGCCAGGTGTGGTGGCTCACGCCTGTAATCCCAGCACTTTGGGAGGCTGAGGCAGGCAGATCATGAGGTCAGGAGATTAAGACCATCCTGGCTCACATGGTGAAACCGTGTCTCTACTAAAAATACAAAAAAATTAGCTGAATGTGGTGGCACACGCCTGTAGTTCCAGTTACTCGGGAGGCTGAGGCAGGAGAATTGCTTGAACCCAGGAGGCGGAGACTGCAGTGAGCCAGGATCATGCCACTGCACTACAGCCTGGTGACAGTGTGAGACTCTGTCTCAAAAAAAAAAAAAAAAAAATGGAGACAGTAGTCATTTCAGCCCTCCAGAGGAGATAGATGGGAAATAACATCAAAAAACAGCAGAGTTAGTTATGCCAGCAGGAGAGCTCACATAAAGCAGGCAGCAGGGTAAGCTCTCAGCTAGGCCCTTTCCCTCCCTGGGTTGAGCGACGCACCTTTACAAACCAGACAGGCACAAAGGCCACATAGTAGGCACTCAGCATGGAGCTGACGAGCACTTCCTTCATGCGCCAGTTGAAGTCCATCTTGAGGAACTCCACCTCGCTGCGGATGAGGCTGGGTGACAGGCAGCAGGCATGGGTGGGCATGGCGTCTGGGCCATACAGCTGTCTTGTGTGCTGCTTCCACGTCTCCCGAAGCGTCAGCAGGTAGTCCCGGCTCCTCGCCAGGCCACTGACCGCCTCCCGGGGTCCCATGGAGGCCATGTGGTTGAAGAGGCTTGTCTTGCGGAGGTCACAATTTAGCTGCAGGAACGGAATGTACATCCCAAACCTGCTGGGGAAGACGGTGGTGAGGGAAGGCCTGCCCATTGGCCAGGATCCCTACTCTCGGCCACTCAGGGGATCTTCTTTCCTCCCTGGGCCTCAGCTCTCGTGGCTGCCCAGAGGGGAGAATTTACCCATCCTTCCATCCATCTGGGCAGTCACTGAGCACATGTATTACCACTCAGTATGTGCCGAGCACTGGGGTTATAGCAGAAATTCTGAGCATGGGGATACAGTAGGAAGCGAGACAAGTCCCTGTCCTCGAAGTCTAGGAATGACTCACAACAGCAACAGCCCACATTCACTGGGCACGGCCTATGTTCCAGGCACTGTACTGAATGCTTTCAGGGAAACTCTTTTTTCTCATAAGAACACTACGCGTTAGTTAATGTTATTTTCTTCCCTTTTCAGCTGAGGAAGCCATGGCTCAGAAAGGTGAAGTAAATTCCCAAAGCTTACCCGGTTAGTAAGGAAGTGAAAGGGTGGGTGGGTGGGGGGCTCAAAATCAGAAGTGTTTGGTTTCAAAGACCAAGGCACATATTCAACAAATCATTATGAGTAATTAATTAAAAGTGTATACAGCGGACAAGCACAGTAGCTCACGTCTGTAATACCAGCACTTTGGGGAGGCTGCAGTGGGAAGATCACATGAGCCCAACAGTTCAAGACCAGCGTGGGCAACATCATGAGACCCCATCTCTACAAAACAGATTTAAAAATTAGGCAGGTGTGGTGGTGGTATATACTTGTAGTCCCAGCTGCTCAGGCTAAGTGGGAGGATCACCCGAGCCTAGGGGTTGGGGCTGCAGTGACCCGTGATTGTGCCACTGCACTCCAGCCTGGGGGGCAGAGTAAGACTCTGTCTCCAAAAAGAAAAAACAAATAAAGAAAAAAAAAAACTATAGAAAAAAAAAAAAAGACTCTGTCTCCAAAAACAGAAAAAAATACACACAAAAGAGAGGTATGAGATACAGGTACATATGAGAGCAGCTCTTTAGTTGCAGAGGAGGGCAGTTCAGGAACGAATATTTATGTGTTTATCATGTACCAGGAACTGAAATGGGCCCCTGAACAGAACAAATCCTTTCCCCTGAGCAGTACCCTGAGAGCAGGGCTGGAGTTAATTAGTCAAGGAGTTTTTGTGTGTGGCTGCCATTGTATGAGGAGAACACTAGATGGGCCCATAGTCTAGAAGACTAATTACAAAAAGTGGGTAAGTGCCAAGCCCATCACAGTAGGGGCTTTTATAAACATTCCCTTTTTTCAACTTTGGGGCCTCTTAATTTCCCCAGGTCCTCAGAATTACACAACCCCACAGGGGTTACTGGGCTGCCCCCAGGTGTTAGGGCTGATCACAATGCTACATTTTTTTGTGGGGGGACAGAGTCTCACTCTGTCACCCAGGCTGGAGTGCAGTGGAACGATCTCAGCTCACTGCAACCTCCACCTCCTGGGTTCAAGCGATTCTCCTGCCTCAGCCTCCCCAGTAGCTGGGATTACAGGCACCTGTCATCATGCCCAGCTAATTTTTATATTTTTGTAGAGATGGGGTTTCACCATGCTGGCCATGCTGGTCTTGAACTCCTCCTGACTTTAGGTGATTCACCCACCTTGGCTTCCCAAAGTGCTGGGATTACAGGTGTGAGCCACCACGCCCAGCTGACAATGCTACATTTTGGGAGGCAAAGTCTGCAGTTAGCCAAGATTATGCCACTGCACTCCAGCCTGGGTGACAGAGACTCCATCTCAAAAAAAAAAATTTCCTTTTTCTTTTTTCTGGGGTTCCCAAGAAGGGATATCCGAGTATCCCCGGGCAAGTCATTTAGCCTCCCTGGGTTTCTGTTTTCCAGTCTACAAAATAGGGGTGCTACCAGTTTTCCTTTGGCAAGGCTAAATAAGATAACTTACAGAACTGTGGTAAATTCTGCTGTACAGTCCAAAACAAAAAAACAGAGAACTGTGGTCAAGAGCATAACCTTTAAGGTCAAAGAGGACTGGATTAAAATCCCAGCTCTGGGCTGGGTGTGGTGGTTCAAATCTGTAATCCCAGCACTTTGAGAGGCAGAAGTAGAGAAATTGCTTGAGCCCAGGAGATCAAGACCAGCCTGGGCAAGATGGCGAAACCCTTGTCTCTACAAAAAATACAAAAAGTAGCTGGACTACATGCCCGTAGTCCCAGCTATTTGGGAGGTGGAGGTGGTAAGATCATCTGATCCTAGGGAGGTTCAGGGCTGCCATGAGCTGAGATCATACCACTGTACTCCAGCCTGGGTGACAAAATGAGACCCTGTCTCTCAAAAAAAAAAAAAAAAAAAAAAAAAAAAAAATCCCAGCTCTGTAATTTACATTAAGTTATTTAACCTCTATGAGCCTGTTTCCTTAACTTGCCCTAAATTACATAGCTTATATTGATCCCACTCTCAGCAAGGTATTACACTAATGTTTTCATAAATACTCACTTCTAGTCCTACAACAACCCTAGCATAGTTTCCGGCCCAGAATAGATGACCAATAGAATTTTGATTAGAAAAGGAAGAGGCCGGCCGGGCGCGGTGGCTCAAGCCTGTAATCCCAGCACTTTGGGAGGCAGAGGCGGGTGGATCACGAGGTCAAAAGATCGAGACCATCCTGGTCAACATGGTGAAACCCCGTCTCTACTAAAAATACAAAAAATTAGCTGGGCATGGTGGTGCGTGCCTGTAATCCCAGCTACTCAGGAGGCTGAGGCAGGAGAATTGCCTGAACCCAGGAGGCGGAGGTTGCGGTGAGCCGAGATTGCGCCATTGCACTCCAGCCTGGGTAACATGAGTAAAACTCCGTCTCAAAAAAAAAAAAAAAAAAAAAAAAGAAAAGGAAGAGGCCAGTGATTCTACAGGGACAGGAAAAAAGACTAAAATGGGATTCCCAAAATACTCTTCAGGATATCTTGTGGTAATGAGGAGGTGGGGGCATCTATGTGAACATACATGGGTCTCTACCTTAAACTTAAAGCATCTCCCTGGCTTTGTCTCTAAGAAGGACTGCAGATAGATCCTATGATCAATTAAATTATTTGGTGGCAGACTTCTCTGACAGGTTAGAAGTTAGAAGCAGCTTCATATGCACGATAGCAGATTCCCTCCCATCTCCTCTACCCTACATGTGAGTATATGAAAATAGAAAATAAATCTGCATCAGCGAAAAAAAAAATGGGAGTGAGGGTCATCAGTGCACAATTGATTCTGACAAATTCATGTTGACAGATGAAGCAGCAGCCATTGTCTAGAGCAGCGCTTTCCAATAGAAATATGAGTCACAGCTGGGTGTGGTGGCTCACGCCTATAATCCTGGCACTTTGGGAGGCTGAGGTGGGCGGATCACCTGAGGTCAGGAGTTCAAGACTAGCCTGACCAACATGGAGAAACCCCGTCTTTACTAAAAATACAAAATTAGTCAGCTATGGTAGCACACGCCTGTAATCTCAGCTACTCGGGAGGCTGAAGCAGGATAATCACTTGAACTTGGGAGGTGGAGGTTGCAGTGAGCCAAGATCGTGCCATTACACTCCAGCTTGGGCAACAAGAGTGAAATTCCGTCTCAAAAAAAATAAAAAATAAAAAAGACGAAATATGAGTCATACAATTTAAAATTTTCCAGTAGCCACATTAAAAAGAGATGAAATTAATTTTAAAATTCTATTTTACCTAACTTGTTACATGCAAATACTATCACTTTAACATACAATGAATATTTTGAGATGTTTTACTTTCATTTCTTTTATTACGACAGCGTCTTGCTGTGTCACTCAGGCTGCTGGAGGGCAGTGGCATGATCATGGCACTGCAGCCTCAACCTCCTAGGCTCAGGAGGTGGCATGCACCTGTAGTCCCAGCTATTTGGGAGCAATTCTCTGACCTCTTGAGTAGCTGGGACTACAGGTGCGTGCCACCGTGCCCAACTAATTTTTATATTTTTTGTAGAGACAGGGTTCTGCCATGCTGACCAGGCTGGTAACATGTTTTGCCATGTTGCCCAGGCTCTCAAACGCCTGGGCTCAAGCTATCCACCCTGCCTTGGCCTCCCAAAGTATTGGGATTACAGGTGTACATTGTGCCCAGCCTTGCTGTCTCTCTCTCTTTTTTTTTTTTTTTTTTGGAGACAGGGTCTGGCTCTGTTTCCCAGGCTGGAGTGCAGTGATACAATCTGTTTACTGCAATCTCCGCCTCCTGGGGTCAAGCCATCCTCCCACCTCAGCCTCCCAAGTAGGTGGGACTACAGGTGCAGGCTACCATGCCCAGCTAATTTCGGTATTTTTGGTAGAGATGGCACTTTGCTAAGTTGCCCAGGCTGGTCCCAAACTCCTGAGCTCAAGCAATATGCCTGCCCTCAGTCTTTGAAATGTTGGGATTACGGGCATGGGTCACCGTGCCCAGCCTTCTTTTGTGTGTGTACTAAGTGTTCAGAATCCGTATTTTACACTTAGAGCACATCTCAACTCAGACTTGCCTATTTCATGTGCTCAATAACCACAGGGGGCTAGTAGCTATTCAACTGGATGGCACAGGTCTAGAATATGCCATGAGAGAACTGGACTGGAGGTGGGGGCTTATCTAGCCGGAGTGACCCAAGACAGACCCTGGCTTGAAATGGGCACATTTAATAGAAGATGAAATTAGGAGCAGGGCTGAATAAATGGGATTAAACAATGACCCATGTTTATAAGACTCAGTTCCTTTATTCCCCTACTCAACTCATACCACACACCCTGAAGGATTCTTTTCCAAAGAAATTTAATCAACTGTTAGAGAACTGAGGTCTCTAATGGGGATATCTTAGAGGAACACCCCCACCACTCCCTTTCTGGCCTAAGGGGGCTCAAAGTCTAGCCACCAGCACTGCACTCACTCATCCTCAAAGCAAAGCTTGCCAGGTGGTGTGCCCTGCCCATGTACTTAGAGCTTCCAGTCAAAGCTCTTGCCCCCTTCAACAATGACAGAGGGAAAGAAAATGCACTCCTGCTACTCAGTCCTTCATTCTTACATGTAAATAGACAAGCAAAGAAGCTACCTATATTTGGAAAACAAGCAGCATGAAACAGAAAAAACGACCCCATTGAAAAGACAAAATTGAGGAAAATAAGAGATTTTTTAAAACAAGAATAGTATGCTACGAGAAAAGAACAATCAGAAAACGTAGAGGTCTTAGACATGAAAAATATGATTGCTGAAAAAAATCTCAGTAAAAAAGCTAGAAGATAAAGCTGAGGAAATCTCTTCAAAGGTAATGCACATACAGAGAGAAAGAGAGAGAAGAAAGAGAGGTTAAATCTGAGAGAAATACAGGAGAAAAAGATGACCAATCTAGGAGGTCTACCATCTAATGAACAGAAATCCAGAGAGAACAGAAAAAATTGAGAGGAAGATATTATCAGAGAAATAACAGAGGAAAATTTCCTCAACTAAAGAAGTACTCGAATCTCCAGGTTAAAAAAGTCCTAGAGTACTAATAGAATTAATGACAAAAGTCCCACAACAGACATATCTTGTGAAATTTCAAGTAATCAAAAGATTAACAGAATATTTCTCAATGCTTTCAGAAAGGAAAAAACAAGTCATCTACAAAAGAATTGGAATCAAACTCAAACTGGCATCAGACTTCTCACTAGCAACATACTAGAGACAATGTAATAATAACTGCAAAAGTTCTGAGAATGTGAATTTGAACTTAGAAATCTACCTTCAGCTAAACCATCAATCAAGTATGAGGGCAGAATAAAGGCACTTTTAAGACATGCAAGGACTCAGATTGTATACACCTCCAACTTACCCACTGTTTAGGAAATTACCTGATAATTTACTCCAGCAAAATAAGAAAACCAAGAAAGAAGAAGACATGGGATCTAGGAAATAGGGGATCCAACCCAGGAGGGCAGCGAAGGGAAGTCCCAGGCTGAGAGCTGTACAGTAGACCTAAAAAGCAACCACTCCAGACTGCAGCAGCAGGAGGAAGGGCTCTAGGAGGGATGTCTTTGTTGGGGAAGTGGGGAGAAGGAAATGGACTCCAGGCAACAGGCAGTAAGACTGAGAGGCTAGATAAACCTGAAGATATGAAGGCTCATCATTCTTTTGTAAGGATAAAGAAAGGCAATTAGAAAGTCCAAGAAAAATAAAAAGCCATATAAGAAAGATATGATCTAAGTATGAAGCAAACTAAAATGTGCTATGATTTTAAGTCGTTGATAGAATGTAAGAAAAGAGAAACCACTTCACCTGGACACTAGGAACATTTTGTGTGTGTGTGTGTGTGTCTCAAACAGGGTCTTGCTCTATTGCCCAGGTTGGAGTGCAGTGGCACGATCTCAGCTCACTGCAACCTCTGCTTCCTGGGTTCAAGAGATTCTTGTACCTCTTGAGCAGCTGGGCATACAGGTCTTTTAAAGAGGTCATTTTATAAGGATCAGTAAGAAAAAAAAAAAAAGAGGTCATTTAAAAAAATGTTCCTGGGTGGGCATGGTGGCTCACTCCCGTAATCCAGCACTTTGGGAGGCCAAAGCTGGTGGAGCACTTGAAGTCAGGAGTTCGAGACCAGCCTAGCCAATGCGGTAAAAGGCGTCTCTACTAAAAATGCAAAAAATTAGCTAGGCATGGTAGTGCGCACCTGTAATACCAGCTACTTGGGAGGCTGAGGCAGGAGAATTGCTTGAACCTGAGAGGCAGAGGTTGCAGTGAGCCGAGATTGCACCACTGCACTCCAGCCTGGGTGATAGACCAAGACCCAAGACTCCATCTCAAAAATAAATAAATAAAAATGAATAAATAAAGAGGTCTAAGACTGTAACTCTGTAACTATAGAGAAGAAATATCAACTACAGGCTGGGTGCGGTGGCTTACACCTGTAATCCCAGCACTTTGGGAGTCCGAGGCGGGTGGTTCACAAGGTCAAGAGATCGAGACCATCCTGGCCAACATGGCGTAACACCGTCTTTACTAAAAATACAAAAATTAGCAGAGCGTGGTGGCGTGCGCCTGTAGTCCCAGCTACTCAGGAGGCTGAAGCAGAATTGCTTGAACCTGAGAGGCAGAGGTTGCGGTGAGCCGAGATCATGACACTGCACTCCAGCCTGGCAACAGAGTGAGACTCCTTCTCAAAAAAAAAAAAAAAAAAAAAAAAAAAGAAAAAAGAAATATCATCCACACATATTACTGGGCCCTGCAGTGAACTATATTTTCATACACATCATCATATCAAAGCCCCACTTAGTTTTTTATTTTCAGAATTAAGCTTAGACAAAGAATGGAAGGCTTAAATGTGGTTACATTTAAGCAGGAGAATGTGAATGTAAGCTTGACAATATGAAAGTGAAAATACAGCTGCCAGGAAGTGAAAAGAGGAAGAGGGAAGGAAAAGTGGTTGGGTAGGGTGCCTAATATTCTTGTCTTACATAAAAAAGATTCAAGATATCGACTATTGCTGATGGAAAAAAAAAGTAGAGGCATACTTATACTATTGACAAAAATAACCAATAGAAAATTAAAAATATTAAAAGCTATCAGTTACTGCGAACAGCAACAATGGGATGGTGAGCCAAATCATCTGTCACCGCAGGGAATCAAATATACTTGCATATATGTGTATGTGATATGTCTGTATATGCATAGAACAATTGTTTCCAGGATATTCAAGAAATCAAAAACATTGATGATTACCTCTTAGAAAGGAAACTGGGTGGCTGGGAGGCAGCAGTCAAGGGGAGACTTTTTCACAGTACACTCTTTTAAGCCTTCTCAATTTTAATTATGTAAACCTATTACCCAATTTTAAAATCAATTTAAAAAAATGGCCAATAAATAAATTTTAAAAAAGAAAAAACAGGCCAGGCGCAGTGGCTCATGCCTGTAATCCCAGTACTTTGGGAGGCTGAAGTGGGCGAATCACCTGAGGTCAGGAGTTTGAGACCAGCCAGGCCAACATGGTGAAGACCCATCTCTACTAAAAATATAAAAATTAGCCAGACATGGTGGTGCACACCTTTAGTCCCAGCTACTTGGGAGACTGAGGCAGGAGAATCATTTACAAAAAAAAAAAAAACAACAAAAAACAAAACAAAACAAAAAAACCAACCCAGAAAGTTAAAAAAAAAAGAAAAAGAGATAGCTATTGAAGAGTGGGACTAAAAATCTGGAGGGCGGGGTTGGAGGTTAATGTTTTTCTATTTATTTATTTTTAGAGCCAGGGTCTCACTCTGTTGTCCAGGCTGAAGTCCACTGGTGTGATTATGGCTCACTTTGGCCTCAAACTCCCCAGCTAAAGCGATCTTTTCACTTCAGCTTCCCAAGTCACTGAGATCACAGGCATGAGCTACGTGCCCAGCAACGGTTTTCATTATAAGCTTTTTAGCACTACTGGATTTAATTTTTTACAATATGATTATATTTGGCCAATTAATAAATTAAATAAAAAATAAAGCATATGTGGACATTGGGTGTTATCTGTACCCAGGGAGAAGAGATTCACCAGGCAGTAACCATAAACTGTCAAATTAAGGCAACTCTTTTTTTTTTTTTTTTTTGAGATGGAGTTTCACTTTTGTTGCCCAGGCTGGAGTGCAATGGCACCATCTTGGCTCACTGCAACCTCCGCCTCCCAGGTTCAAGTGATTCTCCTGCCTCAACCTCCTGAGTAGCTGGGATTACAGGCACGCACCACCATGCCCAGCTGATTTTTTGTGGTTTAGTAGAGACGGGGTTTCACCATGTTGACCAGGATGGTCTCGATCTCTTGACCTCGTGATCCACCCGCCTCGGCCTCCCAAAGTGCTGGGATTACAGGCTTGAGCCACCGCGCCCGGCCTCCTAAGACAGCTCTTAAGTACCAACCAGTACAACCCTTTTGAAGGGTAATTTGTTAATATCTACGGAGAATGTAAAGGAATACATTTTTTGGTTTAGTAATTCTTGGGAATCTACTGAGCAGAAATATTGGATACATATGCAAAGATATACACAAAAAAGTGTTTCCTGACTCATTCTTATGAGTAAGGAAAAGCTAGGAACAACTTAAAAGTCTGCCAATAGAAGACAGATAAATTGTGAAAATTCTGTAACATGTAATACTATGAGGCCATTGAAAAAATGAGGCAGCTGGGTGTGGTGGCCAATGCCTATAGTCCCATCTACTTAGGAGGCTGAGGTGGGAGGATCACTTGAGCTAGGGAGTTCTAGGCTATAATGTGCTATGCCAGTGAGGTGCTTGCATCAAAGTTCAGCATCCACATGGTGACCTCCTGGGAGTGGGGGACCACATGGTTGCCTAAGGAGGGAATAAACTGGCCCAGGTTAGAACTAGAACAGGTCAAAACTCCTGTGTTGATCAGTAGTGGGAACAGACCTGTTAATAGCCACTGCACGCCAGCCTGGACAATACAGCAAGACCCTCATCTCTAAGATAAAATAAAATGATGAGACAGACCCGTATGTATTGCCATAGAAAAATATCCAAGTTATACGGTTAAGTGAAAAGTACGGTAAATTGTACATCATGCATAGCATAATACTATTTTTGTTTTTTAGAAAATTGCATGTGATCAGGCATGGTAGTTCATGCCTGTGATCCCAACACTTTGGGAGGATGAGGTGGGAGATCACTTGAGGTCAGGAGTTTGAGACTAGCCTGGCCAACATGGTGAAACCCCATCTCTACTAAAAATACAAAAAGTAGCTAGGCGCAGTGGTGGACACCTGTAATCCCAGTTACTTTGGAGGCTGAGGCAGATGAACTGCTTGAACTCAGGAGGCAGAGGTTGTAGTGAGCCGAGATAGCACCACTACACTCCAGCCTGGGTGACACAAGACTCTGTCTCAAAAACAAACAAACAAACAAACCCTGCATGTGTATGTACTTGCACAGAATATATTTCAGAAAATATGCTGCCAGTAATGGATTTCTGGGGGAATAAGACTATATGGATTTTCTTTTTCCAGGTTAAAAGGTTCTGTAAAGTTTAATGTTTTTATAAGACACACATGTCACTTTTTTTTTTGAGACAGGACCTCACTCCAGTTGCCCAGGATAGAGTGCAGTGGCACGATTTTAGCCGATTGTACCCAAGCTCAGGTGATTCTCCCACCTCAGCTTCCTAAGTAGCTGGAACTACAGGCATGCATCACCACACCGGGCTAGTTTTTTTGTGTTTTTAGTGGACAGGGTTTTGCCATATTGCCCAGGCTGGTCTTAAACCCCTGGACTCAAGCAATCTGCCCGCCCTCAGCCTCCCAAAGTGTTGGGATTACAGGTTTGTGCTACCTTGCCTGGCCATGTGTCCCTCTTATAATTAAAAAGTAGATATAATTGATGCAAGTGTGACAGGGCTCCCATGCCAGTGCTTTTTTGGTCATGCAGAGTAGAAAGGGAAAGGTGCCAGCTTTGAAGCTTCCCAGAGACCAAGATTGACCCAGCTTGAGGAATTTTGTGAACCAGAAAACCTGGGGGTTGGGAAATGAGTGTAAATGCTCACGCAGCCAGAAGCCTCCCACAGAAGCAGCCAGATCCAACACCTCACCAAAGCTTTCCCTGATGCAAGGCCAGAAAGGAGCAGTCCTAGGCACGTCCCTGACACACACTCTCCATCCTCAACCATCTGGGGTCTGGTGAGATGGAAAAAGAGAGCAAAAACAGACACAAAGACATACACACATGCATATGCAGACACACACACATGCTTCATGCATAGACACCCCTACAGAGATATGCAACCGTGCAGCTGTTTGCAGGCACACAGACTCGGGGAGATACCAAGAGATTACACAAACACTTAGATACACAAAGAGAGACACAGAGAAAGGAAAGAACCAGAGAGAGAGGAAAGGAAGAGCGAGGGAGACAAACCCCATGCATTCTCTCTTGGGAATGTTCCTTTGGGACATATATGTAGATATGAGTCCCATTCTGACCTCCCCCATAGTGAGGGCTGGGTAAATTATGCCACCTCAGTTTCTTCTGCAAAAAAAGGCTAATTATCCTGACCTCAGTGGATGTCATCAGACAATGTGAGAGGATGTTGCTGCCTGCCTCTGATCTTCCAGATCATAGGCCTGGTGAGCCAGCCATGGTCAGGGCAGAGGTGAGGGGCCAGGTGCTGGGCAATGAGGGGTGAAGTGAGGGGTACTCACGGATAGCAGAGGAACAGGAGGTTCAGGAAGGAGTAGGTCCTGAAGAGGTGGATGAGGGATCGGCACAGACTCCAGCCTGTTGCCGTGAGAACGGTGAAGCGGGTGAGGAACAGCAGGATGGAGCGAAAGAGGGAGACCTTCCCCCTCTGAGAAGCCTGGGTCAGGGCAAGATAGGACGGGATGGGGCCTTGGATGGAGGTCGAAGGGACTGTGCCCAAATCCCACCCAGCATGACCTGTGATCCCACCCAGGGAGAGGTGGCACAGCAGGCTGGGCAGAACCTGGCAAGGTAAATCCTGCTCTTTGATGCCCAGTAAACTCCAAGAGTTGATGGGATATAACTAATGTTCTTCGACCAAGTACAACGGGATTCCCAAGGAAATACCCCAAGGCTGAAGGGTTGGGCATGTCTCCTTAGCATCCCCAGGGGAAAAGGGGAATCCCAAAGTCCCTGGCTGGCCTCTAGGACCCAATCACCTCCTTCACGATGGACCCAATGAAGCGGCGGCCCAGAACGATGGTGGTCACCATTAGCAAGTTGAAGTCGATCAGGTGGAAGTTCTGTCAGGGGGCAGAGGCCTGGGGGTCATGTGGGCCCCTGGCCCATACATAGGCTTTTTTCATACCCACCTCCCCCTGCCCATTTGTTTCCACAGAGACTGTCCCCATTCTCTGACCTTCATCGGCCTCCACCTGAGCCAGGCCAGGAAATTACCTAGAGGAGTAGAAGAGGACCCCGAGAAAGGAAGTGGGACAGTCCCTGGGGATAAGAGAGTGGTATGTGAGCCCTCTTGCTCTACTCACCCATGGCCCTGTCCCTATACTGTTTCTGCACTGAGTCTTTACTCCCCTTGAAACACTCATGCATGCCCGTGGTTCACCTACACTACTGGATTAAGACTCTGAGCTCCTGGCCAGGTGTGATGGCTCATGCCTGTAATCCCAGCACTTTGGGAGGCTGAGGCAGGTGGATCACTTGAGGTTAGGAGTTGGAGACTACTCTGACCAACATAGTGAAATCCCGCCTCTACTAAAAATACAAAAATAGCTGGACTCGTGGTGGCATATACCTGCAATCCCAGCTACTCAGGAGGCTGAGGCAGGAGAATCGCTTGAACTCAAGAGGCAGAGGTTGCAGTGAGCCAAGACTGTGCCATTGCACTCCAGCCTGGGCAGTAACAGCGAAACTCCATCTCCAAAAAAAAAAAAAAAAGACTCTAAGCTCCTTCAGGCAAAATCTGTGTCAGATTCCTCTCCAATACAATTACAGTGCCCTATGTGGTACTGAACACACTAGGAGTATTCAGTGAATCATCGGTTTCCAGTTCCTTCAGCACCTTCCATGTTCAGCACGGAGACAAGTGCACAGTGGTGCTTAGTAGGCTATGCTAAATTGAAACCAAAAGAACACACACACACACACACACACACCCCGCCCCTTGTTGGGTACCTACCAGGGAGGTGTGGGAGGGCGGGTGGGAAGGTGGATACCACCACACTGTCTTGTAGATGTTGATGTAGTGGACAAAGAGCGCTATGAGCTGGCAGAAGAAGAGCTGCAACTCAAACAGAATGCTGGCCTGGACTGGCAGCTCAGGGATCTTGCAGTGCTGTAGAGGCACAACCGTTTGGGTGGCCAGAGGGGGGCTGGAGAGGCCTGTTCCAGAACTGCTCCTGGCAGTGGAGAGGGAAAAACATCAGGAGCTGACCTGAGAACCCTAACAAGGAGAGCTTCTGAGGCAAAGGATTGTGGGGTAAGATCAGAAAAGCAGCTCATGACAAAGACAGAGTCTTCCTAATGCTGCTTTTCAGACAGGGACCTGACAAAGCCTTTTCCTATCCCTAATCTTATTCAGGTCTTCCAAAACCCCCTAGGAGAGAAAGAATTATTAGGTCCATCTTACAGAAGAGGAAGAGGAGGCCCAGAGAGGGGAGGCAACTTGTCCAAACCATCAGCAAATCTGGAGCAGAACTGTAGTTAGAATCCGGGCTTTCGGATTTATTCTACCATGTCCCACTGCATCTGTCCATGTGATCACCCTCAACTGAGCTCCCTCTGGGTTTTTTCTGCTGCTTACTCCGCTCTAAGCCCCCACTGGCAACTAGGATATCACATCTTAGAATCTAGAGAGCCCTGTCCACACTGTTGCTGTGAGGCCACAGTGAGGGGCTAGTCAGAGAGGTGGTTTACCTGGTACGGGAACGAACACTGGTCACTGATGCGCTGGAAGTATGGCTTCCACTAGAGCCCCCTGAGGATCCTGGCTCACAGAGCGGATTTCGACAGTAAGACGTCCTGTTGGGACCTCTTCGTCCTCCTGTGGGGCTCAACATAAAATACAGCCTCAAGCCAGGGGGCATATATCAAGGATAACAACAATGATACTGGTTACCAGTCACCTAGTATCCCATTTTTTCATTTAATCCTCACTGAGACCTATGATCTGGCCCCTTCTTATATCTTCAACTTCATCCCCTATCATTCTCTACCTCACACCCACACTCTACCCCCAGCCCCATGCTCTAAACATCTTGATCTTTCTTTCCTCAGCAAGCAAGCTCATTGTTACCTCTTGCGCTTGCTATATCCTAACTGGAAAGTCCTTCCCTGACTGCCATTTCAGACTTTTTAAAAAATATATGTATTTTATTGCACTTTAGGTTCTGGGGTCCATGTGCAGAACATGCAGGACTGTTGCATAAGTGCCATTTCTGACATTTTGAAGAAGCTCTCCCCATCACTCTCTCTGCAATTTCTATTCTTTTTTTTCCACTACAATTCACTCTCTGAAATTACCTTACTCATTTGTTAACATGCTTATTGCTTGTCTGTCCCACTACAATGGAAGGTCAATTAGGTCAGTTACCTATTCTTTTTCACTGCTATATCCCCTACCACAGTGCCCAGCAAGTATATGTTGATGAGTGAATTAACCCAGCAAGGTAGGTTTTTCACACATTAGAAAACTCAGCTTACACTGTGTTACAGTATCGTGGCTGGGTCTTGTGGTCTCAGCTCTGGTACACCCTGGGGCCCATTCAGACATAAGTTTCTGGAGGCCTATAACTCTGAGTAACTTTGGAACAGCTTTTTCCTCCAGGGCCCCATAATTCAGCTCAATAGACATCCTGGTATTTCATGAGCAGGACACAGGGTCAGGATATGGCTGGGAGAATGCTGTGGTTGTGGACCAAAAACTTGGACCTACTAGGCTGAGCAGTCTAGACCAAGCTCCCATGTACCACTATGCACAAAGTTCTGCACAAAGTGGCACCTAAAAAAGTCACAGCCTGGCTGGGCGTGGTGGCTTACGCCTGTTCTCAGCACTTTGGGAAGCCGAGGTGGGAGGATCGCTTCAGGCCAGGAGTTGGAGACCAGCCTGGGCAACATGGCAAAACCCCGTCTCTATTAAAAATATATACATACACACATTTTTTTTAAAGTTTTATATATATATTTTAAAAGTTACAACCTGTTCAAACCTCTTCACAGTAACACAGCAGCCTCCATTCACATACATCCCTGCCCATAGCATCTCAGTTAGGAAGCGTTTCCCACACTTTGGAGCCAATTTTGGGCCTGGATGTATGCCCAAAATTAAAAACCTCCACGAGTCTCTAAAAAGTAGCTGGCGGGGAGCTCTGCCCTCCACAAACCCCCAAACCAGAAGCTCTGTTCATACGCTATTATACTTGGCTTAGAAAATCCCACACAAACACCTTTAGTCCAGAAGCTGTGCCCACACCCACTCTCCTGTCTTTAGAAGCTCTGCACCCACATAAAGCCCCTCAGCCCAGAAGCTCCGCCTACACACAACTGTCAGCCGAGAAACCCCGCCCCAGAACAAGCCAATAAAAGTCCTCTCAGCCCAGAAGCCCCACTCTAGAATAGGCTCCCTGAGTCGGAAGTCTTCTCGCCCCACCACCCCCAGTGTAAGCCCCTCCAGCCCAGAAACTCCGCCTGCACTAGAGTCCCAAGCCCAGAAGCTCCGCCCTTAGCGCTGAAGCCACGCCCACTGGTAAGTCCCGCCCCCCCCAACCCCGACCAGCGAGTTCTCACCAAAGCCCAAGCCCTCACAGGCCCTCGTCTTAAAAGCCCCGCCCACCACCCCAATGTCCCGCCCCCACAAGAGGCCCAACCCCGCAAAACGACAGGAGGGGGCGGGATCCCGTTTGCGCCCGCATCCCCTCCCCCTCCCGTCGCCGGGCTTCTGTCCGCGTGGGGCAGCAATTAGCAGCCTGGCCATCCTAACCCGCGCACCCGCTCGTTGCCGGGCCGAGCCTGAGCCTCTCTGCTCACCCATCTCCTCCCCCCGGCGCTCGCCGCTTCGCCGCCGCAGCTCCTACGGGCAATATGTCGGAGGCGACGGCGGCCGAGAGAGGACTAACCGCCGCAGCCCAGTCCCGGGTATCAGCCGCGCGCTCCCGCCGCGCCGCTACATTTGCATACAAGGCGGGCTGGAAGCTGGCGCGCGCCTCTTAAAGGGCCCGCCCGGACAAAGGCGGTGCTGGGGTGCTCTTTGTCTCGCGGTCCCCTACGCCCTTCCTGCAGCTGCTGCTGAAGAGACTCAAGAGGGAGGGGAACGGAACCCACCTCCTGCTCTTCCCGTGCGTGTCTTCTCCCAGCATCTCAAGGTCCGGGGCGGCGGCGGGTGGGGGAGGGTTCGGAGCCGCCTCTCTGATTCCCTGGAGATGGACCAGATCCCTGAGCGGCCGGCGGGCACCTCCAGCCCAGCCCCACGTCGCACTTCATCCTTCTCTTAGGCCTCCCTGCGCTTTGGTCCACCCCAGTCAAAACCCAGGAGTCATTTCCCCCTCTCCCTCGGCCCTAACATCCGATAATTGCCTTAGTCTTTGTGAGCCTACGTCCTAAATGTTTCTCACATTTGACGCTACTCTCCATTCTCATTGTCAACACCGTGGTTCAAATCCTGACTGCCGTTTCCCAGCCTTGAAATCTTGTTTTTTACGGTTTACGATGAGGCTCTTGATACTCACGGTGTAGGTTTCGGTCCGGGTTAAATGAGATAGTGCAGGCAGAACTGAGTCTTTTTTTTTTTTTTTTTTTTTGAGACAGTCTTGCTCTGTCGCCCATGCTGGAGTGCAGAGGAGTGCTCGGCTCACTGCAACCTCCGCCTCCCTGGTTCAGGGAATTCTCCTGCCTCAGCCTCCCAAGTAGCTGAGACTACAGGCGCACGCCACCACACCCGGCTAATTTTTGTATTTTTAGTAGAGACGGGGTTTCACCGTGTTAGCCAGGATGGTCTCGATCTCCTGACCTTGTGATCCGCCCGCCTCGGCCTCCCAAAGTGCTGGGATTACAAGGCGTGAGCCACCGCGCCCGGCCCCGAGTCTGTTTTAGTCGGTGTTAGTCGTCATGATGTTTCGAGAAGCATTCGCTAAATGAGCTACATTTATTGTCATTAGGATTTCTTTCCTCACAAGACCTATAAGCAGTTTTAGTCAACTTGGAGCTCCATTGCTTAACACAGTGCTTGGCATCTATTAGTATTCAATTAATTGAATGAATTAGTAGATATTTCATTAATAGCCACTACAGAGCTTAAGTCAAGTGGAAGGAGGTAGGAACAAAATTGGTAAATTCTGTAGTATGTTATAAAGGAATGATTGGTGTGGAGGAAAAACAGGAAAGGGGGATGGGGTTTTAAATAGGGCAGGCAGAGTAGGCTTCAGAGTTGACTTGAGTAAACACATGAAGGAAATGAGTGAGTCAGTTGTGAGATTTCTGGAGAAAGGGGGCATTCCAGGCAGAGGGAATAGTGCAAGGGCCCTCAGACAAGAGGGTGTATTTGTTTATTTATTTTATTTTATTTTTTTGAGGTGGAGGCTCACTCTGTTGCCCAGGCTTGAGTACGGTGGAGCAATCTTGGCTTACTGCAGCCTCCACTTCCTGGGTTCAAGCAATTCTGCCTCAGTCTCCCACATAGGTGAGATTACAGGCATGTGCCACCATGGCCAGCTAATTTTTGTTTGTTTGTTTTTTGTTTGGAGACTGAAGTCTCCTCTCTGTTGCCCAGGCTGGAGTGCAGTGGTGCAATCTTGGCTAACTGCAATCTCCACCTCCCGGGTTCAAGGATTTCTTCTGCCTCAGCCTCCCAAGTAGTTGGGAATACAGGTGCCTGCCACCATGCCCGGCCAAGAGGCAGGTATTTGTATTTTTTACGAGGCGGGATTTCACCATGTTGGCCTGGCTGGTCTCGAACTCCTGACTTCAAATGATCCACTCACTTCAGCCTCCCAAAATGCTGGCGGTGTGCCACCGTGCCTGGCCTAATTTTTGTATTTTTTAGTAGAGACTGGGTTTCATCTTGTTGGCCAGGCTGATCTTGAACGCCTGACCTCAAGTGACCCACCCGCCTTGGCCTCCCAAAGTGCTGGGATTACAGGCATGAGCCACTGTGCCCAGCCAAGAGGGTGGGTTTAAGAAATAACAAGGAGCCCAGTGTGGCATAGGTATAGATATAAGAGTAGGACATGAGAAGGGATAGATCATTTAGGGCTGTGTGGCCTTTACTTTGAATGAGATGCAGAGCTACTGTGTGGTGAGAATAAACTGCCAGGGGCACGAGGGTGGAAGCAGGGAGACCAGGCAGGAGGCTGTGGCAATGATCTTAGCAAGAGATGTTGATGGTTTGCACAAGGTTGGGGGAGATGGTGAGACATGGTTGAATTCTGGATTTGAAGGTAAAGTCTGCAGGATCTGTTGGGATGACTGTGGTGGCTCATGCTGTAATGTCGGCACTTTGGGAGGCTGAGGTGAGGAGATTGCTTGAGCCCAGGAGTTCAAGACCAGCCTGGGCAACAAAGTGAGACCCTGTCTCTACAAAAAAAAATTTTTAAATGAGCCAGGTGTGGTGGCGTGTGCCTCTAGTCCCAGCTACTTGGAAGGCTGAGGTGTGAGGATCACTTCAGTCCTGGGAAGTTGAGGCTTCCGTGAGCCATGATAGTGCCCCTGAACTTCAGCCTGGGCAATGTAGCAAGACCCCATCTCAAAAAGAAAAAACAGGACCTGTTGACAAAATGGATAGGAGTGTGTAAGAGAAAAGGATGACTCCAAGGTTTTTAGCCTGCACAAATGGAAATATAGAGTCCGATTCAATAGATGTATATTTTTAAATTATGACAGATTTTACACCAAGTCAATCCTTCCCTTCAAGGGGAAAAGTGGCCCAGGGGTGGAAAATGACTATCCCTGGCTCAACAAGTAAAGAAAAAACCAGGACTGGGATTTCTTTTTATCATCCATAGAAATTCTGATAGAGGCTGAGTAAAGTGGCCCATGCCTGTAATCTCAACACTGTGGGAGACTGAGGTGGGAGGTTCACTTGAGCCCAGGAATTTGAGACCAGCCTGGGCAACATAGGGAGCCCCTGTCTCTACAAAAAATTAGCCAGGCATGGTGGGTGCCTGCCTGTAGTCCTAGTTATTAGGGAGGCTAAGGGGAAATAAATCACTTGAGCCCAGGAGTTTGAGATGACAGTGAGACAGTTGCACCACTGCATTCATCTTGGGTGACAGAATATGACCCTGTTTCAAAAAAAAAAAAAAAAAAAAAGGTAGGGAGTAAGTCCACCTGTATGGATTACCATGAATGTGACCCACCCGTTACCTGTGGCTGCAGTCCACCTTGTAATGGTGGACTCCTGATTTTGTCTGCTCCACAGCTATTATTCCTCCTTCTGGTAAGAACACTGATTTTACAGACAAGTTAAAAGAAAAAAAAAAAAAGTTAAAAAAAAAAGAACACTGATTTTTTTCCCTTGGGGAACTACTCTTCCTCTGAGTCTCTCAGTCCCTGTGGTTTGGTGGGGTTGCCTTATTTTGCATTTCCTTTGTGGGCAGAAGACACAGGCTTAGCAAATCAAAGCATTCCAATATGCCTGCCTCCTCAGGCTAGTGACTGGTTGGGGTTGTTGCGGGATAGAAGGGGAGTAGTGACCTGTCAGCCCAACTGAGATGCAATCCTAGGATCTTTGATAAAACTTACCGGGAAGGAAATTTTTATTCCCCTCTGGGTTGGCTAAGCAAGTAAGTTATACACTTGGAGGTGTTGGTGGCTATTTTGCCATCTTTTGGGAATAATTTAGCTGACAATGAAGGAAACGCAGAATAATCAAGAAACGCCTGGCTGCAGTGGCTTATGCCAGTAATCCCAGTGCTTTGGGAGGTAGAGGCAGGAGGATCACTTGAGCCCAGGAATTCAAGATCCATCTCTACAAAAATTTTAAAAATTAGCTGGGCATGGTGGTACATGCCTGTAGACCCAACTGTTCAGGAGGCTGAGGCTGGAAGATTCCTTGAGCCCAGGCGTTTGAGGCTGCACTCTGGCCTGGGCAACAGAGACTGTCTCAAAAGGGAAAAAAAAAGTCAAGAGATCAGTAGACATTTCTTTCTTTTTCGAGACAGAGTTTTGCTTTGTCACCCAGGCTAGGGTGCAGTTGTGTGTTCATGGTTCACTGCAGCCTCTACCTTTTGGGCTCAAGTGATCCTCCCACCTCAGCCCCCAGAGTTTCTGGGACTACAGGTGCACACCACGAAACCCAGCTAGTGTTTTTTTTTTTTTTGAGATGGTATTTCGCTCTTGTTGCCCAGGCTGAAGTGCAATGGCGTGATCTCGGCTCACCGCAACCTCTGTCTCCAGGGCTCAAGTGATTCTTTATTTATTTATTTTATTTATTTATTTATTTATTTTTTTGAGACAGAGTTTCACTCCTGTTACCCAGGCTGGAGTGCAATGGCGCGATCTTGGCTCACTGCAACCTCCACCTCCTGGGTTCAGGCAATTCTCCTGCCTCAGCCTCCTGAGTAGCTGGGATTACAGGCACGCGCCACCATGCCCAGCTAATTTTTTGTATTTTTAGTAGAAACGGGGTTTCACCATGTTGACCAGGATGGCCTCGATCTCTTGACCTCATGATCCACCCGCCTCGGCCTCCCAAAGTGCTGGGATTACAGGCGTGAACCACCGCGCCCGGCCTTCAAGTGATTCTTTTGCCTCAGCCTCCTGAGTAGCTGCGATTACAGGCATGCCCCACCGTGCCCGGCTAATTTTGTATTTTTAGTAGAGACAGTGTTTCTCCATGTTGGTCAGGCTGGTCTCAAACTCCCGACCTCTGGTGATCTGCCCACCTCAGCCTCCCAAACTGCTGGGATCACAGGCGTGAGCCACCGTGCCCAGCCCACACCCAGCTAATTAAAAAAAAATTTTTTTTATTTGTAGAGACAGGGTCTACGTTGCCCAGGCTGATTTTGGAACTCAGGCTCAAGTCATCCTTCTGCCTTTTGGCCTCCCAAAATGCTGAATTACAGGTGTGAGCGACCATGCCCAGCCAAGGCTTTGTCGATGGCATCAGTTGAATACTGGATCCAAACGTACCTGAAGGTTTTATGAATTTTTCTGTTGCAGAAAGCCAATTTGTGGCTGGTGTTTGACAACTGCAACTTACATAATCTAGAATCTACAATTCTATTCTAGACTCTACCTGAAACACCTAGGGTTTTTGTCCTTTTCAAATCTGCCTCCTACAGGTTCCCTGGAGAAAATACTTATCTTTTATTTTGTAAAAAATATTTTTATATTCCACATACAATCATTCCCAATGCCTGGAGAAAATAATAAGATGGCAGGATTTTGGCTAGGCTGTCTTCCAGACCTGTGGCCACACGTCTCAGCTATTTTGTAACTTTGAAACCCTGACTTCTCCTCTCTGAGCCTTCATTTCCTGATAAACTTGCTATCTATTGGCCCTTCTAGGAGTCTTAGGTTTTTGAGGAAATGCCACTGGCTCTAAGCCAATCCTGACACTGGGTGCTGGGACCTGAGATCTCCTCTTTGGTCATGTTATTCTGGGACCATGGCCAAAAGTTGGCAAATCCGTCCTGTTTTTTAGAGAGACAGCCCCACTCTGTCACCCAGGCTGGAGTGCAGTGGTGCAATCATTGCACACTTCAGCCTCCAACTCTTGGGCTCAAGTTATCCTCCTACCTAAGCCTCCTGAGTAGCTAGGACTATAGACAGGTACACACTACCATGCCTGGCTAAAAAAAAAAAAAAAAAATTACCAGTGCAGTGGCTCACACCTGTAATCCTAGCACTTTGAGAGGCCTAGGTGGGCGGATCATGAGTTCGAGACCAGCCTGGCCAACATAGTGAAACCCCATCTCTACTAAAAAAAAAAAAAAGGGGAGAGAGATCCAAGATGGCCAATTACTGGCAGCTCGGGATTGTAGCTCCCAGTGAAAGCACAGAGAACAAGAGGACGCCACACTTTCAGACGAATTTTTTTTGCTGACGGACCAAGAGATTCCCAGCAGAGGAGCCCCACGGGTCGCCAGTGCGACTCTTGTGGCCAGCGCGGCGGTTCTTGGTGCGGAGTGAACGGGACTGGTTCCCCTTTTGGTCGATGTTTGGAGCTCCGGGAAGGCAGAGTCGCCCATTCAGCTGATTGAGGGGGGGACCCAGGAGGGAAGCCAGACCGGAGATTCCCAGGCAGAAAAGCACCAGGAGTCTTGGCACTGCTGTTTTGGCCAGTGCAGTGGGTTGCTCAGATTTCGGTGCTGGGAATCAACAAGTTGGACGTCCACTCAGAGACCTAATTTGAAAGTCGGTAATTACGACGACAGGTGGATAAATTTACAATGACGGGAAGAAAACAGCGTAAAAAGGCTGAGAATACTCAAAATCAGAATGCTTCTCCCTCCACAGGGCATCACAGTTCCTCCTCAACAAGGGAACAAGGCCTGATGGAGAATGAGTGCGTTCCAATAACAGAATTAGGCTTCAGAAATTGGATAATAAGAAACTTCTGTGAATTAAAGGAACATGTTCTAGCTCAATGTAAGGAAACTAAGAACGCTGAAAAAAGGTTTGACGAAATCCTAAAGAGAATGGACAATTTAGAGAGGAATATAAGTGAATTAATGGAACTGAAGAATACAATAAGAGAACTTCGAGAAGTATGCACAGGTTTTAACACTCAAATTGATCAAGCAGAAGAAAGGATATCAGAGGTTGAAGGCCAACTTAAAGAAATGAAACGAGAAGGAAAGATTAGAGAAGAAAAAGTAAAAAGGAATGAGCAAAGTGTACAGGAAATATGGGACTATGTGAAAAGACCTAATTTACGTTTGATAGGTGTACCTGAATGTCATGAAGAGAATGAATCCAAGCTGGAAAATATTTTTCAAGATATTATTCAGGAAAACTTTCCTAATCTAGTAAGGCAGGACAATACTCAACTCCAGGCAATACAGAGAACACCACAAAGATATTCCTCAAGTAGAGCAACCCCAAGACACATAATCGTTAGATTCACCAGGGTTGAAATAAAGGAGAAAATTCTAAGGGCAGCTAGAGAGAAAGGTCAGGTTACCCATAAAGAGAAACCTGTCAGACTCAGATCTCTCAGCAGAGACCCTACAAGCTAGAAGAGAGTGGGGGTTAATATTCAATATCCTCAAAGAAAAGAATTTTCAACCCAGAATCTCATATCCAGCCAAACTAAGTTTCATAAATAAAGGAAAAATAAAATTTTTCTTGAACGAGCAAGCACTCAGATTTCATTACCACCAGGCCTGCTTTACAAGAGCTTCTGAAAGAAGCACTACACACAGAAAGGAACAACCAGTATCAGTCATCCCAAAAACTTACCAAAAGATAAAGAGTATCTTTATAATGAAGAATCTATATCAACTAGTGGGCAAAATAGCCAGCTAGCATTAAATGACAATATTAAACTCACAAATGTCAATATTAATCCTAAATTTAAATGGATTAAATGCCCCAATCAAAGACACAGACACGCAAGTTGAATAAAAAGTCAAAACCCATCGGCATGCTGTGTCTGTCCAGATCCATCTCATAAGCAAGGACACACAAAGATTCTAAACGACAGGTTGGAGGAAGACTCATCAATCAAATGGAGAGCAAAAACAAAACAAAACAAAAAAACAGGAGTTGTAACTTTCGTCTCTGACAAAATAGACTTTTAATAGTAACAAAGACTAAAAGAAACAAAGAATGACATTACATAATGGTAAAAGGATCAAAGTAACAACAGGACTCAATGATCATAAATATATATGCACCCAATATAGGAGCACCCAGATACATAAGACAAGCTCTTAATGACTTATAAAGAGACTTAGACTCCCACACAATAATAATGGGAGACCTCAACATTAATATTAGACAGATTAACGAGACAGAAAATTAACAAGGATATCCAGGACTTGAACTCAGATCCGGAACAAGTAAACTTAATAAACATTTATAGAATGCTGCACTTTAAATACACAAAATACACACTCTTATCAGTACCACATCACACCTACTCACAGGTTTAAATGAAATATTGGCTGGCTGCTTGTTATTTTCTTCCCTCATTTTTAAAAATTTTTTATTTTTTTTCTTGTTTCCATTATTAAGCATAAAAGAGGTTTTTAATACCCATTTTTAGACTGCATTCTACCCCGGACAATAAAGCAACGCTTCCGTTCTCTCTCCCTCTTCCTCTTCCTCTTTCTTCCTCTCCTTCATTTTTTCTATTATTCTTTTTTCTTTCTTTCTTTAAAAAAAAAAAAAAAAAAAGACCCAAGCCTGGCGGTGTGCACCTGTAATTCCAGCTACTCAGGGGGCTGAGGCAGGAGAATTGCATGAACCCGCGAGGCAGAGGTTTCAGTGAGCTGAGACTGCACCATTGCACTCCGGCCTGGGTGACAGTGCAAGACTCCATCTCAGAAAAAAGAAAAAAAGTGTTTTTTGTTTACTTTTGTAGAGACAGGGTCTCACTACATTACCCAGGCTAGTCTTTAACTCCTGGGCTCAAATGATCCTCTTGCCTGGGCTTCCCAAATCACTGGATTTATAAAATTGAGCCATCACACCTGGCCCAAATCTGTCCTATGAATCAGCAATTTCTTTTTTTTTTTTTTTTGAGACGGACTTTTGCTGGTCGCCCAGGCTGGAGTGCAATGGCACGATGTCGGCTCACTGCAATCTCTGCCTCCCGGGTTCAAGCGATTCTCCTGCCTTAGCTTCTTAAGTAGCTGGAATTGTAGGCGCCTGCCACCACACCTGGCTAATTTCCGTATTTTTACTAGAGCTGGGATTTTGCCATGTTGGCCAGGCTGGTCTCAAACTCCTGAACCTTAAGTGATCCACCTGCCTCGAACTCCCAAAGTTGAGGATTACAAATGCTGGGATTACACGTGTCAGCCACTGTGCCCAGCCTTAAATCAGCAGTTTTCAACCCACACTGTGCAGACCTCTGGTGGTACACAGAAGTGATGAAACTGCAGGATAAAACACAATGCAGCTTTCTGGAATATCAGTTTTATTCAACGGAAATATAAGGCAGAATTTTAAATATTAAAACGCAGTCATTAAGAACACCTTCTCTGGAGCCAGACTTCCTAGCTCCATCACCTACTGGCTGCATGATATTAGCAAGTTACTTAATCTCTTTGGGTTTCACTTTCCTCTGTGTAAAGCCTTATGGGTTTGAAAGTCTATGTAAAGTATTTAGACTTGTACCTGGAATATATTCAGTGCTGTTGAAGCATTAGCTATTATCATTAAAACATGAAAAAATATATATATATAGAAAAAAAGAAAGATAAAACATGGCTATATTGTGAAGTACAAAGTAAACTAATGTGGGCTGGGCATGGTGGCTCACGTCTGTAATCCCAGCACTTTGGGAGGCCAAGGCAGACAAATCGCTTGAGGCCAGGAGTTCCAGACCAGCCTGACCAACATGGTGAAACCCCACCTCTACTAAAAATACAAAAATTAGCCAGGTATGGTGTCGTACACCTGTAATCCTAGCTACTCAGGAGGCTGAGGCAGGAGAATCACGTGAATCTAGGAAGTGGAGGTTGCAGTGAGCTGAGGTTGCACCACTGCACTCCAGCCTGGGCAACAGAGCGAGACCCTGTGACAAAAACAAAAAAACAAGCCAGGTACAGCGGCTCATGCCTATAGTCCCAGCACTTTGGGAGGCTGAGGCGGGTGGATCACTTGAGGTTGGAGGTTCGAGACCCGCCTGACCAACATGGAGAAACCCCCATCTCTACTAAAAATACAAAATTAGCCAGGCGTGGTGGCGCATGTCTAATCGCAGCTACTCAGGAGGCTGGGGCAGGAGAACCACTTGAACCCGGGCGGCGGAGGTTGTGGTGAACTGAGATGGTGCCATTGCACTCCAGCCTGGGCAATGAGGGCAAAACTCCGTCTCAACAACAAACTAATGTGAATTTTGAAGTCACCTACAGCCCTGTCCCAGCCCACCAGGGATTTGCTTTCACCTCTTGTCAGCAAGAATTACTTACGTCTGATTTTCAGTACCAGAGAATCCAGGTGTCTTCATGTTCTTCAAGTTTTCTGGGCCATTCTCACTCCATGTATACATTAGTCTCCCCACACACACCCTCCCACCTCTCATGGTAATGGCCTCACCCCCATCCTCATCCAGACATTTGTCTTCCCACATCTTATCTTTATTACAAATGCATGCAAACTATAGAAAACTCAGAAAGTACCGTATATCTTTATTACAAATGCATGCAAACTATAGAAAACTCAGAAAGTACTGTATATCTTTAGTTTAAAAGGATTTTGACAGGTAATGTATTTAAGGTAATTAAGATAGAGGGACTGTCAAGAAGTAGGCTATGTTCCAGAAGGGTGAGTCCAGTTTGGCTTGAGAGCAACTGAAGAGGAGTTTGGAAAAATAGGTTCAATTCAGATCACTTGATGATCCTGAATGTTACACACAGTAAAGAATTTGGACTTGACAACTCTCTAAGCTTGTTTCATCTGTAAAATTAGGAAAATTACTATGTTGTGAGGATTAATGGAGAGAAGCAAACACATGGGAGAGAGATCCTATGTGACAAATGGAGTGGATGTTATTAGGAGTTGGAGACACAGATTCTTTTCCTTGGTGTAAACTATCCCCACCTCTCAGGGTGACCTGAAATTCAGTCTCTCATTTATCCTATTTTTCTGCAATGCACATCTTAACCACGAGAGAGAGCCTGATACAAAGGAATCTGAACTCCAAGTACAACAGGGAAATTAAGCTGGGCATGGCTGGACAGATGTGGAATCCTGGATACAATTGCAGCGATTCTCAATGGTAGGGTAGGGAATGGATCCCAGTGCGCCCTCTATGGGCCGCCTTAGACCCACCCCAAGGAGAAGGGGTGGGGCATGCTGCCATGACCGAATTTAGCAGATAGCCAGATGTTAAGGTCTCCAGGAAGGAGGTGAGGTGGGTAAGGATGAGAGCCAGATCTAGTTTGGGGGCCTGAATTTCTATATCTCATGCGAAAAAGACTTAACTCTGCTTATAGCCACCAGGCCCAACTCCTTCTGGGCTACCCCATGCCAGGCCAGGTCATCTAGCTAGACCTGGGAACTTTGGAAAAAAGAACAGGGGCTGCATTGTGGGGAAGGAGGAAGGGGAGAGAATGGCATATCTGAGAATTATCTTTAGGGTGACATCCACATGGCATCAAAGCCTCCTAAGCCTAAGCCTATCAGAAAGGGCAGTGGGACCTAGCTTCTCCAATCATGATTCAGCAGCCTTGCATCTCAGTATTTTTACAAAACCTCCTTTGCTTTCTTGGATTTCTGTTATGGGTGTTAAAATGAAAGCCTAGGGACACTGAACAATTTACCTAAGGTTGAACAGCAGCAGCCAAGGGCAAAAGTGGGCCTGTAAGCAACAGGAGTGGCTCTAAGGGGCCGAGAAAGGGAAGGCAGGTAGGCAGAGCAACAGCCTGCTTGTCAGAGCTGCAAGCACTGGCTCTTGGCCAGGCCTCATACCCGCTCCTCCAGGGCCAGCTCTGCTGCCAGGCCCCAGGCTGCCAGCCCCACCTCCACACTCCCACCCCAGTCCCCTGAGAGCCCATCACCTTGGCAACAGCCAGAGAAAGGCCCAGCTAAAATATTTATGGCTCAAAACAGCCTGGAGGCTTGGGAGGGGGGAAGAGGGAAAGGCTGATGTCATCCCTTCTCAGCTTTCAGGGGAGGTGATGGACATACAGGGCAGCTGGGTGGGTGGGCCAAGCCCACTAGATCAGGTCTCTCAAAGGAAGAGCCCAAGGGCCCTAAGTGTTAGGAGGAGGATGAAGGCTGTGACAGGTGACAAGACTGGATAAGACCCACCAGCCTGGGAAAAAAGGAGGGAAACTTAATGGTTGAGCAGTATTGCTGTCTAGACCCCGTGCCAGGCATTTCAAACACATCATTTGCTACTCGGATCCCATTCAGTGGGTAGCAATTCTTATCTTACTTAGATGGAGTAAACAGGCCCTACAGCTCTTCTTAAAGCAAAAAGAAAAAAAAGTTAAAACAGGCTCTGGAAATATACAACTGATGAGCTGGGATTTGAATTCATACCTATTTGGCTTCAGCCCTGTAAGCTTTCCTATAAAATTCCGTGGCTCCCAAGTAGAAATCCTAGTGGACTGAGGGTAGCTGTCTAGGAACCTAACAGTGACTCAGGTTCTGTGCCTCCATTTGTGTATGAGGAGGATGCAATCTGATTCCCTAATTCCCTACCCCAAACTCCTCCCTTGTCAGTCCTGGACTCAGAGCATCCACGTAAACACAGGGTGACAAACTCATTGAGGCTGGCCATTCACTTTACTAGTTTTAGCACTTAAAGTCCCATATCCCAGAAACTCTCTTGGGTAAACCTAGAAGATCTGTCATCCTAGATGAACCCCTCATCCAAACGTAATACTTTAATATTTCAAAGCACTTGTGGCTGTGAGAAATACAAAGAGTTCAAAAGCACAGACCATGAAGTCTGATCGTATAGACCGTGGAATCTTTTTGTAACCATAAACAAGTTTTTTACCTTCCTTGAGTCTCAGTTTTTCTCATTTTCCTGGTACATACTAAGAAATCAGTAAATTATTAGCTCTTATTTATAGTAATCAACAATGAAGAGAGAAACAGGCTCAGAGATTAAATAGTTTGCCCACTTTAAATCAACTGACTTAAAGGAACCCCTTTCCATTACACTTCTGTTCCTGCTAAGGATGAATCTAAGCTCACTAGAATGCCCCAGGCACAGTTAAAATGCAGATAGGCTCTTTCCTCTCTCTAAACTCAGTCTTCCCCTTGTTCCTTTGTTAGAATAAATAAGCAGAAGGCATTAGGGAATAGTATAGTATCAGACGTCCCTAGTCTCTCAGGAAGCTGAATATGTATCAACCTAGAAACAGGCCAGAGGAAACCAGAAGCCTATCAAAGGCTGACTTTCCAATCCTTCAAGAGAAAATGTTTGAACAAATAGCTGCCCTAGTATTGCTGGAAGAAAAGTGGGAGCCAGACAGGGGCACTTTGGCTCTTTCCCGAAGCTGATAGAAGCTACCAGAATGGGACCATTCATCACTTGACCAAACCTTTATTGAGCTCCTCAGGGGTAGATACTTGTCGGGGAGAAATATAGTACAGAGGTGGAACAGAAAAAGCTCTACCCTTTATAAGCTTTTTGGACAAGGTAAGTAATAATGAAGAGAAAAACAGGTTCCGATGTTAAATAAGTTGCCCAAATTAACTGAATCTTTTCACTTGGCTTTCCTCAGCCTTTTTTGCAGGAGACAGTGATCACCCTCTCTTGAGAGCCCTCTGGAAGTATTCAAGGACTCCCAGGGTGACACTCATAAGGCAGGTGTGGTGGGAGAAAACAGAAAATGGTGGTAGGGTGTTTCAGCCAATACTATGGGAAGCTAAAGGGAAGCAAACAACTGGGAATGGCACAGTAGGGGTTGCCAGTTCATTCTGATCTAGGAGGCCATGCTAGGGATACCATTAGTCCCTTCAACTCTTTAAAGTCTTGAACAGTTTAACTGTTAGCATCACAGTCCCTTGCAGCCCTGAGGACTCCATTCTGGGCCTAAAGACTCTTAAGGGATCCTGACTGGCTTTCTGTGGGTATATCAGACAGATCAAGAAGTGGAGTGAAAGAAAACTGCTGATCTCCTCTCCTGGGTTTCTCTGTGTTCAGCAAATGCCCTCAGGCCAGCCTTTATACAGCAGGTAGCTCTCCAGGTTTCCGGAGTCCTCTGACAGCTGCAAAGACACAAGGTGGAAAATTAAGAAAGCTCCCCTAACGGGGCTTCCCAGCCTCCTACCTGGCCAGGCTGCTGCTCTTACAATCTCCCCATCCCACAGCACAACTCTAGTTGCTTCATTCAGTACACAGGTTTCTTGGGTACACAGATAGGTAGAAAATAGAAGTCTACAGCCTATGAATTCTCTTTTTGCTGTCAGTCAGGTAATGAAAATGCAGTCTCACATCCAGTACCTCCTGTCCTTGGTCATACCTCAGCTAAGTGATCCAGGGAAGAATCAATAAAACCTTTGGGGGGGCCCTATCCAAGCTTTGAAGCCTCCAGCTAAACAAAGGGGAAAATGCTTTCTGCTCTCCTAGAGATGTGAAAAAGATGAACAAAAATCTTTAAAGTCTTTTGGAAGAACGGAAGTCAGAAAATAGGCATCTTCTTATCACTATTATTAGTAACTCAAAGTTAGGCTCAAAGGGCCATGGATGTAGGAATGGTTCATCCCAGCACCGAATACTCAGGGTGGACTAGAGGAGACATATTTTAAATCTGCGGTACAGGGAAGGAGCTTGATCTCATGCTAAAACCTATGGCAATGCTTTTTTTTTTTTGAAGACAGGGGGTCTTGCTTTGTCACTCATGCTAGAGTACAGTGGCACCATCATGGCTCACTTCAGCCTTGATCTCCTGGGCTGAAGCGATCCTCCAACCTCAGCCTTCAAGTTAGGATCACAGGTACACAGCAACATCCCTGGCTAAGTTTTAAATTTTTGTCTCTGTATGTTGCCCAGACTGTTCTCAAACTCCTATGATCCTCTTAATGGGCTCCCAAAGTGCTGGGATTACAGGTGTGAGCCACTACGCCTGGCCAGTGCTTCCTTTCCTTTAAATGGCACTACCATCCCCCTAGTTGTTCCTGTCAGTAACATGGAACCTTAATATGTTCATCCTATCTCCTAAAAGTTTTTTTTTTTTTTTTTCTTCCGGAGACGAAGTCTCACTCTTGTCACCAAGGCTGGAGTGCAATGGTTCGATCTCAGCTCACTGCAACATCTGACTCCCAGGTTCAAGTGATTCTCCTGCTTCAGCCTCCCCAATAGCTGGGATTACAGGAGCCTGCCACCATGCCCACTACTTTTTGTATTTTTAGTAGAGCTGGTGTTTCACCATGTTGGCCAGGCTGGTCTCAGGACAGGTAATCCACCTGCCTCAGCCTCCCAAAGTTCTGGGATTATAGGCATGAGCCACCAAGCCTGGCCAAAAGTTCTTTTTTCTCAGATGGAGTATCACTCTGTTGTTCAGGCTGGAGTGCAGTGGCGCAATCTCGGTTCACTACACCCTCTGCCTCCTGAGTTCCAGTGATTCTCCTGCCTCAGCCTCCCAAGTAGCTGGGATTACAGGCATGTGCCACCATGCCTGGCTATGTTTGTATTTTTAGTAGAGATGGGGCTTCACCACGTTGGCCGGGCTGGTCATAAACTCCTGATCTCAGGTGATCTGCCCGCCTCAGTCTCCCAAAGTGCTAGGATTACAGGCATGAACCACCGCTCCCGACAAAAGTTGTTGAATTCATTTACTTCTCTACATTTTCAGTATTACTGTACTATAGACCTTTTTTGTTATTGTTGAGACAGTCTTACTGTGCCACTCAAGCTGCAGGGCAGTGGCACAATCTCGGCTCACTGCAACCTCTGCCTCCTGGGCTCAAGCAATCCTCCTGCTTTCGCCTCCCGAGTAGCTGGGACTACAGGTGCATGCTACCATGCCCAGCTAGACCTTTCTTATTTCTTGTCTAGACTAGCAAGTTTCCTAACAGATCTCCATAACCATTCTCCAAATCAGACATTGAATAATTTCATTTTGCACACCCCCCTCCTCCCATTCAGTTGTCTTCAGTGAGTAGGAGGTCAAGACTGCCATTTTTTTTTTTAAGACTGCCATTTGTTAAGAGAATTTCCCTATATCCTATTCCTTTCACCTGCCCTCTTAATCAGAAACCAAAACTCTGTGAAACTTTGCTTTTTTTTTTTTTTTTAATTAAATCTATCCTGATAGTTCTTAGCATGAAGAAACTTTGCTTTTTAAGGTAAGCCAGAGGCCTGGTGTGATGGTTCATGCCTGTAATCACAGCACTTTGGGAGACCAAGATGGGCAGGTCATCTGAGGTCAGAAGTTTGACACTAGCCTGACCAACATGGAGAAACCCTTCTCTACTAAAAATACAAAATTAGCTGGGCATGGTGGTGCATGCCTGTAGTTCCAGCTACTCAGGAGGCTGAGGCAGGAGAATTGCTTGAACCTGAGAGGTGGAGGATGTGGTAAACTGAGATTGAGCCATTGCACTCCAGCCTAGACAACAAAAGCAAAACTCCATCTTAAAAAAAAAAAAGCCAGGTGCAGTGGCTGTCATACCTATAATCCTAGCACTTTTGGATGCCAAGGTAGGAGGACTGCTTGAGGCCAGAAGTTCAAGACCAGCCTGGGCAACACAGTGATACCCTGCCTCTACAAAAAATTAAAAAATTAGTTGGGCATGGTGGCACATGCCTACAGTCCCAGCTACCCTGGAGACTGAGGTGAGAGGATGGCTTGAGGCCAGGAGGTAGAGGCTGCAGTGAGCTATGATCACACCATTGCACTCCACCCTGGGTGTCAGAGTGAGACCCCATCTCTTAAAAAGAAAAAAAAAGAATAAGGCCCAGCTAGGCATGGTGGCTCACACCTATAATCCCAACACTTTGGGAGGTTAACCCAGGAGGATCAGTTTTGCCCAGGAGTTTGAAACCAGCCTAGGCAACAGAGTGAGATCTTGTCTCTACAAAAAACAGAAAAAATCAGCCACCTGCCTATAGTCCCAGTTACTTGGGAGGCTGAGGTGGAGGATCGCTTGAGCCTGGGAAGTCACGAGTATAATGAACCATCTTTTTTTTTTTTTTTTTTTTTTTTTTTTTTTTTTTGAGATGGAGTCTCGCTCTGTCACCAGGCTGGAGTGCAATGGTGCTATCTTGGTTCACCACAACCTCTGCCTCCCAGGTTCAAGTAACTCTCCTGCCTCAGTGTCCTGAGTAGCTGGATCTACAGGTACATACCACCATGCTCAGCTAATTTTTGTATTTTTAGTAGAGACAGGGTTTCACCATGTTGGCCAGGATGGTCTCGATCTCTTGACCTTGGGATCTCCTGAGGTGCTGGAATTACAGGCATGAGCCACTGCGCCTGGCCAAGCTATCTTCTTGATATTGTGCTCCAGTCTCGATGACAAAACAAGACCTGTCTCAAAAATAAAAATAAATAAGGTCCAGATTCTTACCTGGCCTTCAACCTGCTTCAGTCCTATCCTCTGCCTATAATGTGCTACTCAATGTCCTTTCCCCAAGCCCTCTGCCTAGCTAAGTCTTCCTTTAGATGTTAACTTAAACATCATTTCCTCAAGGAAAACCACAGTATTAGGTTGCATACCCTCATAGCGCCCTGTTCTTTTCTTTATAAAACTTTACACAATTTAAATTTTTTATGCTATTTGAGATTATCTGTTTAGTGTCTGTTTCTACAAATAGACTATAAGCTCCAAGAAGCCAGGGACCATTTTATATTGTTCACCAGACACTGGATCCCCAGTGTCTAGGATACAGTAGGTGTTCTAATGTACAATAAATAGTGAATGTATTTTAAAAAAGAAAGGAGATATTTGTACTGATTTCTGGAGAGAAGCTTATAAAGAATCACATCAGAACATAAGGTATTTCTGTTTCTCAAAGGCAGATGCAGAGTTTGTTTGCTACATTCCAACCCCAGAGGGCCTGAGAGATGAGGAGCGACTATCTTATACCTAAAGCTAGGCCATGAATAGGAACCATGAAGGCTGCTGGAGTTAGAAGATCCCTGGAAATAATTAGCCCTGTATCTGAACCCAAACTCTTTCTATCTCAAGTTTTCACACACATCACAGTGCCTAGAAGAAAGAGACTGGCTGCCCTAAGGTGGGCACCAGAGGTTGACAAGGGAACAGCCCATTCTGGCATCTTAATGCAATATAGATCAGAAATAGCATCCAAATTTCTGGCATTGTGCCCTATTTAGCTGATTAATCTGGGCTGACAGATTGGCTGGGCCTCATACTCCATCTAGAAACATCTCAAATAATCTGTCTTTTCAGGAGTCTCTTGACAACCCCCCCACCAAATTTGCCCTGGAAGTGACAAGGCCTCCTTAAAGCGAGATGCTCCCCAAGGTCTAAGGAAGCATGGGGTTAGCTTGTATACATGAGTACTCCCATCTGCCCATTCCCTGGCTGAGATGCAAAGACAATCATCATGGTACAGGCTAGCAATGAGAAGTACACTTAATGCTGAGAGGCTAGTTTGAATCTGTGATCAAGGAATGCCAAGAAGCTAAACCTCAGCAGCACAGCTATGAAATTCACATTCCTTTCAGATACATGTCTCCCTCCTTTTAGAAAAGAGAGCTGTATACAAGAGCAGAAAGTACATTCAAAACAAACAAAAAGCAGAGAGAGCTACAGTTTGCAGAACACTAGATGACTGCATCCTCAGCTTCAGAGCCAGAATAGACAATAGAGTAGAAGACCTCCAGCCCTGGGACTGGAAAATGGATTCTACAGGTCAGTGAGCATTATTCCCCATTACCGCCCCAAAAGGGTTGAGTCTCCTGCTTGAATGTAGTCTCCTTGAGAGCCCAGGGCAGCAATCAGGCTACAAGAGAATTAGGGTGCAGTGCCCACCACAGGCTTGTGCTCCTAAGGGGCCTTGAAGAGCCAGGCCTATTTTCTAGGCCAGGAAACAAAAGAACGGGTAGTTAAGGCAGTGCAGTACACTTCCTCCCCTCCCCTCCAGCAGCTGCTGTCTCAGACAGCTGTTTCCAGCCTGTCTGCTCAATGCTATTAAATATTCATCAGATGCTTGCTAGCTTTAAACATGCAACGACTATTAATCTAGGGAGCTGGAGGTACATGTGGGTCTGAAGAGAAGAGGGGAGGGCTCATAAAGATCCAAGTCTTTTTTTTTTTTTGAGACTGAGTCTTGTACTTGTCACCCAGGCTAGAGTGCAATGGCGGGATCTCGGCTCACTGCAACCTCCGCCCACCAGGTTCAAGCAATTTTTGTGCCTCAGCCTCCTGAGTAGCTGGGATTACAGATGGCTGCCACCATGACTGGCTAATTTTTATATTTTTAGCAGAGACAGGGTTTAACCATGTTGGCTAGAATGGTCTCGAGCTCCTGACCTTGTGATCCACCCATCTCAGCCTCCCAAATGGATTACAGATGTGAGCCAGTGTGCTCAGCCTAGGATCTAACTCTTTTTAACTTCAGGAATCTAGAAACCAAGCCAGGGGTACCAGTCCTATACACCAAATCCAGAAACTAAAGTATAAGCTGATCCTGTGGCCACCCTAGGATCAGAGGAGACCAGCAGGCAGCTAAGGAGAAGCAGAAAGACTTCAGTCTAAACTCTATCTCTTGGACTCTATGGTTACCCTAACTTCTAGATATCAATTTCTCACTCTGGATAATCATTGCTTCACAGGGTTGTGAGAATTAAATGAGATGCTGTATAATTCAGGTGTGTCCAATCTTATGGCTTCCCTGGGCCACATTGGAAGAACTATCTTGGGCCACACATAAAATATACTAATGACAGCTGATGAGCTTAAAAAAAAATTGCAGAAAAATCTCATAATGTTTTAAGAAAGTTTATGAATTTGTGTTAGGCAATATTCAAAGCTGTCCTGGGCCATAGGATGGACAAGCTTGCTGTGTATGATACTCCCAGCACAGAGTTAGCACGTAATTTAAGAGCTTAAAATGGAGGCAGGGACCTCATCCACTGAGGACTTCTAGTGGTGAAGCAAAGCCTTGCTTAACAATCCCTTAAGAGCAAAGTGTCTTTGTTTTTTTTTTTTTGGAGACAAGTGTCTTGCTCTGTTGTCCAGGCTAGAGTGCAATGGCACAACCTCAACTCATTGCAACCTCTGCCTCTTGGGTTCAAGTGATTCTCCTGCATCAGCCTCCTGAGTAGGTGTGATTACAGGTATGCGCCACCACACCTGGCTAATTTTTGCATTTTTAGTAGAGACATGGTCTCACCATGTTGGTCAGGCTGGTCTCGAACTCCTGACCTCATGACCTATCTGCCTCGACCTCCCAAAGTGCTGGGATTACAGGTGTGAGCCACCGAGCCCAGCCAAGAGCAAAATTTCTATTAGTGGACACTCAAGAATTTTGTTTTCCATTTCACAGGGTGGGTGAAAGGAGTATGACATGAGGACATTCCCTTAACACAGGGCAGTCCAGATATCTCATCCTCAACCCAAGTACCAGACAGGAGAGATGAGTCTCCTTCTGAAATCAAGGTAGGAATTAAAAGGGCTTCAGGCAGGAGACAAGGCAGGGGAGAGAATATCCCTTTCATTCTCTCACAAAGTAGTAGTGCCACTTTATAGAAGGCTTTCCTTCCCTCATTTTCCCTACCTTGCCAGCACAATGGTAAACAAATATGTCACTCTCAAGCTGAAGGCATTAAATAGCTCAAATTTTAGAATAAAGTCCAAATTCCTGGACTAATGCCTAGCTTCCAAAATCAGCACTTATTCTTCCAATCTCTATTTATAGCTAATATTTGAGTGCTTACTAAATGTCATGTTGATTTTTTTTTTTTTGAGACAGAGTTTTGCTTTGCTCTTGTTGCATGCAATGGCATGATCTTGGCTCACTGCAACCTCCCCCTCCGGGGTTCAAGCGGCTTTCCTGCCTCTGCCTCCCAAGTAGCTGGGAGTATAGCCATGTGCCACTACGCCCACCAAATTTTTTGTATTTTTAGTAGAAACTGGGTTTTTCCATTTTGGTCAGGCTGGTCTCGAACTCCCAACCTCAAGTGATCCACCTACCTTGGCTTTCCAAAGTGCTGGGATTACAGGCATGAGCCATGGCACCTGGCCTGTTGAATGTTTTATATGCATTAGCTCACTCGATCTTCCCAACAATGTCATGAAGTAAATATTATCCCCATTTTATAAATAATGAAATTGAGACTTGAAACTGAGGCAGAATTTGAAAGTAGTCTGCTTAGGGAGGGTATGGTGGCTTATACCTGTAATCCCCACCACTCTGGGAGGATGCTTGGAGCCAGGAGTTTGAATCCAGCTTGGGCAACATAGAGACTCTGTTTCTATAAAAAAATGAAGTCAAGTAGGCATGGTAGCCCATGCCTATAGTCCTAGCTACTTGGAAGGTTGAGGCAGGAAGACAGCTTGAGCCCAGGAGGCTGCAGTGAGCTATGATCACACCACTGCACTCCAGCCTGGGTGGCAAAGCAAGACCTCACTCTCCTCTAATTAATTAATTAAATTAGTCTGCTTAAAGCTATAATAAAGTATTATTATGCTAAGCTATCCATTTGTCTGCCTGGCAAATTCCTGGTTATCATTTAAGATGTAACTTAAATGCTATCTGTCTGGCATTCCCTAAGCCTTTCTCAGGCAGCTTCTCCAGGCTCCCTGGTATTCAGTTCAGCAAGAGAATATGATGATACACTATTGTAACTATTTTTTAATTTATTATTTTATAGATATATTATTTTTTGAGACAGAGTCTCGCTGTCACCCAGGCTGGAGTACAGTGATGTGATCACAGCTCACTGCAGCCGTGACCTCCTGGGGTCAAGTGATCTTACTGACTCAGCCCCCTGCATAGCTGGGACTACAGGTGTGCACCACAACTGGCTTTTTTTCTTTTTTTGTAGAGATGGGAGTCTCGCTATGTTGCCCAGGCTGGTCCTAAACCCCTGGCCTCAAGCGGTCCTCCACCCTTGGAGTTTCAGGGGTGAGCCACCATGCCTGGCCTATTTAAAATTTTCTGGTCTCTGTTTCATCATGTGTAAAAATACGATAACAACATCTACCTCACTGGTGGAGAAAACTACATGCCACAGAATAAATACTCAATACATGTCTGAATTCACCAAACACAGTAATAACTATGACTTTTTTTTCAGGATGAATCTTGTATTTGATGTGTAAAGAAACCGCTATGTCAGCTTAATTGGCAGCTTTTTTTTTTTCTTTCTTTATGGCACTTCAAGATACAACTTACAATAAGCAGTCTCTTAGGGTCAGTGAAATTTGGAATTATAGAAGCAGCAAGCTTTCAGCACAGAGAATGGACTTTGCTGTACAAAAAATGTTGATATGCACCCTGTCATAACTTGCTATGCAACCATGGTAAATTAACTCACCTCTTCTAGTATCAGCTGCCTAATCCATAAAAATAGGGACACACAGTAGGCATTCAAATTGAGCTCTTCTCACTTAGCCAAGCAAAGCTGCCTATTTTCCCCATCTCACTTTCCTCTTCTTTTAAATGTGGTCAAGATCAGTGGATGGGATAGATTGAGAATAAAATGAGGGAAAAAAATGAAAATGACTGCTTACTAGTAGCACTGCCAGCAAACAGCAGTCTCTGTAGGGTCATACAAAGTATACGAACATATCAGAAGACAGTGAGCGCATGTGTTGCCTAACACACTCTAATCTAGAAAAGATATTTGGTGGCCACAAAGTCCTAGACAGTGTTAATGCCTCTCTAACGTCATTCTTAGTCTGGGACAGGAGGTGGGATTTGGTGGAGGAGTGCAAACATGGGACAAACCCTAAGCCTGTATCTGCAGGTAAGGAAAGGTCAGAGTATTCCCTCAGTAGTAACTGTCAGGACAAGCGTCCACCCTGGTGACACTATGGAAACTGTGGTGGAAGAAGAAAGAGCTAGGAAGACAGGACGTTGATGGTGGGAGATGGGCATGCTGGAGCACAGCCTCTGAGCTTCTGGAAAACCACCTATGACCCAAGATGGCAGCTAGAACGGCATCATTCCCACTTTAGCAGCCTGGAGTATAATACAGAAGATAAAAACATGCTTTGTAGTGAGATCAAATTCTAGCTCAATTGCTTACAATTCTCAGTGATGTAAAAATAATCTGAGCAGCCATTATTTATTATTGAACAGCTACTGCCAGAAATTATATTAACCACTTTAAGTAATAACTACTTCAAAAGGCAGTAGACCTATATACATACATCTGTGGTCAACTGATTTTTGACAAGGGTGACAAGACCATTCAATGAAGGAGGAACAGTCTTTTCGACAAATTGTGCTGCAACAACTAGATATCCACATGTAAAAGAATGAATTTGGGCCGGGGACAGAGGCTCACGCCTGTAATCCCAGCACTTTAGGATTATTCATAATAGCCAAAAAGAAGAAACAATCCAAATGTCTGTCAATAGATGAAAAAATGAAATGTGGTATATGCATACAATGAAATCACATTTGACAGTTAAAAAAAAGAACAAAGTACTAATACATGCTACAACATGGATGCACCTTGAGAACATTATGCTAAGTGAAAAGAAGCCAGTCACAAAAGACCACTTACTGTATGATTTCATGCAAATCATACAGTAAGTGGTCTTTTGTGACTGGCTAAACCCTTGGACTTAGCCTTCTGGAGGCTAAATCCTTGTCATCTTTAGCGCATGTCCACAACAGGCAAGTCTACAGAGACAGAAAGCAGAGTAGCAGCCTAGGGCTGGAGGGGTAAGTAGACTGGCAGGAGACAGACAAAAGGCATGGGGTTTGTTTCTTTTTTGGATGGTGATTTCAAATAGACTGTAGTGATGACTGAATGACTCTGTGTATATACTAAAAACCACTGACCTGTACACTTTAATAAAGTGAGAGAACAGTATGGTATACGAATTATATCTCAATAAAGTTGTTATGGTAAATCTTCCCCAAAACTCTAGACTTCTTTGCAACTAGGACAGTTAAGTCTGTCCAAAAAGAATCACTTAAAAATGCTAACATGCCCTTTAATTTATACTAACAGAAGCTAACCAGAGGCTGCAAACTGGTAGGCTAAAAGCCACATTTGGGATGCAGCAAATATATGTTACTGGGACCAATAGTATTTTTTCAAATCTGAACAATTTCACGATTTGAAGAAGAAGAAAAAATCTGAGGAAATATTAAATGACTGTATATAAAATCCACATTTCTAGTTTCTCATGAAAATCAGATCTTGCAAGGCCAACGAAAAAATTTTCTACCCAGGCTGGAGTGCAGTGTTATGATCATAGCTTACTGTAACCTCAAACTCCTAGACTCAAGTGATCCTCCTGCCTCTGCCTCCTGAGTAGCTAGGATTAGAGGCACAAGCCATCATGCCCAGCTAATTTTTTTACTTTTTGTAGAGATAGTCTGCTATGTTGCCCAGTATGGTCTTGAACTCCTGGTCTCAAGTGATCCTCCCACCTCGGCCTCCCCAGGTGTTGGGATTACAGGCGTGAGCTTCCATGCACAGTCAAGAAAATTTTTAGAGATGGGAAAGACACAGGAATGAAAACAATCTTCAAATATCTGAAAGGATATTGCTTCCGGGGTCCAAAGCAGAGTCAATTTAAATTACTGAGGTACAGGTCTCATTCAAAATGAGAGATAGAATACTTAGAGCTGTCTCCAATGAAATGGTCTGGTTTTGGAAGTAATGTTTCCTATGACTAGTATGAAGTACTACGTTACATGCTATAACCTGGATGAACCTTGGAAATACTATGCAAAGTCAAAGAAGCCAATTCCAAAAAGCATGTACGATTCCATTTATATGGAATGCTCAGAATAGGCAAACCCACAGAAACAGAAAGATTAGTGGCTGCCAACAGCTGGGGAGAGAGTAGAGTTGGGAGTGACTACTAGCAGATATAAGATTTCTTTTTAGAGTGATGGAAACATTCTGGAATTAAATAATGGGAATGGTTGCACAGTACAAATATACTAAAAACTACTACATTGTACACTTTACAATTGTAAATTTTATGCTATGTGAATTTTCCCTCAAAATAGAAACAAAGGTAGAAAGGGACCAAATGAAATACTTATTAACTCTGTTAGGATATTATGATGCACATAGGGATAAATGTCAGCTATTATCATCAACTTCATTTGATGATAAATGAGGCACTGAAAGGGGTTAAAGGTTTTGTTTCTGACTAAGGTAACAAAGGCTCACATGAAGCAGAGCCAGGACAGATACCCAATCTTGCCTGTCTCTAGAGCTTACAGAATTGTAATAAAAGTTCACAGGTCAGCTGGGTGCAGTGGTTCACGCCTGTGATCCTAGCACTTTAGGAGGCTGATGTGGGCAGATCACTTGAAGCCTGGAGTTCAAGACTAACCTGAACATGGTGAAACTCACTCTCTACTAAAAATATAAAAATTAGCCGGGCATAGTGTTGTGTGCCTATAATCCCAGCTACTCGGGAGGCTGACACATGAGAATTGCTTGAACCCGGGAGAAGGAGGTTGCAGTAAGCCAAAATTGCACTATTACACTCCAGCCTGGGTAACAGAATGAGACTCTGTCTTAAAGGAAAAAAAAGTTCTCAGGTAGTAATAAAATGTTACAGAAAACACTTGGATCAATGGCAGACGCTACACGTCCAGAAGAGGCACACCATCAGCATGCCTGGATCCACAAACAACAGAACCTGCCTTTCCAAGCACAGATCACAATTCAAATGAAAAGTTTCCCCAAACTTCTAATCCATTTTTGTTGACTACCCTAGGAAGAGTTGAGACTAAATTCTCTGCATTCAGGGATTCCCCGCTCCTAATTTCCTAGCCGTTCATGTGACCAATATTAAACTTAGGACTTGCCAGGTGCCCAGAATCTTGCTCAGTACACATGCCCCTCCTTAAGGCTTCCAGATCTCTCAGAGACTGAGAGGCAGGTTTGGAAGAAAAAAAATTCCAAGAAACCAAATTTCACTGTGAAAGGTTCTATGTGCCTTTAGCTTACCTAGTTAGGCCTTTCTCCTTAGTGTCATCCTAATCCTAACACCTCACTCAGGACAGAGAGAAATACTAGCCAGTTAGTTACTTAATGGCTTCAATTAACAGGAAAGCTCACTGTTGTCACAGCCCCAAATACACAAACCAGGGAGTTAAACTTTAGGAAAAAGTCTTCTTTAGGCTCCATGTCCTTGATTCTATACCACAGTTATCCCTATGAAGGATCTCCTAAGCATAAGAAATACCCTTTCCCTAGATTAAGGACAGTATAGTACAGGGTTAAGATGACAGGTTTTGGCAACACAAAACTTGGGCTTGAGTACCAGTCATACTTATTAGGTCTAAGTTACTTCTGTAAAATACGGATATTACTGGACACTTTCCTAATAACTCCCCAGCTGCCTTGTGAGGAATCGGTTGCTTCTTACGCATGTGACTCAGCTAATCCAGTCTGACATTCCCTCTCTAAAACCTGAATTTTGAGTAGAGGCAGAGATTTTGAGTTGTGCCCAAGGAGCCAAGATAATTCCTGTAGCCTACCACTGTTGTCCCAGTTCACTGTAGCTACTATGGTTCTCACACCAGATTTTCTAGCCTTAACCCTAAATGTGAGTCCCTAACATTTTTCTAACAAAGTTTCTTTTACTTACATTAGCCATTTTGTTGCTTGCAACCAATGACCTCCAAGTGGAACACCGCCTCAATAGGTTATTAACAGGATAAATAGAGTGAGATTCAACAGATCTAAGTTGATACTGTCTGACCTCATCAACCATTAGAATTAAATTCAGTATGGACATGTAAGTTTGGCATGTTGTAAATAAAGTACAAATGACTACAAAAAAGATTAATCCATTGACCATCTTATAGGCCACCTCCTGGCATAACTGTTTTACAGTTATGATAAAAGGCCCATGGTCCTTAATAGAAAGCCACCTTAACATACCTGACATGGGTCTTCACTACCCATTCTAGTCCAGGAAATGCCTCAGGAGGTTTCAATCACCTGAAAGTGGAGAAATAACAGATCAGTCTTTTGAAGAGGAATTTTTAAACATAAAAAATAAAAGATAGAGATCCTGCATGCAGTTTACACAATACAGGAGAAACATGCAACTTTTAAGAAATTTTTAAGTAAAGTTTCATTGTGAATATCAATATGGGGACCTACAGGGACTCATCCTTACACATTTTTAAATAGCTGAGCAGAAAGCTTTACTTTGGGGTGCAGCAGGAGGTCTAATCTACAGTCACTGAAATTTTACAATGTGTCATTTAAGATGTCAGACTTTGTGCCCAGGTTACATTACAGTTCACTTGTGATGGGCAGGATTATTAAGAGTTATGGCTAATTTATGCGGCAACAAATGGTTTTTCTTTTTACAGCTATTTTTATTAAACAAGTTTTGCAAAGTTTTAACATTAAAATTAACAGCTAAAGAATTGTTTATGCAAGTTGCTGTCACAGTTTATGTAAAAGAGAAATATGTGCTATTAAAATCAGACATTTAGGTTACCTTTGGTTTTTTGCGATGCATGTTAGCTTTACACATCCTGATTCTCTTGCGATAATTTTCCTTTAAAAAGGGGGGTATAGAGTGATCTCTTTTCATCAAAACAAGACATAATGCCCTGAAAGCTGACTTCAAACCATGGTTGAAAATTCAGTTATTTACACTTTATCACAATCTACAAATACATTTTTTTGTTGGTGTGTTTTAAAAAGAAAAAAAAATGTCCATCATGCACTGCTGCAGGCAGCTTGGCACTTCAATACAAGAGGATTTTTCACCCCCGAGCAGTTTAGGTGGCTCTAAGAGGGAAGCCATGAGAACAACCCTGAGAATCAGCATAGAGTAGAAATGGGACCAACCAATTCCATCACTTCCTCTCTTGGTCTCTTAGGAGGGGGTTCAGAGCCAGCCTATCATGCCAAATCCTGCTCCAGCCCAGCTGATTTTTCAGTATTTCTGGGTTTGAAAGAGAAACCGTCAAGGGCATCCAGAGTTGCCTGAACTGTCATGCCTAAAGCAGGTGCTGTCCCCTTCTGAGCTCACAGAAATTACTTGGTGTCACACTTTAGAGCCACCTAGGGGCTCTATAGAAGGTGCAAACCAGGCTGGCTTACACTTTTGAATACTGAGACCTATGTATAGAAACCAATCCAAGTTTCAGCTCAGTTGAGTTGAAAACTCTCCATAAATTAGAATTTTTGATAGGATTGGATACAACTGCTTCCAACAACTTCCAGGGGGTGAAAAAGCTTTGATTATTTTTAAACTAAAACTTAACAACTCCATCAACTTTTTTTTTGGTAAACTTAAAATAAAATCCCCCCCACCACTTTTAAGAATGTTTCCAACTTTTAACAAGCCCATTAACTTTAGAGTTAATTTAAGTTTATTTGAAAGAGAAAACTATTTTATGGTCCACCCAAAAAAATGACAATTCATCACATTTACTTTGATTAAAAAAGGACTAAACTTTATTGACAAACTGCTGCAGACATTTTGACATAAGTTTAAGCTACCTATTTAGGCAGACTTACACATGTAGCATTTAATCTTCCGAGAACAAAATGGGAGGACGGTACAAATCCAATTAGGACTTTAACTTATGTACAAAGTGGATTTTGATTCCTTTTTCATTCAGCTGCAGTGTCCCTTTTTATATCATGCTAGTGTTGAGACATACTTGACTATCTTGGGAACAGTTCAATATTGACAACTGTCAACTTAAGAAAATCATCAGCTTTTGGCTCCAGCGTCCAAGTGAGCTTTTCATGGAGTGCAGAATCTCAAATGGACAAAATACTTTGTCTTTTTAAATACTGAAATTTTAATTATTAGTACTGTGACTGAAAGATTCTTCATGGCTAAAAAGCTCTGCATCAAACTCAATTCAGGAGGCCTACCTTCCCACCACCATCAACCTCTTCAAAACCTAGTCCCACCCCTAAGTATCTCTCAACACAGTATGTCTGGGGCTAGATTTCAAAACCCACGTAATGAAAAAGTCAGTTTTACAAGCCTAATTTTGTTGTTGTTTTATATCAATTAACGTTAAAAATTGCATCAACTATTTAATTCATGAGGATCTTTCATATTAAAATTTAACCTTAAGATTCAACCGCCATGTGCTTTTATAAAGGAAACATTTTTTTAGAGACGTCTGAGCTCACTTTTACATGGTGGTGCCTACTGCCGTTAACGTTTGTGATTTTAAATCTTAAACAGCCCTGAATTTTGAAATGTAGCCTAGTTTGGGATTCTGCAACTACAACTTTACGGGATGCCTCAAATCAAAACTAAGAGAAAGTTAACAAGCCTTTACTTCAGAACCTTTAAGCAAGCAATGTCACTTTTGAAACTAACAGGTTTGTGTGTTTTTTTTACTCAACTTCTTTTTTTTATTATAAAAGGTACACTTCTGTTTATATTTAAACAACAAAGAAAAAAGCATCTACACACTTAAAAAATTAATTCAATATTCCTAAATCTATTTTAACTCATTTTAAAATACTACATACAGAAGCCAGAATGCAGAGTTAAGAATGGAATAAGGTGGGGAGAAGAAGGGGATCACGAAGAAAAACACTTAGACAATTACTTGTCTGTTGTGGGTAAAGCAACAGGAATCCTGGGAGATACAAGAAATCAGTAACAACTTTGCTCATAATTGATATTTTCCCCTCATGTTTGTTTTTAATAACGTCCATATGGGTGCTCTCTGTATGCTCCCTTCACTGGCCTAGCTGGAGGGGCCTTCAGTGATGGCCTGGTCCCATTCCAGTCGTCCTGGCCTGTGGGGAAAACAAAGACAGTTTATAAACCATGTTCTAACAGCACTTAGGGATGAGCAGGGATAGGTCACAAAGTAAAGATCACCAAAAACACTGCTTTTCTTCTAACGTCTTGACATTTCCCCTGGTGTTCCTTGCTCTCTACTGGGTTTGACCCTGTTGGACAGCCTAGGCAAATTTTCAGTTTTGAGTGGAAGGAGAGAAGGGAACAAATCCAAAAGGGCTGCCGTTGACTCTGGAGTAATCTCCCACAATGAAGTTCTTCATAGACAAACATGATCTATACTCTAGTCCCCAAATCTGGAGATACCCAACACCTTGCTTGAGACAGTGAGGAAGTCATTAATCTTAGTGAGTCTGCAATGGCCTTTCCAGTTCCCAGAACAATATGGCAGGCAGCCTGAGGTAAGGTAGGAAAACTTCTCTAAGTCTTTCAGATTGGAAGCAGGCAGCCAGCCCCACTTCCACGCAACAGCAAGTCATGTTTCCTCAAGGAGAAGTATCCTCTGGCTCTCTGGGAAAAGTAAGCAAGGGCCACTTTTCATGAGGCCCTCCACCAGCAGAGCTGATACAGCTCTCTGGCAGAGGGGTGTGCAATCAAATGTTGCACTGACAGCACTGTTTAAAATAATTCTAAGGCCGGGCAAAGTGGCTCATGCCTGTAATCCCAGCACTTTGGGAGGCAGAGGCGGGTCGATCACGAGGTTAGGAGTTCAAGACCAGCTTGGCCTACATGGTGAAACGTGTAGGCCATATCTACTAAAAATACAAAAATTAGCCGGACATGGTGGCATGCTTGTATTGTAATCCCAGATACTTAGGAGGCATCGCTTGAACCTGGGAGGCGGAGGTTGCAGTGACCTGAGACTGCGCCACTGCACTATAGCCTGAGCAACAGATCCAGACTCCATCTCAAGACAAAACAAAACAAAATTCCTGATCTGTTTTCTTTTTATTTTTTAAATTTTTTCTTAGTGGTTTCTTAGTATCTCCTAACCTTATCTCTTTTCTTAAGTCAACAGTTGAGAGAATCCAGACAACAACCATCTTCAAATGGTTCTCTTTGTGACAGAGAAAAGCCTGAGGGATATGATCACGTATTTCTAGAAGTGACCTCATGAAAACAAACTGCGTTTAAACTTATTCTTCCCACACCTTACACACACCAGTTCATTCCTGAAGTATTTTTCCAGCTGCCTGTATTGACAAATATCTGCCTCTATCACTATTGGCCTCAAACTCCTACTATATAGATCTAAAGTCACACAGAACTCTAATTAAACCCCTAGTATAACACACATGTCCATCACTTTCCAAGTGGCTACTGGGTATCAATAAGACAGTTTTTCTTTTTTTCCTGAAGTATACAGATCATCCTGGACAGTTTATTTTTCTAATTCTGTTAAAGCAGAGATTGGAACAGATTAACTGTGGCAACATCATATCAGGGGCACAAAGAGAAGCCTGCCTCTTTCAGTTTGGTCTTTTCTCCAGCAAAACAGAAATGCAATTTAGTCAAACACATACAGAGGCCCCACTGTACTGCCTCAATGATGGAGGGAAATACTTGGGTGCAATCACACTGCCCTTCTAAATAGTGGTATATGAGCAGAGCAAAGCAGTGTTAGTGATTGGCAACTGTCCAGTGCCATTTCGCTAAAACTGGTAATAAGTTTCCTTGGGCAAGAAGCTGATTGGCTACTTCGTACTGTGCTGAGTTGGGCTCAGCTTGTCTGTCTCTGGGAGGCCCAAAGGGGCTCCTCCTTTTCAACTAGGGATAAGAGGAGATTGTCAACCAAGTATCTCAGCATGAATTGTCAATTGCTGAGCCCCTGCCAAGGACTCTCTGGAAGTCCCTCAGGTATGCTGAAAACACCTCACACTGAAAAGGTAGCTCTTGCTGCATCCACTGCCATACAGTATTCCCACTGAGGCCTATTAACACAGGGCCATAACTGGCTGTTGAGGACACACTTGAGCAATGTGTTTTTAACCAAACCTCAGGGAAGGCAGCCTGGTCCTGCTGCTATTGCAGCCTCCATAGCTCTCTTGGGATCAAGGACTGTGTTGAGATGTCTTCAAGCCAACAAGGAGCTTGGTGCCAGAACTGTCCTGAATTGGCTCTAGCCCCTACAGCCTCTAATCTGATTCTAATAGGCATTATTCTTTTTTTTTTTTTTTTTTTTTTTTTTGAGATGGAGTTTTGTTCTTGTTGCCCAGGCAGGAGTGCAATGGTGAGGCCTTGGCTCACTGCAACCTCCACTTCCTGGGTTCGAACGATTCTCGTGCTTCAGCCTCCCAAGTAGCTGGGATTACAGGAGCCTGTCACCACATCTGGCTAATTTTTTTTTTTTTTGTATTTTTATTTTTATGTATTATTATTAAGATGGAGTTTTGCTCTTGTTGCCCAGGCTGGAGTGCAATGGCTCAATCTTGGCTCACAGCAACCTCTGCCTCCCGGGTTCATACAATTCTCCTGCCTCAGCCTCCCAAGTAGCTGGGATTACAGGCATGTACCACCATGCCTGGCTACTTTATAAAATATTTTTAGTAGAGATGGGGTTTCTCCATGTCTGTCAGGATCATCTCGAACTCCTGACCTCAGGTGATCTATCCACCTCAGCCTCCCAAAGTGCTGGGATTACAGGAGTGAGCCACAGCGTCTGCCTTTTTGGTATTTTCAGTAGAGACGGCATTTCACCATGTTGGCCAAGCTGTCTCGAACTCCTGACCTCAGGTGATCTGCCCACCTTGGCCTCCCAAAGTGCTGGGATTATAGGTGTAAGCCACCATGACTGGCCCTAATAGGCACTATTCTCGCCCCCCAGCCTGCTCTGGCTAGCTACCAGCCATCTAGGACCCTTTCAGCTGACATTTCCTTTACAATGACATTATTTTCAATGAGATTTAATTTTTTAATGAAGTGGGGCAGATGAGTACAGTTGTGTATGATTAAGTCCTTGTTATCTGCCAAAGTGCCCTAGATATCAGCAGCAAAGGCCCAGAAATACAACTAGGTCTAGCTATTTCCCTGTCTGAAGTAGAAAAAAAATCAACATTAGCTTATAAGTCTGCTCCAAAAAGGCCAACCTGGTCTTGAGCCCTAGGATAAGACATGCACTACCCTTCCAAGAGTAACAATACCCCATTTCACTTTAGCAGTCCCTCTTTCTACCATGTACCACAAAATTTAAGAGCAGAACTCCCGCTGTCACATCTAGCAACATCTTGGCCTTCTAAAGGTTTATCCTTAGGTGTGTTTGTCTGACTCTCAACACTTCAGGCACCAGTATTCTCCAAGGCACTTACTTGTACATTCTGCCCCACCACAGAGATAAAGACATACCATAAGCTTCATAAGAATCTTGAACCTCCCCATGTCCATAGTCATAATATTCTGAGTCCCTGAAAGCCAAAGACAAGAATGTTAGGAAGCTACAGAGTAACTATGTTTTAGTTTCACCTTTTTTTCAAATACTTTCATATTTCAGTTATTTTACTATGTGTATTAATACAGGAAAATACTCATTCTAACCCATCCCTAGATGCCAAAATATTTCCAAAATACATACATATTTACTTATAAAATAATTATGACAACTATAGCAAAGAAAAATGGGTATCACAGAATATTAAGTGAAAAAGCACAATCCTAAATTAACCCTCTTAATATAGCATACATATACATGTATTCATATGGCTCACCAGAAGGAAAAAAGAACTGTTTTATTACTACCATAGAACTGAGACTCTTTTCAATCAATTCACAGGTAAGCTATATATATATGAACACACAAGAAAATGGTCTTAAAGAGAAACACAGAAGTGGGGAAGGGCAGGGAAGAGAAATACAGAAAAGAACCTAAGTTATGGTAATGGAATTCAAGTTTCTTGTAAAATTTTATGCAACTTCAATGTGGTTTTGATATTTTAAAACGATAAATCAAAATAATGTAAAGGTATTTCTCCTTGTTTCCATGTAGTCACAGCTCGGAAATTTTTCATCTGCTACTCTCAGGTTCTAAATTATAATTTAAGGTTTAGAGTTATACAAATTTACAAATCCAAGTGTGCGCTTCACAGATGTCAGAAGCAGAGGAAAGCCTTGCATGGTGGCATGTGCCTATAATACCAACTATTAGGACTAAAGCGGCAGGATTGCTTGAGCTCAAGATCAAGACAGTTAGGTTTGTGTGGAGAATACTGAGGAGATATCCTCAAAATGTGAATAATTCTGCTCCTTAGGGTTGTGCTGTCTAAATCTCTCTGTTCCTCCAACTCCCTCCCTCCATCCTTAGGACATAAAACAGTGCTTATATTGCCTGACTCACCCTTGACTCTGGCTATAATAGCCTTCATAGCCTTCGTAACTTTGTTCTGCATATGTATCATCATATCCCTAGAACAGAAAAATAAATAAATAAAAGATCAAAATCATAGAGAGTAGGAAAGGTAATTATATCCCATGGGAGTAGGTAGGCTTCTGGATTAAAAAAGGACATGACATTTCCCTCCAAAATGTTAATGCCTACTATAGAATAATCAAAAGAGAAAGGGTTACTAAACAAAACCCAAACAAATATATGCCATAGAACAAGTGTGGTCAGGAAAAATTACAAAAATCAAGCTTTAGTATTATCAGTACTAGTGGTTAAGAAATTCGTTATAAAACACTACATTAAGGTATATTTTATTTCCTGTTTAATCTACAGACATATAGAAAATCAAGCCTAAAATGGAAAAATCTTCTAATAGTTCAACATTCACTGCGAGAAGAGGTCAGCTTCCAAATCTTACAGGTAGCCCATGACACCTACATAAAGGACTGAGGCCCTGTCATTTGACTTCCTTTGGCAACCTTCTAGGTATTGGAAAATGGCATACTGTTCAAATTTCTTACATATTCTTCATATGTTTCTGGTGCAGGAGGTGGAGGCAAAGGTATCCTCTGGATGCCCGCTGTCCGTGCTCTTGGTGCTGGAGCACCCCTCACAGTAGGTGGGGGTGGCACGCCTCGAGTCACAGTGGCACCTCTGGTAATGGCTCCCCTTACTGGTGTACCACGTACCAAAGCCCCCCGAGGTGGTCCAACACCACGGCCCCTACAAAATGAAAGTTTACTTTAAATGGAGCTTTTTATAAACAGGCTACTTTTATGTTCTGATTTGTTTTCAAATTCTGGAGTTAGGCAGGTTTTATGAAGCCTTAACTAGGCTATTATTAAAGCACAGAGGAATGCACAGGGCGAAGAACCCACACTCAAAGACTCCCCGGGTCCTACAGTGGACCAATTCATCACTGCACTTGCCTTGGGTAAGTCTGGAGAGTCTGAACACTCTATAAAGGTCAGTCACAAAAGGTAGAACTTTAAAAAGTTAGACCACTTAAAAAATGCTAGGACTGGCTGGGCGCAGTGGCTCATGCCTGTAATCCCAGCACTTTGGGAGGCTGAGGTGGGTGGATCACCTGAGGTCAGGAGTTCAAGACCAGCCTGATCAACAAGGAGAAACCCCATCTCTACTAAAAATACAAAATTAGCCGAGCACGGTGGCACATGCCTGTGATCCCAGCTACTTGGAAGGCTGAGGCAGGAGAATTGCTTAAACCTGGGAGGCAGAGATTGTAGTGAGCCAAGATCACGCCATTGCACTCCAGCCTGGGCAACAAGAGCAAAACTCCATCTCAAAAAAATGCTAGGCCTGTCCAAAATTAGAAAACCAAAAGTCTCAGTTAGACTATAGCACTTGGCTATGGTCAAAGTCCCCAAGATCAAGAATTATATATATATATATATATATATATTTATTTTTTTTTTTTCTCTTTTTCTTTTTGGGACGGAGTTTCGCTCTTATTACCCAGGCTGGAGTGCAATGGCGCGATCTCGGCTCACCGCGACCTCCGCCTCCTGGGTTCAGGCAATTCTCCTGCCTCAGCCTCCTGAGTAGCTGGGATTACAGGCACGCACCACCATGCCCAGCTAATTTTTTGTAGTTTTAGTAGAGACGGGGTTTCACAGTGTTGACCAGGATGGTCTCGATCTCTTGACCTCGTGATCCACCCGCCTCGGCCTCCCAAAGTGCTGGGATTACAGGCTTGAGCCACCGCGACCGGCCTATATATATATTTTTAGACTTAGTCTCGCTCTGTTGCCAGGCTGGGGTGCAGTGGTGCAATCTCAGCTCACTGCAACCTCTGCCTCCTGGGTTCAAGTGATTCTCCTGCCTCAGCCTCCCGAGTAGCTGGGACTAGAGGCACACGCCACCATGCCCAGCTAATTTTTGTTTTTTTTTTAGTGGAGACAGGGTTTCACCATGTTGGCCAGAATGGTCTCCATCTCTTGACCTTGTGATCCGCCTGCCTCAGCTTCCCAAAGTGCTGGAATTACAGGCGTGAACCACTGAACCCGGCCAAGAATTCTTTTTTTTTTTCGGTGGAAATGGAGTCTTGCTCTGTTGCCCAGTGTGGAGTACAGTAGCATGATCTCAGCTCACTGCAACCTCTGTCTCCTGGGTTCAAGCAATTCTCCTGCCTCAGCCTCCCAAGTAGCTGGGATTATAGGTGTGTGCCATCACACAGGGCTAAGTTTTGTATTTTTAGTAGAGACAGGGTTTTGCCACATTGGCCAGGCTGGTCTCGAACTCCTGATCTCAGGTGATTCACTCACCTCAGCCTCCCAAAGTGCTGGGATCATAGGCATGAGCCACCACGCCTGGCTGGAGAATTCTATTCTTGATGCAACATATAAATCCTGAGATCCTTCCTATGATAGACATAAGAGCACCACCAAAAGAGATGATACTAGTAGTCAAATTTACACCCTATTTCTGGGTGTCTCCATTATTTTTACCTGGGAACAGGTGGTGGAGGAGGTGCAGCTCCCCGGCCTCTCACTGGCACCCCACGTCCACGAGAGGGTTCAGGTACTCCATTCAAGTAGGACAGCTCTAGAAATTGCTCCTGGCAGATATCATCCATCATATCCTGGGAATGAAAGATACAAGGAGTACTGTGTGATATCTACACTTTCAACTGAGAAACCATCTGGCCCACAGGAGTCTTGAATTCTAAGAACAGCTTTGAGAGCTCAGATGAGGTCTCAGGTCATTCACTCTCTGAAGTCAAATGGCACCATACCTGTCACCTCTTTGAGAAAAATCTTGATGGCAGACCCCTCATTATTCATAATGTGATCCCTGCCTAGCTTTCTGGATCACTTCCATTCTCTCTCTCTATATAACCTCCTCATGAGCTAGGCTGAACGACTTGTAGTTCAGAGCCTGGCATACTCTTACACATCCATTCTTTGCAAATAGTTCCTTTTCCTGGAATAATAAAAGCCACTACCATTAACAGAGCTGTATGTACTTGGCTGTATATAATAAGCTTCATGTAAGTTTTTCAGTTTAATCTTCAAAATGACCTTGAAGTAGGCAGATCTCTACATTTTACAGTTAGGAAAACAGACTCAAGAAGTATAAATCAACCAGCCTAAGAACATACAGCTAATAAATGGCAGACTCTAGATGTGAATTCAGAATTACCTGTCTCAAAATCTAGGTGTTGGATTAACAGGCTATATTTTCTTTTTTGTCCACCTGAGGGACTCTTAACTCATCCTTACAAGACTTGTCTAAGTAAGTGTCTCTTGAAAAACTTTCTCTTGATGCCACCCCTACAACTCCTCTTTTCCCAAACTGCCATGTAATTCCCTGTATCCAAGCACTTACCATATCATTTTAGAATTGTCTGTCACACATTGTAAGCTCTTCAGGAGCCATTTTTGTACCTTTATACCCAGGCATAGTATCAGACATCTGCCAGATATTTAACAAATGTTTGGGATGAATAAGGAACCTGAAGCTCAGAAAAGTGAAATGATAACCTGTCCAGGAAGACACAGAAAGAGAGACACATGTAGTCTTGTGTTCTTCCTACTGCACCGTGAAGCATTCCTGGTACAATTAATGGTTCTAAGGAGAAAATGGAGGGCCTCTGGTTTACAGATGCAAAAATAGCCTCACTTTTTTTCTCCACGAGAAGGAAGAATAAAGCCAAATGCCATTTGTAAATCTTTTCACTATTCCTCTTGAGAGCCAGTCTTAACACTTTATGCATTATCATATATCCTAGGCGTATACAGCTTCAATAGATGATTCTAGTCTTTGATGGCTCCCTCAACTCTCCGCCTCCTCCTACTTTACACTTTACCTCCTCCTACCTTACACTGTGCATCTCAAATCAAGTATTACTGCTGCTTCAGATGCATACCTTGGAGAATCAAGTAACCAATGCCAGACCACTGCTCAGACTCCTCCAACAGGCATCTTTTTCAAAGGACTGACTTACACGGAAGCCTCATAAACCTAACACTTTGAATATGCTGGAGACTAACAATAAAGAGGAGATGGGCATTCTGTCTGCAGTCCTTTGGAAACTGAATGGCTTGGGTGTTCAATAGAACACCCCAAAAAGAGTAAAAAGAATTCCCCTGAGGAAAGATTAACCAGCTATGTTTTTCTCTAGAATATTTCAAATAGTCTGTTTCATGTTCAACATTCTAATGAAGATGAGGTACTTGAAAACAAACCAGCTGCTAAGACATTTGAAACTACTGGACTCCTTGGAGTTCGGCATAAATTTTTGCTCCGTCAACTTTCACAACCTCTGACACCACATTTAGTTGCAGCTCCCTCATTTAACATTCAGGAAAACCAAGGACTGTATCTTATCTCCTCTTAGTTTAATGATGAACACATGACACTTAATTCTAGTTGAATAGTATTCCAAATCCTTCATAAGGTTCCAGGTTCATCCTTGTTATTAAATATTCAACAGTAGTATGTTAACTCTGGCAACCACCAAGCCTTGCTAAAAGGCAAAAATAGTACCATTTCCTATTTATTCAAAGTAATATTCTGACCAGGTGGTAATAAGCAAGATAGATAAACTGGCCTGTCCCATTTCTATCTAGTCCTCAGTTAGTCTGAAAAAAGCTGCACACCAATCTGTTAAACATCGACAGTCAAGCCTACAACAATCATGCCTCTTCCAAAGCAAACTCCTCCAGTAGAGAAATCCCTGAGAGTGCTCAGGTCAGAATTCAATCCAATAACACTAAATGCTATAAGCTTCTCGTTGGTAGCCTATATTCTCTATAGCATAAATTTATTGAGTACAGGGACCCACCTTAGTCATGTTCTTAACACAATCTCCTTGTTCCACACTACTACCAAAATACTCAGCTAGGTAAAGACCCTGTCAAACCTTAGTTAACCAAATATCAGAAAGCAGGCACACAGTGGACCCAAGATACTGACAACAGATACTGGTACACAATGAAAACCACATTAGACAAGGAGGGATAGAGTGGTCTTGGAGCATAATGCTTTGAGAACTAGGTACAAGTAATGAACTACCTCAGGAAAATGAATATAAATGAAGAATTTGGTATACATACAGGTTATACAGAGATCTTAGTTAAGAACCCCGGCCTTCACAACAGCCTAAGATTACAGTTCACTTTTGCTCAGAAGACACAGAATATGGATTTCCTTACCGGTACCAGAAATTTCTTGACTTCCTCCATGGCATGGGCCATAAGAGCATATGCCTCACATGGGGGTCCAAAGACTTCAATGAAGACATGCAGATCCATATTCAAGTGGGCATATTTGGGGTCTCCACCTTTGCGCAGCTCTTCCTCCTATGGAAAAATGCAGAGAAATGTCATATCACATGGACTACGCAGAAAACACCTTTACCTCTAACCCAAAGGAACAGCAAGAAATAACCCCAAGGTCTAAGAGAAACAGCAAAGTTTAACTGGGATGAGTTGAGAAGAATTAAAAAAAAAAAAAAAAAAAAGAAAAAAGAAAAACAGGAAAGTTAAAGTAAAACAAGAGGCCAGGTGCAGTGGCTCACATCTGTAATCCCAGCACTTTGGGATCATGAAGTCAGGAGTTTGAGACCAGCCTGACCAACATGGTAAAACCCCATCTCTACTAAAAATACAAAAATTAGCCGGGTGTGGTGGGTGTGGTGGCGTGTGCTTATAATCCCAGATACTCAGGAGGCTGAGGCAGAACAATTGCTTGAACCCAGGGGGCGGAGGTTGCAGTGAACCGAGATTGTACCACTTCACTACAGCTGGGGCAACAGAGCAAGACTCTGTCTCGAAAAACAAACAAACAAAAAAAGAGTAAAACAAGCTCTGAAAGTAAAGTAAGCTGTGAAGAACAGTAATTTGCACAACCTGCTAAACGTGCACGTGGTCTGCTGCTAACAGTTAATTGTGGTCTTAAATCACTGAGATATCCACTGGAGCTCTTATTAAAAGCATAAAGAAGAAAAACTTAACTCTAGTCTCTATTAAGATAATAGCTGTTTGCCAAGCGTTTGTTTTTAAATCTCGGGTAGAGCTGTTAATCACCACCAGCTCTGCTTATCTGCTTATATGGTCTGGGGAGTGTTAAGGGAAGAAAGAAGTCAGGATAGAGAGAATAAAAGCTCATGTAAATCTCATTAGCTAGAACAACATACTTCAGCCCTAACTATATTCATCTAGTTAGGAACAGCTTGAGAAAACAAAACACATGTCCATTAGGCTATATAAAAGGAGGATTGAAAGAACAGGTTTTCGGACTGTAGCAGGTGTATTTCATCTAATAAGGTGACCCCAGAAGGCTAAGACTATTCTGTTTTGGTGGGAAGTTTCTTGGCATTTACATAGTACACAGCATATGTGGCCATGGCATGGGAAAAAAAAAAGACACATTAGATTCTGTAGTCAGGATTACTCATGGTTTCTTTTGGAATACATTCTTTTAGTGAGCCTCACATTCCAGCTGGCTATAAAACAAACAAAACCAACTAATCCTCAAACTCATCTGCTCTCACAACACTATTGTTCTCACTTTTCCAGGTTACAAGAAAGGGGGTGTGCTGTTTGCATTTTAGTGTCTTTTGTCTGCTTAGACTAAGTTTTAGTATATCCAGCTCCCCTTTGAAGTTTTGAAGTTCTCACAGACAATCCTACCAATGTGCAAGATGCTACTGCTGTTTCCATTACTATGCAGTCAAAAGTCCAAAAGAAAACTATCGCTAGGGCACACCTAGGCTCTTCCCGGGTTGCCAAGCAAGTAAATTAACTTGGAGTACAATCTCTTGCATCCAACTCAAACTTAAAGGAGCTACGTTCTGTACATATGACAAAATTCTTGCTTCCATAGGCATCCATACTGGATTCTGGGCAAGTAGAAGGCATTAGGATGTCCTCTTGCCTCACTAATGTGAGCTTACCTTGGCTTTGTCTCTCATTGAGCCCTTTCCCAACACAGAGATCTTTGCACCAGTCTCTTCCTGCAGTCTTTTGATTGTATTCCCTTGCGGTCCAAGAATCTTCCCCACAAAATTGAACTGACAAAAAATAAAGGATTTCTAAATATACTTGCTACTATATAAAAACATTTCCACATAAATTACCTCATTTGATTTTAAACAACCCTGCAAAGGTCGAGTATTATCATTCCCATTTTACTGAAGGACACTGGAGCCATATTAATAAAGCTATTAGCTTAAGGTTATGAAACTAGAAAGTGGCAGTTTCTAGATTTGAATTTGGATTTTCTGATGTATTCTGGCACTCTTCCATACTACACTAATACTTTTACTATTTTATTTTTTACTTTATTTTGAGACAGGCTCTCACTCTGTTGCCCAGATCAAAGTATAATGACACAATCATGGCTCACTGCAGCCCTGACTTCCTGGGCTCAAGGGATCCTCCTGCTTCAGCCTCCCAAGTTGCTGGGACTACAGGTACATACCACCACACCAGGCTAATTTTTATATTTTTTGTAGAGATGAGGTTTCACTATGTTGCTCAAGCTGTAACTGAACTTCTGGGCTCAAGTGATCTGCCTGTATTGGTCTCCCAAAGTGCTGGCATTACAGGCATGAGCCACTGTGCCTGGCCTAGCACTTAACATACATAAACATTTTTAAGGCAGTGACCTCAGAAGGGACTATAGCACCCCCCTTTGATAGCACGCTTGATAAACTAAATGTAACTAATTGCTTTCCTTAAAAAGGGAAGAAAAAAAGCATTTACTTCAAAGTAAACTTTTAGTAAGAAACAAAATTAACTTCATCCATTGAGGATTTGTGTTATATTTCCTTTTATTTAGACTTCAGATTAGTCTTTTGACAGAGAGCAACTCTTCAGGTTTTAATTTTTTTCTTTGAACTTGGAACCTGAACAATCATTTGAGAAGTAAACTTTTTGATAATAAAAAGATGATAATATTTCCTTCCTGGCCACAGCTATGTTATTAGTTAAGGACTTAGATATTTCAATTGCCACAAACAGGTACTGCAACCATGAAAGAGAAGCTTCACAGGCTGAAGTTTCTAAAGCATCACAATCCCCAGGAGTCTTTATTATAGCCCATGACTCTATCATAACTATAAAGATAACTCAAAGATGCAAGGTACTCTCTGCCTTACCTTGGGATACTGCTTGACAGGTATCAGCACTCGTTCTTTCAGTTTCATGTTCTTATGAGAAAATAAATCCAAGTAATTCTCCTCCTCATCCTTTTTTGAGTCTCCTTTCTGAATCTTTTCAATTTCTGAATAGGAAAAACAATTTATTTTTGCTCTGGTAAATAAATGCAAATTTTGAAGTCTGTTTAAAGCACTAACATGGAGTACCATATAGTGAGGCCAAACAGTTTACATGAATGAGCCAATTTCAGAAAGAAACTAGCTGAAAGCACTAAAGTTATATGAGGTTGACTAGAAAACCCAAAGCCTGCATCTAATAAAAGCAGTGGGCTCTTCCACACTCACCTGAAGCCTTGACAATAGAGACATTTAAATGTTTCTTAAATCAATTTAACAAAATTAATTGGATAAGATGGGGAAAAAAAAAAAAGAAACAAAAAATCAAAATCTACATCAAGAAAAAGTATAATCTTACCTTGATGGAAAAAACAAGTCAATAATCTAAACATACAATGTATAATTCCATTAAATTCCACGGTGACATTTGTGCTCTAGATAGTATAAGGGTCTGAAAGACCTTGTTCTTACTCTGCGACTTACTAGTCGTGTGGCCTAAGACAAGCTAATAAAATAACATGTAGATATGCCTAATTAAAGCAAATTTTTCATGAAGTACCTAATATACAGTCACCATTATCTAGCCCAAATTCAGCCAATGCCTAAATGATACAAAAATTGCACCAGGTACTTTATTTGTTGCAACAGGGTTTCTCTCTTGTTGCCCAGGCTGGAGTGCAATGGCACGATCTCGGCTCACTGCAACCTCTGCCTCCTGGCTTCAAGTGACTCTCCTGCCTCAGCTTCCTGAGTAGCTGGGGCATGTGCCACCATGCCTGACTAATTTTGTATTTTTAATAGAAACAGGGTTTCTCCATGTTGGTCAGGCTGGTCTTGAACTTGCAGCCTCAGGTGATCCACCCACCTCAGCCTCCCAAAGTGCTGGGATTGCGGGCATGAGCCACTGTGCCTGGCCACCAGATACTTTTTTAAAAACTATTTTATTGAAGTATAACTGACATGTAAAAAGCTGTACATAATTAATGTATATAATGATGAGTTTGGAAATAAGTATACACCCAATGAAACCATCACCACCATCATGGCCACAGACATATCCATTGTCACCCAAAAGTACTTTCAATTCACAGGTTAAGACAGTTTCATTAGATAAAACCTTGGCATATAAAAAGATTTCTTATCATTAAGGAACTTCATTCACTGAGTGACTACAAGTGTTTGAGTGCTTCCTATGGCATGAAGAGGCAAATGAAGGGAGAACTATAATAGGTACGATCATTAACCACTGTGGAGGACTAACTACGACGGTGGCATCTATCTTGCAAAGCACAGGCACAGGAGATACAACAGAGCAAGTTAGACTGGTCTCTGTCTTCACTGTTTATATACTGGAGTTCCCAGACTATAGGGGTTGCAATGAAGTATACAGTTGAGTGCTATCACCGGAGTTCTAAGAGAGATGAGGGCAGAGTGCCCAAGGAAAGAGCAGCAACTGAAAGCTTATGTGGCCCACTGAGAATAGCTTAAAAAAAAAAAAAAAAAAGTTATACTCTTTAAAATCTTTGGAATATTCTAAACATCAGAGAATGTACTGTAACAGAACATTACATAGTATTCCCATACTATATTCCTATCTTCTATAATTTTAAGATAGTGGTTCTCAAAATTGTTCATTCATCAGAATCACCTAGAAGAGGGCTTACTACGGGCCCCAAACCCAGTGTGGGATTTGTGTTAAGAATTTGCATTTCCAACAAGTTCCCAGGTGATGTTGATATTGCTGGTCCAGAAACTATACTTTGAAAACCATTGGCTTCAGGTATCTCTGCTCACTGGAACCTCCGCCTCCCAGGCTCAAGTGATTCTCCTGCCTCAACTTTCCGAGTAGCTGGGACTACAGGTATGCACCATCACGGCTGGGTAATTTTTTTTTTTTTTTTTTTTTTTTTTTTTTTTTTTAGTAGAGATTGGGTTTCACCATGTTGGCCAGGCTGGTCTTGAACTCCTGACCTCAAGTGAGCCACCCGCCTTGGCCTCTCAAAGTGCTGGGATTACAGGTGTGAGCCACTGCACCAACCTAACAGTTTTTAAAATAAATGTTTTGAAAAAATGAAAAAAAAAAAAGTATTGAGAGGTACAACTGTGAAATATATAGATGAAGGAAAGTAACTTTGACTCTGACATGCTTTATAGAATTTAGAATTTCACATTGAAGGCTTGTTTGTTAAAAAGCCTAACTTCAGATGCTATACTATACCATGAACAGCACATACTCACTGGCTTTCTGATGATTAAAACTGCTGACGAATTGTAAATATCCTTAATTAAAACCTTTACTCCTATGAGAAAAGCTGTAAATGACAGTGCTCTTCACAATCCTATGTTTCACTGCCTCATATAGAAAACAAACATGACCTCACAATTAACGGACTAATGCTTCATTCAACACTACTTGTGAGGGTAACCCTAACCTTTACTGTTTGGGAGCAGATCCTGACTTCTACCCCTTTCCCCCTATTGCTATTATTAACTTCTTCTGATCACTCTTTTTGAGCCTACTGTACCTGACTACACTACTTTCTAAATTCTCAGACTGGTAAACTTAAGCACTCAATTCTCAAAGTCCTAGAAGAACAAAGATGTCACAATTCTAATCTGAGAACATCACCAAGGAACTTTTAAGAATTTGGAACAGGCTGGGAGCGGCGGCTCACATCTGTAATCCCAGCACTTTGGGGGGTCAAGGCAGGTGGATCACCTGCAGTTAGGAGTTTGAGACCAGCCTGGGCAACATGGTGAAACCCTATCTCTACTAAAAATATAAAAATTAGCCAGTCGTGGTGGTGGGCACCTGTAATCCCAGCTACGGGTAAGGCTGAAGCACATAAATCGCTTGAACCCAGGTAACGGAGGTTGCAGTGAGCTGAGGTTGTGCCATTGCACTCCAGCCTGGGCAACAGAGTAATACTCTGTCACACACACACACACACACACAAAAAGAATGTGAAACAAATTATATGCTTCGTTTTATCTATGTCGCTTTGTGCTTCCTAGGGCTACCATCTAGGTCAGACCTTTCAGCTTTATTTTATATCACTTTGCAGAAACCTTGGTCAGTGCAAGACTCAAAGTCTGTTAATCTGTTATACTCCTACAAGAGTGTTTATATGCAACGTAATGCACTCTGTGAATTTAAGGTCTTTAATTTTCTCTTTTTATTTCTTAAAGACCAGTGTGATAGTATAAGGTCTTTCTATAACATTGATTCTTCTATTTTTTGAACTAGTCAGATCTTAGAATCCTTTTGTCCAACTATTTCACAATTTTTTAAAGAACAGCAGTGGCCAGGCATGGTGGCTCACATCTGTAATCTCAGCATTTGGGGAAGCTAAGGCAGGAGGATCACTGGAGCCCAGGAGTTTGGGGCCAGGTTGAGCAACACAGTGAGACCCCTTCTCTACAAAAAATAACAAATTAGTCCAGCATGGTGGTATGTGTCTGTGGTCCCAGCTACTTGGGATACTGAGTCAGGAGGACTTGGGAGGCTGTAGTGAGCGATGATCATGCCACTGCACTCCAGCCTGGGTAACAGAGTAAGACCGTCCAAAAAAAGCAAAGCAAAGCATTTTTAGATAATTCAGAGAAGAATTATTTAAATAAAACAGAGTTGAAAAGATAAAGAGAATCAGAATTTTAACCTAGAAAGCAAAAGACTGGTTGGGCACAGTGACACATGTGCTTGCAATCCCAGTGCTTTGGGAGGCTGAGGCAGGATGATCCTTTTGGACCCAGAAGCTTGAGACCAGCCTCAGCAACATAGCGAGACCCTGTCTCTACCAAAAAAAGAAAATGCTGTGGGGAACAGGAGGGAAGGGGAGGGAGAAATGAGGGAGGGGAGAGGGGGAGGGAGAGAGAGGTGAAGGGAGGGAGAGGGAGGAGGGAGAAGGCAGGAGGGAAATGAAGGGAAGGAGATGGAGAAGAGAGAGGGAAGAAAAGCAAGCAAGCAGACTGAGAAGCTACTTGAGCTTTCAAGAAGGGCGGAGGGAGCCGGATGCTGCGGCTCATGACTATAATCCCAGCCCTTTGGGAGGCTGAGGTGGGTGGATCACCTGAGGTCAGGAGTTCGAGACCAGCCTGATCAATATGGTGAAACCCCGTATCTACTAAAAGTACAAAAATGAGCTGGGCATGGTGGTATGCACCTGAAGTCCCAACTACTGAGAAGGCTGAGGCAGGAGAACTGCTTGAACCCAGGAGGTGGAGATCACAGTGAGCTGAGATCACAACATTGCACTATAGCCTGGGTGACAAAGTGAGACTTCCTCTCAAAAAAAAAAAAAAAAAAAAAAGGTGGAGGGACTGAATTTATAGATATATGTATTTTTTATTGAGACAGGGTCTCACCTTGTCACCCAATCTGGAGTGACTGGAACAATCATGGCTCACTGCAGTCTCAACCTCCTGGGTTCAGGCAATCCTCCCACTTCAGCCCCACTCCCCAAGTAGCTGGGACCATAGGCGTGTGCCACCATGCCTGGCTAGTTCCTTTTTTTGTAGAGATGAGGTCTCCCTGTTTTCACCAGGCTGGTCTCGAACTCCTGGGCTCAAGCGATCCTTCCACTTCCGCCTCCCAAAGTGCTGGGATTATAGGCGTGACCTACTGTACCCAGCCCCCCCCCCTTTTTTTTTTTTTTTTTTTTTTTTTTAAGATGGGTTCTCTACTGCCCTGCTAAAGTACAGTGGCACCATCATAGTTCACTGCGGCCTTGAACTCCTGAGCTCAAGGGAACCACACACCTTAGCCTCTCCAGTAGCTAGGACCACAGGTGCGTGCCACCTTACCCAGCTGGGGCTAAATATTTATTTGATGCCTACTATATATCAGATAGTATAGAACTATTATTTCATTAATCTTCAAAAATAACTCAGTGAACTGAGTTACTTACACCTGAGGAAACGAAAACTCAAAGATGTTAAATAACTATCTCTAGGTCACAAAATTGTTAAAATAACAGAGTAAGAATTAAAATCCCAGGCCTGGCTGGGCACAGGGGCTCATGCCTATAATCCCAGCACTTTGGGAGGCCGAGGCGGGTGGATCACGAGGTCAAGAGATCGAGACCATCCTGGTCAACATGGTGAAACCCCGTCTCTACCAAAAATACAAAACATTAGCTGTGCATGGTGGCGTGTGCCTGTAGTCCCAGCTACTCAGGAGGCTGAGGCAGGAGAATTGCCTGAACCCAGGAGGCAGAGGTTGCGGTGAGCCGAGATCGGGCCATTGCACTCCAGCCTGGGTAACAAGAGCAAAACTCCGTCTCAAAAAAAATAAATAAATAAAAATAAAATAAACAAACAAATAAATAACATTAACTCAGTACGGTGGTATATACCTGTTGTCCCAGTTATTAGAGAGGCTGAGGCAGAAAGATCACTTGAGCCCAGGAGATGAAGGCTGTGGTGAGCTATAATGGCGTCACTGCACTCCAGCCTCGGTGACAGAGAGGCCCTGGCTCTAAAAAAAATTTAAATCAAAAAAAAAAAAAAATAAAAAAAAAACCAACCACAAAAAAAACCGTAATCCCCAAAACCTAGCCTTCAGGCCTTTTCTTTAAGAAACTTTTCCAACTCTGTCGCCCAGGCTGGACAGCAGTGGTGCCATCTCAGCTCACTGCAACCTCTACCTCCTGGGTTCAAGCAATTCTCCCTGCCTTAGCCTCTGGAGTAGCTGGGATTACTGCCACCATGTCCGGCTTGGCTAATTTTTTATTTTTAGTAGAGACAGGGTTTCACAATGTTGGCCAGGCTGGTCTTGAACTCCTCATCTCAGGTGATCTGCCCACCTTGGCCTCCCAAAGTGCTGGGATTAGCTGGGATTACAGGTGTGAGCCCCTGTGCCAGGCCTTTAACTTCTAATTTCATGCTTTTACTATTGCCTCTTGATGGATGTGTGTCTGTGGGAAGCACACTTTACACAAGGAAGAGCTGATTTTTATGAAATTTGGAAAGTACAATTTATACCCTCAGACTCTGGCATACGGCCTAAAGGTAATGAAAGGCCTTTATGGGCGTCTCAGATGTTCAGTTCCGTGATCTTTCCTTCTTCTTTTTTTCTTTTAATAATTTTTTTTTCTTCATTATAGACGAGGTTTCACCATGTTGGTCAGGCTGGTCTTGAACTCCCGACCTCATGTGATCCGCCCGCCTTGGCCTCCAAAGTGCTTGGATTACAGGCGTGAGCCACCATGCCCGGCTCCTTCTTTTTCTTTTTCAACCTGTATTTCTCTCCTTGTCCTTGCTTTCCCTGGAGAGCTAGAGTAGACTGAAACAGGAAGAAAAAAAAATCGAGGAGCTTCCTAAAAATGGCTTAACCTCAGACAGAAGTACTTTCTAGACAACCCTTTTGGAACTGACTCCTTTAAATAATCTTTGCTTGGGTCTCTGGAGATCCTGGATGTCCCAAGAGCCAAAGAAAACAAAGCTGAGGTATAAACAACACAAGAGATGACCCATTTGTTTCCTGGCCAGACACTTAGAATAATCATATCTTATATCCAATGCCTTCTGTGTGTCAGGAATTTTGTATTAATCATTTCACTTTGTCTTTGTAACCACTATTATCTTCATTCGACAGATGAAGAAACCTGGGCTCAGAAAAGTTATATAACTTGTCCAAGATCTCAAAACTAATTAGTGACGTAGCAGATATTTAAACCCAAGTCACTACTTATACCAAAGAGAGTAAATTCAATTAACCTTTTGACAGTTCCTTCATCTTTTACTATAACTTAACCTTCCCCACCCCCTACTTTTTTTTCTTTTGTAGATTGTATCCCAACCAGATTATAAGCTTCCATATTTCTTAATATGTCTTAGAGGAAAAAACATGGGTTTTGAAGCTAGAAAAAATGGGTCTGATTCCCAGCCCTCCTATATGCTTGGTATACGACTTCAGGGGCTCAATTTTTACATTCCAGGACAGTAGAAAACTCTGTCATATTGACTATGGTCTCCCAAATCTTTTTCTTAGTACACAATTTAGAGCGTAGAGCTTTTCATCTTTGAAAAAAATTTTTTTAATGTTAAGGCAATTGTAGATTTATATGTAGTCGTAAGAAATAACAGCGATCCTGTATACTTCACCCAGTTTTCCCCGTAACATCTTGCATATCTGTATCACAATCAGAAAATTAACATTAAAAGAAATAAGAAAATTTGTTGTACAGTCCAAAAAATGCAGAATTGACAATTCGTTGACTTTATTCAGATTTTACCAGCTTTAGATGCCCTTATTTGTTTGCTTAGTTCTATGCAATTTAATCAGATTCATGTGACCACCACAGTCAAGATACAGAACAATTCCATCATGAGGATCCTTACCTTACCCTCTGATAGCCAGTCACCTTCTTCCCTCATCCCTCACCATTGGCAACCATCAACCTGTTCTTCATCTCCACTATTGTTTCTTCAAGAATGTCATATTAATGAAATCATATAGTATATAACCTTTTGAGATTAGCTTTTTTCACTCAGCTTAATTCTCTTGTGATCAATCAAGTTGCTGCATTTATCAACAGTTCATTTTTTTAAACTACAGAGTACTGTTCCATGGTATGGGTGTGCCAGTTTATTTGCCTATTGGAGGCATTTGGTCTGTTTCCAGTTTTTGGCCATTATGAATAAAGCTGCTGTGAACACTCATGTACAGGTTTTGTGTTGACCTGAGTTTTAATTTCCCTGAAACACCCAAGAATGCAACTGATGAACTGAATGGTAAGCACAATTATTTATTTTTTTGAGACAGGGTGTCACTATTGCCCAGGCTAGAGTGCAGTTGTACGATATCAGCTCAGGGCAGCCTTTATCTCCTGGGTTCAGGTAATTCTTCCACCTCAGCCCAAGACCAATCTCCTGAGCTCTAGCGATCCTTCTGCCTTAGGCTCTGGAGTAGCTGGGACTATAGGTGTACACTGCCATTCTCAGCTAATTTTTAAACTTCTGTAGAGACAAGATCTCACTAGGGCTGAAGCAATCCTTCCACCTTGGCCTCCCAAAGTTCTGGGATTACAGTCATGAGGCACCAAGCCCAGCCAATAAGCACATTTAGTTTTGTAAAACAAAAGCAAAAACCTTCATTATCACAGAAAAATGCATACTTAATGATATTCTGCTTAATCTTGCTAGGCTTTGTTTTATAGAAATAGTATTATACTGTAGTCTTATGGGACGTACTTTCTTCTTATAACATTAGTTTTCGAGATTTCTCCATGTTGTTGCCTGTAGCTGTAGATTATCCATTTTCACTGTTATATAAATCTTTTCTTTTTTTTTTTTGAGACAGAGCTTCACTTGTTGCCCAGGCTGGAGTGCAATGGTTCGATCTAGGCTCACTGCAACCTCTGCCTCCTGGGTTCCAGCAATTCTCTTGCCCCAGCCTCCCAAGTAGCCGAGATTACAGGCACCAACCACCACGTCCAGCTGATTTTTGTATTTTTAGTAGAGACAGGGTTTTGTCATGTTGGTCAGGCTGGTCTCGAACTCCTGACCTCAGGTGATCCACCTGCCTCAGCCTCCCAAAATGCTAGTATTACAGGTGTGAGCCACCGCGCCCAGCCAAATATTTTCTGTTGTAAATCTATCACATTATCCAATGGATGGTGAAACAAGTTGCAACATTTTGTAAACATGGCACACCATTTTACGAGTCAGATGCTCATATGCAAGTTTCTTTGAGCACATTCCTAGGAAAGGTGTTGCTGAGTTTTAAGGAATCTGAATGTTCAGCTTTCAGATGAAATACCAAACTGTTATCCAAAAGGTGATTGTATAATTCACACTTCCAGCGGCAATGTGTAACAATTCCTTCTAATTCATATTCTCTCAAGCCCTACTTCTTGACTCAATTTTTGTCAAGGTACCACGTTTGCATTGTTTTCCCCCCTCTAAAAAAAATGTTTTTTTACATGACTTAAACTTTTAGCTACTTTATATTCAACTTGTCAAGTTGCAAAAATAAATCCAGCTGGAAATAGTTTGGAAAATGCACAAGTCCAGCAGGTTAAGAGTACTGTTCTCTTTATAATGTTAGTTTCCCCTCCCCTGCAAGGACAGGCATAAGATAGCCAGGAGGACAAACACAGTGACTATAAAATGAGTAGCATACCTCATGGTACATGTTACATGCTCTACAAAGGTTAAATATAGTTATTGTTGCTTATGATTACTCACATACATTTTGAATTAATTTTTATTGCTTATCCCAAGGCATTTTATGTTATTCTAAGAATGAGGGGCCAGGAGCAGCCACAAAATGAATGAGGTAATTTTGCCAATTCTTTTCTAACTGGCTATACTGCTTGCCTATCAGAAACCTAGCAATTTGAATACCTTTTTTTTCTTTTTCTTTTTTTTTTTAGAGACAGGGTTTCACTATGTTGGTCAGGCTAGTCTCGAACTCCTGACCTCAGGTGATCCACCTGCCTCAGCCTCCCAAAGTGCTGGGATTACAGGCATGAGCCACTGTGCCCAGTTTTTTTGAGATGGAGTTTTGCTCTGGTTGCCCAAGCTAGAGTGCGATGGCACGATCTTGGCTCACTGCAACCTCCGCCTTCCTGGTTCAAACAATTCTCCTGCCTCAGCCTCCAAGAGTAGCTGGGATTACAGGCATGCACCACCATGTGCAGCTTATTTTGTATTTTTAGTAGAGACAGGGCTTCACCATGTTGGTCAGGCTGGTCTTGAACTCCCAACCTCAGGCGATCCATCCACTTCGGCCTCCCAAAGTGCTGGGATTACAGGTGTGGGCCACTGTGCCCGGCCAATTTGTACATTTTTATCTCAATCAGACACACCCCTGAAGACTTTCCTAGGTGAACAATCATGATGTTGCAAATGTGACACACTTTGTGCCTTTTTTTCCTAATATTTATATTTCATGGAATTTCTAGGTTTTTTTTTTTTCTTTTTTGGATCTTTCTCTCTGGAGATAGTTTCCAGTCTTTTTTTTTTGGGGGGGGGAGGGGGCAAAGTCTCACTGTTGCCTAGGCTGGAGTGCAGTGACATAATATCGGCTCACTGCAGCTTCCACCTCCCAGGTTCCAGCAATTTCTCCTGCCTCAACCTCCCAGGTAGCTAGGATTACAGGCAGGTGCCATTATGCCCAGCTAAGTTTTGTATTTTTAGTAGAGACAGGGTTTCGCCATGTTGGCCTGGCTGGTTTCGAAGTCCTGAACTCAAATGATCCGCCCATCTCGGACTCCCAAAGTGCTAGGATTACAGGCATGAGCCACCATGCCTGGCCTTACTTTCCAGTTTTAATAGCAGGTTTTGCTAGCCCTGTAGAATGAACTGGGAAGGTCTTGATATATTTCTATAGAACACTGTAAATAAAGGAATTAACTATTTTTAAGTTTCAACAGAATTTGTAAAACATTCTCCACTGTATGCTTCTGAAGGATGGATTTCTGAGTGTCCTTTCAAGATCTTTTGCAGACTGCTAATCTATTGAAAATGTTTATTCTTGAGTAATTTATACTAACTTATATTTTCTTTTTTCTTTTCTTTTTTTTTTTTGAGACGGAGTTTCACTCATGTTACCCAGGCCGGAGTGCAATGGTGCGATCTCGGCTCACCGCAACCTCCGCCTCCTGGGTTCAGGCAATTCTCCTGCCTCAGCCTCCTGAGTAGCTGGGATTACAGGCATGCACCACCATGCCCAGCTAATGTTTTGTATTTTTAGTAGAGACGGGGTTTCACCATGTTGACCAGGATGGTCTTGAGCTCTTGACTTCGTGATCCACCCGCCTCGGCCTCCCAAAGTGCTGGGATTACAGGCTTGAGCCACCGCGCCCGGCCCTAACTTATATTTTCTTAACTGTAGAAAGCAGAAAAAGAACACTGACATATATAACAGTATTTTACTTAGTATATATTAACACAATAAGGTAAATTATTTCTCTTCCAAACATGGATGATTGAATCCTTATGTCTGCAAATACATTCAATTACATTCAATTCAAATACATTCAATTGTGAACACACCTGAATATCAATCTGGCTAATATAGAAATCTATATTCAAAATCTTTATCCCTCAAAATTTTGTCATTTTTCTTTTCTTTCTTTCTTTTTTTTTTTTTTGAGATGGAGTCTTGCTTCTTTGCCCAGGCTGGAGTACAATGGCGTGATCTTGGCTTACTGGAACCTCCGCCTCCCAGGTTCAAGTGATTCTCCTGCCTCAGCCTCCCCAGTATGTGGGATTACAGGCATGTGTCACCACGCCTGCCTAATTTTTGTATTTTTAATAGAGACGGGGTTTCACCATGTGGACCAGGCTGGTCTCAAACTCCCAACCTCAAGTGATCTGCCTGCCTCAGCCTCCCAAAGCGTCAGGATTACAGGCGTGAGCCACCGTGCCCCCTGTCATCATTTTTTCATCACTTCCATCTTCAATGAAGACAAATATATATTCTTTCATGAAATATTTAGGAGGAGGCCACTCTGCGCAGCACTCTTCAAGGCACCGAAGATACAGCGGTGAACAAAGCAGACAAAAGATTCCTGCGCTCTGGTGGAGCTGACATTCTAGCCATGAAGGAGAATGGGTGATCAACAAACAAATACTGTACATAATGACAATATATAGTGCAACAGACGCTGATTAAGTGCAAAGTAAAGTGAACCCAGGAAAGGAAGAGGGGAGCTGTGTGGGTGGTATAGGAAGAGTGCTCAGGGTCTTATGGTACTTTATGGGGAATGGGCAAGTTACAGTTCTAAGCAGTAGACTCTGCTCTCTGGTTTCCTTCTTCTGTATCTCATCATCTTCACCACCCTGTTAACACTGTGATACTTTCAGACTTTTCTTTTTTGTCACCTATTATTCCAGATGGACTTTAATATTTTGTCCAAATATAGCTAATTTTTAAAGTACAATTTGCAGCAGGCACTATGGTGAGGGAAATGGGGAGGTATGTAGACTGACCAAAAAATCCTGGTTATGCTGCTTACTAATTTTGTTATCTTAGGCAAATTATTAATCTCTGGGTGCCTTGGTTTCCTCATCTGTAAAAATGAGAATAAAAGCAAAAATTCTCATTTCATTTCATTCTAAAGGTTAAATATTTAATGTAAAGTGCTCAGATGCCAAACATTAAAGTTTAGCTATATTTTTCTTCCATGTTTTTATTTTATTTTATTTTTTTGAGATAGGGTTTCACTTTCGTTGCCCAGGTGCTGTGCAATGGCAAGATCTGGGCTCACTGCAACCTCCGTTTCCCTGGTTCAAGTGATTCTCTTGCCTCAGCCTCCCAACTAGCTGGGATTACAGGTGTGTGTCACCATGCCTGGTTAATTTTGTATTTTTAATTTTTAATAGAGACGGGGTTTCACCATGTTGGTCAGGTTGGTCTGAAACTTCTGACCTCAAGTGATCCACTCTCCTCAGCCTCCCAAAGTAAGCTACCGGCGCTTGGCCCTTCCATATGTTCTTACCAGAGCTTAAATGTTACTATTCTATCTTATCAAAGTCTCACTTCTTCACAGTGGGTTGTGACTTCGCTGCAATTCCTTTGCAAGATAATTCGGAAATACCTTAAAAGCCAAGCTCTGGCAGGGCACGGTGGCTCACGCCTGTAATCCCAGCACTTTGGGAGGCCAAAGCGGGCGAATCATCTGAGGTTAGGCGTTCGAGACCAGGGTGAGCAAGAGGTCAAACTCCGTGTCTACTAAAAATATAAAAACTAGTCAGGCTTGGTGGCACTCGCCTGTAATCCCAGCTACTCAGGAGTCTGAGGCAGGGGAATCGCTTGAACCCGGGAGGTGGAGGCTACAGTGAGGTGAGTTCGCGCCACTACATTCCAGCCTGGGTGAAAGTGAGACTCTGTCTCAGAAAAAATAAAAAGCCAGGCTCAATATATATTAACACTTACCAATGCTACAAAGAATCCATACATCCCGATTTCATTCTTTCAATGAACCAACATTACCTCAATCACACTTCCCAATTTGTTTGGTTTAAAGAAAAAAAAAATACATCCAGAAAGCCGAAGTTAAAAATAAAGAGCGCTCTCTTAGTTCAGCAGTGAGGGGAGACTGAAAATTACAGGGAACTTTTAAGGATCAACAGTTTTTGACAGTTATCTTAAAAAAGCATAAAAGATGAACACCACATTGATAAAGAGCCCTTAACTTACAGTGTTGGGAGACAGAGAACAAAGGGAAGGAGGTAATATTTTCGTAACGAATTGTTCATTATATTAACCTTGCCAAAGAGTCCAACTACTCATTCAGTGTCGAATGATGGGAATTTTTACTTGCTTACTAAAATTTAGGAATCATAAGAAATATTTATTAAAATAATGTTTTAACTAGAAGTGGAGGTCAGACAGCTTTAGGGAAAAATCAGGGCGACTAGGTGATTGGCCAAGGCTGATCAGAAAAAGAGCGCTAATCCACAGAACAAAGACTCATTTCTTTTTCACTACTGTACTGAATAAAAAATGTAAAACAAAGCAACAAAAAGACCAAGACTTTCAGTACAAGCATCATGCAACTTCTCTCAATTTCTGTCCATCTCGTTGGGGAACGTCATGTGAACTACGCGGCAGTCCCTATCGTCCCATTTCAATGTCTCTGGGGTTATTTCACTCCTTCTTCAATGATGGTGAACCCACGGTGTAAAACGAAAGACAACCTTCAAGCTCAGTATAGCAATTCTTATTTTATCAGCCTTAGTCGGAAATCTGATTCGAAAACCTCAAGCTCCGATCCCCATAAATCGCTCCTTCCTCCCAGCAACTTAAGCTGCGGTTACCGCTAAGTCCGGCTCGGCCCCAGAGACAGCGACGCGCTGGACAGGGCATTCCAGCCTCACCCCACCCCACCTCGGCCTTTCCTCCCACGGCCCCTCCCCGCTCTGGGTGTCTTCACCTCCCACACCTCGGTCGAGGCGCTCATTGCCACCCGCGATCACAAAGGCTTCCCCTTCGGGGAAAGGGGGAGATACAGGTTCATTTCTGGAAGAATCTGCGCGCTCGGAGCGCGGGGCAGCCGCAGGAGGAGGGAGGAGAGAAGAGTCGGGAAAGGGGCGGGGAGCTCAGCACTATCCATCAAGATGTTAGCGCTAGGAGATCGCAAAGTCGCCTTCGGGCCTGCACCGCAGCCTAGAAATTCTCCCTCGCACTCCGGACTGAGGTGGGAATGTGGACTCCAGGGTCCCAATGATGAGGATGAGACCGGAGCTCCCGACTGCCTCGGTCCCGAGGGGGCGGGAAGCGAGAGGAACAAAGCCAGGGCCATTCATGCCCTGGGATGGCCGGGCGACCCAGAGGGACCCGGGAGGCCCCCTTACCTGCCGTCAGCAGCTGCATGGCGTGAGTGAAGGACGGGTCGAGTGAGTCCTTCTCGGCCATGAGTTCGGGCAGGTACTTGTTCTCCGGCTCCATCTTGACCGAGGCTGTGGCTGAAGGGGGCAGCAGCGGGGTCGGAGCTGGCCCGCCCACTGTCGCGTCGGGACCCGTGGCCGAAGGCGGCAGCAGCGGTGGCGGCTGCGTGGCGGGCGAGGCGCGGGCGCCCCCGCGGGATCCCCCTCCGCCTCCCCGGGACCGGTGAGGCAGCGGCGGCTGCCGAGACGGCGTCTGACGCACCGAGGGGTGGGCACCTGAGGGGTCCATGGAGCCGCTGCGGCCCGAGGACCGGCTCATGCGCGCGGCGGGGTCGTCCCGGCGCTGCATCGGTGAGGATGTGCGATCGAAGGAGTGAGAAAGCGACGCGGTAGCGGCGGAGGCCCGGGCGGCGGTTGGCGGGGGTGGGTGAGCGGGAGCGGCAGCGACCGAAGCCGACCCTAGCGACCCAGCGAGAGAGAGCACCGGAAATGAGGCGGCGCGCGTGCGCAGCCAGTCATCGGCACCGCCCTTGGGTTTCTCCGCGGAGAACAAAGTCCCCAGTCCAGCCACGGCGCCTGCGCACCACCGCGGCGTCCGAAGAAGTCGCCTCCCGACTCCGGCTTTCCCTCCGCGCCCGCCAGGCCAGAACTTGGCGCGCATGCGCGGGAGGCTGCCGGCTCCTTACGTTTCCTTTTCCACGTGACTCGGCGCTAGCGGGACACGTGGGTCCTCCCCCTTCTGGTCCAGTGGGCGGAGGGGGCGGGGGCTGTGGAATGTCTTTGTCTGCGCGCGGGCTCGCGGAGTGTGGGGCGGGAGACCTGTTACTCGCGAGGCCACGCCCTCTCCAACGGCCGAACAGCAGGGAGATAGTGCGCAGTGGAGTGGGGTGGGGGGGGGGGGGGAGGGGAGTAGTATGGGGGCGGTCACTGAAGTGAGAAACTAAAAGGAGACTGCTGTGGGGGACCCGGAAAGGGAAGGGAGAGAGAATTGAGGCTGCCTAGGGAGGAAGAGAGGAGGGGGAGAGACAGAGACTGCATAGGGAGAAAGGAAGACTAAGAGAGAGTCTGATGCCGAAATAGCGGGGGAGATGGGGAAGGGAAAGCTGGAGGGAGAAATTGAGGAAGGACGGCTCGGTGGAAACACTAAAGGCTATTGGAGGACTTGAACTAAGAGGGAGGGTTCGGATCAGAGACCTGAAGTCTAGCAAAGAAAAGGGCCCCAGACAGCAGGGAACACGAGAAGTTTCCAGTATTATATATATATATTTCCAGTATTACGTATATTGCAGTCGGTTCTAAAACGGTTGCCATTGCTGGTCAGGGAAATCTTAAAAGAAGCAGCATTTTAGCTCTTTTTACGTGTTTTACTGTGTTTTGTTTTTCCGTCATTCTTGCCAATTAAATGTTTCTTCTGTCAAAAAGTGGGATAGAGACCAGATCCTTAATCGACGTCGGTTGCATCATTAGGATGGCTCCTTTTACCATTCCAGACTGGCTCAGAGAGACCCTTGCCATTACTCTCAAGGCCAAGGTACATACATAGTGGACAATCTTCGACGGCGTTCTCCACATCCTGGAGTGCTATATGCAAGTGGAGCCTTAGGTTCCTACTTGTCCCATAAACCATCAAAAGCCTAGTGCCAGGCCGGGCGCGGTGGCTCAAGCCTGTAATCCCAGCACTTTGGGAGGCCGAGGCGGGTGGATCACAAGGTCAAGAGATCGAGACCATCCTGGTCAACATGGTGAAACCCCGTCTCTACTAAAACTACAAAAAATTAGCTGGGCATGGTGGCGCGTGCCTGTAATCCCAGCTACTCAGGAGGCTGAGGCAGGAGAATTGCCTGAACCCAGGAGGCGGAGGTTGCGGTGAGCCGAGATCGCGCCATTGCACTCCAGCCTGGGTAACAAGAGCGAAACACCGTCTCAAAAAAAAAAAAAAAAGCCTAGTGCCCTATTTTTTTCTTCCCTCCACAGATTTTTTCCTTCTCCCATTTAAAGCACTGGAGACTCCCATCCCTTTTCCTTCTGGATCATTTCTCCTAATGAGCCCACACTTTTGTTCAAAAGTCTTTGGGGACGGGTGCATTGGCTCATGCCTGTAATCCCAGCACTTTGGGAGGCCTAGGTGGGAGGATTACTTGAGGATAGGAGTTCTAGGCCAGCTTGGACAATATAATGAGACCTCATCTCTTTTTGACCTACAATTAAAAAGTTTCAGGCCGGGCGTAGTGGCTCACGCCTGTAGCCCACCTACTCAGGAGGCTGAGCAGGAGAATCGCTTGAACCCGGGAGGCGGAGGTTGCAGTGAGCCAAGGTCGTGCCACTGCACTGCAGCCGGGGCAACTCCATCTCAAAAAAAAAAAAAAAAAAGTTTATTTGGAAGTTGTTTTCTAAGTACCTGGAAACTGTTGATTTTTGGATGTGAAACTTAGAACCCTTAAACTAGAGAACATAAAGGCTTTCTTGGGGTTAAGGGAGAGGATTCACTAAGTTATCCACAGAAATGAAAACACATATCTATATCTATGTGTGCATATATATATATATATATATATCTCCAATATCTGGTGGAGTACTTTGAGGTCCCAAGAATTGACTCGTCCTCAAATAGGAATAAAAATATTTTTGAATAATTTTAATGAATGAAATGCGATAAATGTCAAAAAGACAAAAAGATACTTGAAAATTAAGTGCAGGCCAGGCACAGTGCCTCATGCCTGTAATCCCAAGGAAGGAGGATCACTTGCATCCTGGAGTTTGAGGCCAGCCCGGGCAACATAGTCCTCATCTCTATAAATAATAACAAAATTAGCTGGGTATGGTGGCGTGCACTTGTTGTCCCAGCCACTTGAGAGACTGAGGTGGGAAGATTGCTGCTTGAGGCTGTGAGATTGAGGCTGCAGTGAGCCACGATTGCCCCACTACACTCAGCCTGAATGAGAGTGAGACCTTGTCTCAAATAAAATAAAATGAAGGCCAGAGCAGTGGCTCACTCCTGTAATCCCAGCACTTTGGGAGGCCACGGTGGGCAGATCACCTGAGGTCAGGAGTTTGCGACCAGCCTGGCCAATACAGTGAAACCCCATCTCTACTAAAAACACGCAAAAAGTTAGGTGAACATGTGGTGTGTGCCTGTAATGCCGGCTGCTTGGGAGGCTGAGGCAGGAAAATCTTTTGAACCTGGGAGGTGGAGGTTACAGTGAGCCGAGTTGTGCCACACTGCACTCCAGCCTGGGCAACAGAGTGAGACTTCGTATCAAAAAGAGAAAAGAAACGAAAAAAATTAAGTGCTATTGGAGTTCAATGCAGAAGATAGATTTTTGTCCGAGGGAGAATAAGTTCCAGGCAAAGGGAAGTGCAATAAATGAGCAGAGATGAGAATATGAGAAATGTGTTCAGGGAATGGGAGTAATCCAGTGTCAAACTTGAAGGAATAGGTGAGTTGAGAGAGCAACTTCATGAAGCGGGGAAAGGGGCAAGGAGGATTTATAGTTCCCTTGCAACTCATTTCCACTGCTGCCCTTGAAGAGCCTGCTTGAGTGGTGGTGTTACGATAGCTGAAGTGTCCTTGCTCTGTAATGAGATGCCCAAATAGAGATCCCTTGAGCTAAGGCTAATAAAACTTTGATAAAGGCGTGTCTGAGAAGGAGCTGAGTAGTGGTGTCTATGGCCCTTCTAGACTAGAATCAACAGCTACTGTATATGTATATCAAAACATGTCGTAGCCATAGCTAAATACAATTTGAAAATACTGGCAACAAAACAAAAAATAACTCTCAGTCTTTCTGGGTGCTTGCCAGACCTTTATTTGCTTTCCCTGAGAGTAGGGCTGAGCGGGGAGAGATGTGCTCTTCTTCCAGGTGAGAACCCTAAAGGTAATATCAGGCCATGAGTGGTTGAGGTTGCCGTGTATGTACCAACTAAATGATACAGCAGCCTTCTATTTTGGAGGCCCTTCTCAGTGGGTAGGGAAGAGTAATTTCTGCCCTGAGAGCCTAGAAGTCTGGAGTTTATTTTGTTTTGACCATCATACGCTGCCCCAGGTCCACCTGAAGGTTAACAGCCTTGTGAAAAGACTGACTTTGGAGTGAGGCAGCTTCAAACAACCTGGCAATGCCTTGTCCTCACTGTATATTATTTGGAAAACCTCCGAAACTTAGTTTCCTCTTCTGTAAAGTGTGGTAATGAGATCTACCTTGAAGGCCTGTGAACATTTAACAAATACCAGTGTAAAGCTCCTGATAGTAGGGCTTGTAAACCAAAGTAATCATTATTATGCTATTTCGTGCCTGATGAAGATTTTTGGGTGCTATATATTGACTGTGGATCTGAAAGTCCTACTCTAATCTGTATAATTTTCACTGGGTATAGCTAGGCTTATTTTGAGGGGAAGAGGAGGTTCCAAAAAGAGAAAGTTTATTCTACCCTTAATCTAGTTGCTATAGTGTAGGGTATAGCAGCAGTGCATAATAGTTCACACAGAGGTCAGTAGGCTCTGCCTCTTACCTGCTGATTGATTGAGTACAGTGCTTTGCTTTGCTGCATTAGTCAGGATTCTTTCTTGCTTTTTTTTTTTTTTAAATGGAGTTTTCACTCTTGTTGCCCAGGCTGGAGTGCAATGGCATGATCTCGGCTGACTGCAACCTCTGCATCCTGGATTCAAGTGATTCTTCTGCCTCAGCTTCCCGAATAGCTGGGATTACAGATATGCCCCACCACGCCTGGCTAATTTTTTGTATTTTTAGTAGAGATGCGGTTTCACTATGTTGGTCAGGCTGGTCTTGAACTCCTGACTTCATGATCTGCCCGCCTCGGCCTCCCAAAGTGCTGGGATTACAGGCGTGAGCCCACTGCAACCGACTAGTCAGAATTCTTTCGAGAGGCAAAATAAATACGGTATATAGTTAGATATAGACATTTGGGAAGGGATTCGTGAGGGCAGTTGGTTCACAATTAGGATTATTGAGGCTGAGAAGTCCCATTGGAGGCCTTCTGCAAGCTGGAGACCTTGGAATGCCGGTGGTGTGGCTAAGTCCAAGTCTGAGATCCTCAGAACCAGAGAAGCCAGTGGTGTGATTCTCAGAGGCTGAAGGCCTGAGAACCCAGGGGCTGCTAGTGTTAAGTCTTGGAGTCCAAAGGCTGAAGAGCCTGGAGATCTAATGTCCATGGACAGGAGAATAACAGTGTCCTAGCTCCAGGAGAGACAGGAAATCCCTTCTTTGCCTTTTGTGTTAATTCTGGGCCCTAGCCCATTAGATGGTGCCCGCCCACTTTGAGGGCAGATCTGTGCCACTCAGGCCATTCACAGGCCACTCTCCTTTGGGAACACACAGACACACCCAGAAATAATGCTTTACCAGTCCCCTGGGTATTCCTTAATCTAGTGAGGTTGACACCTAAAATTAACCATCACACTAGCTGAGATTACTCTTCCTTCTCCTTGATAAAACAGAGGAGATGGCCGGGCGCGGTGGCTCAAGCCTGTAATCCCAGCACTTTGGGAGGCCGAGGTGGGTGGATCACGAGGTCAAGAGATTGAGACCATCCTGGTCGACATGGTGAAACCCCGTCTCTACTAAAAATACAAAAATTAGCTGGGCATGGTGGCGCGTGCCTGTAATCCCAGCTACTCAGGAGGCTGAGGCAGGAAAATTGCCTGAACCTAGGAGGCGGAGGTTGCGGTGAGCCGAGATCGCGTCATTGCACTCCAGCCTGGGTAACAAGAGTGAAACTCTGTCTCAAAAAAAAAAAAAAAAAAAAAAACAGAGGAGATAACAATGCCTGCCCCAGGGCTATTAGGGTTAGTGGTTAAAGCACAGTGGCTGGCAATTAGTAGGTGCTTGATAAGCAGTGTTGACCATTGTTATGATCACCACACACATTTATTGAGTACCTTACTGCAGACTTTCACTTTCACATGAATCCCTAAGAGAAAGGCTAGAAGATTGAAGGTTGCCTAGGGCACCTGACCTGTGTGATCTCAGCAGGTGGGAGATCTGGAGACCCCCAGCTACCTCCCCTGCATTGCAGCCAGTTCCCAGGAAACAAAAGGCCCCAAGAGTTTCTCTTCCAAGAGTGTAGTTCATTTGTTCAATTGTAAACACCTACTTGGTGCCAAATATGTGGAGGGAAGGGGAAGGAGATGGAGATGGGGAGACGAAAATTCAACATTAAGAGAAAGTCCCTGCTCTCAAGGAGACAAATATGTAAACCAAGTTGCCATGTAGAATGAAAGGTGTTGTAATAGAAGACTGTGCAGAGAGCCATGTGAATGCATAGGAGAGAGTGACTGACCCAACTGCCCAGATGAGGTAGGAAAGCGGGGTATTTGGGGAGCGGCCAGGTGGAGGGAGGGCCACTGCATTGAAATGTTGAGTTCAGCAAAGCTTGGTCCTGGGCCAGTACTCCCTTCTTCACGTTTACAGCTCTGGAATTCAGATCTCGAACTCAAAACTTCTGAATTCCAAATCCAGAAAGCCGATTGCATCCCTACATCCTCATTTGGATGTCTCAGAGGCTCCTCAAACTCAACATGTCCCCAATAGCACTCAAACTGCAGGCACTAGCAGTGCTGCTCTGTGCCCAGCTCCTCCCTCCGGCCTGTTCTAGCGCAGAAAGAGAAAACTTGGGGGCCAGCAGAATTGAAGGAGTCACTCAACTTGAGGCTTGCCCTTTGCCTGTCTCGTAATAGTCCGAGCTCTGTTCACAGGGTCATCAGACATTCCCACAGTAGGCACCTTTGGTAGAGGCAGAGGGGATCAGAGCAAGGCTGATGTGACCAGTGGCAGCCCTGTGTGAAAAGTCCCTAGAGAAATCCCAGAAATACTTGAAGGAGACTTTGCTGGGGCAAGAACAGGAACTTGGGATGATTAGCCTTCACATGGCTTTGAATCCACAGACTACTGAGGCTTACGTGATGTTTGGATTATAATCATCTTTTTTTCCCCTGCCTGTCCTGCTAACCAGAAAGTGAGCTGCTTGCCAGGTGCAGTGGCTCATGTCTATAATCCCAGCATTTTGGGAGGCCGAGGCAGGTGGATCACCTGAGGTCAGGAGTTTGAGACCAGCCTAGCCAACATGGCAGAAACTCTGTCGCTACTAAAAACACAAAAATTAGCAGGGCATGGTGGTGGGCACCTGTAGTCCCAGCTACTTGGGAGGCTGAAGCAGAAGAATCACTTGAACCTGGGAGGCAGAGGTTGCAGTGAGCCGAGATAGAGCCACTGCACTCCAGCCTGGGTGACAGAGAGAGACTCTGTCTCAAAATAAATAATAAATAAATAAACAAACTGGGCTGGGCATAGTGGCTCACGCTTGTAATCCCAGCACTTCCGGAGGGCAGGGTGGGCAGATCACAAGGTCAAGAGATCGAGACCATCCTGGCCAACATGGTGAAACCCCGTCTCTACTAAAATACAAAAATTAGGTGGGCTTGGTGGTGCACCTGTAGTCCCAGCTACTTGGGAGGCTGACGCAGGAGAGTTGCTTGAACCCGGGAGGTGGAGGTTGCATTGAGCTGAGATCATGCCATCGCACTCTAGCCTGGTGCCTAGCGACAGAGCGAGACTTTGTCTCAAAATAAATAAATAAATACATAAATAAATATAAAAACAAACTTCCATTCTACCCTTTACCTTCGCCACTAACCTGCTCCTCCTCAGTGTCTATAACTTAGGGAACAGCACCCATAACTCACTGTACATGCTAGATATCTGAGAGTTGTTCTAACTTCCCTCCTCTGCCTCATCGCTCTGCCCCCACTGCATACAAACCATTCTTAAGTCCTTTGTTGCTTACTGCATAAATATTGAAAATCCCATCCACATTTCTCTGCCTCCCCTGTCTCTGTCTCCATCTGAAGTACGATTATGCCTCACTTGAACTTCCGCCACCTCTGAGCTGGTCCCCTACTTCCACCCCTGTACCCCTTTTCTATTTTCAACCCAGAAGCCAAAATAGTATTTTTCCTATTGCCTTTAGGGTAAAGACCTGAGTCCTGCTAACATGTTTGACCTGCCCCTACCTGCATGCCTTACTTTCTTTTCTTTTTTGTAGAGTTTGGGTCTCATTATGTTGCCCAGGCTGGAGTGCAGTGGCACCATCATAGCTCACTGCAGCCTCCAATTCCTGGCCTCAAATGATCCTCCTTCCTCAGCCTCCCAAGCAGGGACTACAGGTGCCACTATGCCCAGCTACACCTGGCTTTCTTACCTCACCTCATGCCATTCTCCTCCCTGGTTCCTGTGGTCAGCAACCCTGGCCTTTTTCAGTTCCTCAAATAAGCCAGACTCCTGCTTCCTCCCAACCACACCCATTCTGGTTCCTTAGCCTAAAACTCCAATCACTGTCCCCCTTTCTCTAATCCAGTGCCTTGTCTTTTCTTTCTTTAGCATCTCCTCTTTTATTTAGCTACTGTAATTCCTATTACAGATGTAGTCAAATGCCACTTTTTCAGGGAAGGTGTGCAGGCCCCCAGGGCAGGTCAGCTTAGCTCCCTTTGTTACGTGCTTTCATAGCTCCTTCCTTAAACGTTACCCCTTTTTTTTTTTTTTTTTAAAGATGGGGTTTCAGCATGATGGCCAGGTTGGTCTTGAACTCCTGACCTCAGGTGATCCACCCACCTCGGCCTCCCAAAGTGCTAGGATTACAGGCGTGAGCCACTGCGCCTGGCAAACATTACCTTTTAAATTCACCTCTTTGGGGCTGGATGTGGTGGCTTATGTCTGTAATCCCAGCATTTTGGGAGGCCAAGGTGGGAAGATCACTTGAGTTGAGTTCGAGACCAGTCTGGGCCACATGGTGAAACCCTGTCTCTACCAGAAAAAAAAAAAAAAAAAATGCTGGGCATGGTGTTGTGAGCCTGTAGTCCCAGCTAATTGGGAGGCTGAGGTGGGAGGGTTGCTTGAGCCTGGGAGGTGGAGGTTGCAGTGAGCCGAGATCATGCCACTGCACTCCATCTTGGGTGAAAGAGTAAGACCACATCTCAAAAAAAAAAAAAAAATTACCTCTTTGTGATTATTTGAGTAACCTCCATCTCTGCAACTCAAATGTGAGCTCTATGAGGGCAGGAATTTTGTTTCTGGTGTTTAAGGTTATGTCCCTAGCACAGAGCTGGGCTGGATTGGCTGATTAGTAAATATTTGTTGACTCAATGACTATCAACAGGAACAACATGTGCAGAGACAACGATACATTACAAAACTTGGCGTGGGTCCCTGGAATGGCAAATTGTGGGATATAATCTAGCTTTGGGTGAGTGGGGAGGGGCACATGGGAGATGGCAGGAGATAAGGCCAAAAGGTAGTCTGAGTCTTGATCATCAAATAAGGAAACAGTGGAGAACAGTGAGATAACATGGTCAGAGGCCTAAAGCAAGGAAGAACACCATGGCTCACAGGTTAGATTTAGCCTGTGCATATGTTTTAAAATTAGGCCTACCTAATTAAAAAAATTGAATTAGTTGCCAGTACTTAAACATTGGGAGATTTCATATTTTTTAAAGTTCTGGATTACTAGTTTTTCTTGAAACATCAGCTGTTCTAGGGAAGTACAGAAGCTCTGGGCTCACTTTCCTCCAAGCAATAATTCGCTTCTGCCTTTAGATGGCACTGCCTGTAACTCCCCAGGCATTTATGCTACCAGCCTGCCTCCTTAAGCGTTTGAGATAGCTCATTCTGGTGGTGGAATGGGAGAGAAGACTGCAATGGCAGTCAGAAGAGCCCAGGGAGGAAAAGGGAATTCACCCTCAATTTGGAGATAGGTAGACCCAAGGGACACTACATTTGGGCTCTGTCAGGCTTAGGCCTGGGGCTGGGGAGGGGGATAATATTCAGAACTTTGGGCCACCCTTTATATCAGAAGCTTAGTTTGGGCTCAAAGAGAATATAAAAGCAAAGAAATCCACTGTGATGCTGGCTGATCTGAGAGCAAACTGGAATTTTAGCAAATAAATGCCACCTTCGCCAGGCGTGGTGCCTCATGCCGGTAATCCCAGAACTTTGGGAGGCCAAGGTGGGTGGATCACGAGTTCAGGAGATGGAGACCATCCTGGCTAACATGGTGAAACCTGTCTCTACTAAAAATATGAAAATTAGCTGGGTGTGCTGGCGTGCACCTGTAGTCTCAGCTACTCGGGAGGCTGAGGCAGAATTGCTTGAACCCGGGAAGGCAGAGGTTATAGTGAGCCGAGATCACACCACTGCACTGCAGCCTGGTGACAGAGTGACACTCCATCTCAAAAAAAAAAAAAAAAAAAAAGCCACCTTCTGGGCCCAGGCTCACCTCTGTCCTCTTCATGCCTCAGAGAGATAAATGATGAATAAGGTTGTGGGCCTCACTGTAGAAAAAAATGGCAGTCTTGAGGGGAAGGAAGACATTTCAAGAACTAAATAATATATGCAAGATAATAGAATAAGAAAGAATTCATTCATTCAACGAATATATTTTGAACGTGTACCATGTGCCAGACACTGTGCTTAGTCCTGGGGACATAGTCCTGAAGAAGACAGACATTGTACCTGCCCTCATAGTGTTTATACTAGGTGGTGTGGGAAGTAAGAGGATGATGGAATTTTTTTTTTTTTTTTGAAACAGTCTCACTCTGTTTCCCAGGCTGGAGTGCAATGGTGTGATCTCAGCTCACTCCAATCTTAACTCCCCAGATTCAAGTGATTATCATGCCTCAACCACCCAAGTAGCTGGGATTACAGGAGTGCACCACCACGCCTGGCTAATTTTTGTATTTTTAGTAGAGACAAGGTTTCACCATGTTGGCCAGGCTGGTCTTGAACTCCTGACCTCAAGTGATTCACCTGCCTCGGCCTCCCAAAGTGTTGGGATTACAGGTGTGAGCCACCATGCCCAACAAATGATGGAATTAATAATGAAGGAAGTTTACATGCGGTGGGAGTTCTGGAAGGCAAATGTTTGAGCTGGGCTTAGAAGGAAGAATACAATTTGGCTAGGGACTGGAGTAATGGATAGAAGGTCTATTCTGTCAGAGGAAAGAGCAGAAAGAGGGGCACAAACTGGTGAGAATGTGTGAGATGCTTGAGGAATAGCAAAGTTATCAGGTTGGAGTGGTTCTTATAGAAGAGAAGAAAGCAATTGTTTAGACCCTGAGACGACTTCTAACCTAAATACCATTGTATTTTTTTTCCTAGAAATTGAATTCTTTACAATGGAACTGTTTCAAAAATCACTAAAATGAGAAAGCAGCCCAAAAGTAAAAATACTGTTGTCCTAGTGTATAAAGTTTCACTGTAGGCTGGGCATGGTGGCTCATATCTATAATCCCAGCACTTTGGGAGGCCGAGGCAGGTGGGGATCACCTGAGGTCAGGAGTCCGAGACCAGCCTGGACAACATGGTGAAACCCTGTCTCTACTAAAAATACAACAATTAGCTGGGCGTGGTGGTGTGCACCTGTAATCCCAGCTACTAGGGAGGCTGAAGCAAGAGAATCACTTAAGCCCAGGAGGCGAAGGTTGCAGTGAGCCAAGACTGCACCACTGCACTCCGGCTTGGGTGACAGAGCCAGACTCCAACTCAAAAAAAAAAAAAAAAAAAAAGAAAGTTTCACTGTAAAACAAGGTGATCTTTTAGAATCAACATAATCTGGAGAACTTATGTATCACAGTGAGATGTGCTTGAATTTCTCTTTGCAAATTCTCTTCAGTTTATTCCTTAGAATATTGACACAGGTGACAAATTTTATTTTATTTATTTATTTTTGAGACAAAATCTCACTCTGTTGCCCAGTCTGGAGTACAGTGGCGCAATCATGGCTCACAGCCTCAAACTCCTGGGTTCAAGCAAGCCTCCTGCTTGAGCCTCCCCAGCAGTTGGGACTACAGGCATGTACCATCATGCCCAGTTAATTTAAATTTGTTTCTTTTGTAGAGTTGGGGTTTTATTGCATTGACCAGACTGGTCTTGAACTCCTGGGCTCAAGTGATCCGCCTGGCTCAGCCTCCCAAATTGCTGGGATTACAGATGTCAGCCACTGTGCTCACCTGTGAATCTGATTTTCTTTCTTCTGTAACTTTTTTCTTCATGCCTTCTTTTCTAAGAGCTTGTGTAACTTTTGAAGTGATTCTGAAGTCAGTCCTAAAAGATGAGGTCCCAAAATACCTTTGAGCAACATGGCACTGTCAGAGCAAGGATAGACACACCCACCCAAGGTGACTCCTTCAAGGGCAGCATTTGTTCCATTCATGATGCATGCATGCATGCATGCATGCATTCAATGAATATTTATCAAGTACCTACCTAATAGATGCCAGCCATTGTACTGGGTGTTGAGATAATCGGTAAACAAGATAAATAGGGTTCCTGCTTTTGTTTTTACACAGGGGAGACAGATAAACACCAAGTAAGCAGGGTAGAAATAAGTTCTAGAAAGATGACAAAATGGCCAGGCGTGTTGGCCTACGCCTGTAATCCCAGCACTTTGGGAGACTGAAGTGGTCACATCATCGGAGGTCAGGAGTTCGAGACCAGCCTGGTCAACATGGTGAAACTCTGTCTCTACTAAAAATACAAAAATTAGCCGGACATGGTGGTGTGTGTCTATAATCCCAGCTACTCAGGAGGCTGATAAAGGAGAATTGCTTCAACCCAGGAGGCAGAGGTTGCAGTGAGCTGAGATGGAGCCTCTGCACTCCAGCTTGGGAGACAGAAGAAGACTCTGTCTCAGAAAAAAAAAAAAAAAAAAGCTGATAAAACATGATACTGTGATAGAGTAACTGAGAAGGAATAGGGTTGCCACTTTAAGTAGAATGGTCCAGGAAGGTCTCTCTCCGGGATTTCTGATGGGGGAGAAGAAGCCAGCCATGGCAAGTACTATGGGAAGAGCAGTCTGGACAAAAGGTGCAGCAAATGTAGCCGCCTTGAGGCAGGTACTGGTTGAGTGAATTCTGGGAAAAAACGGCTGTGTGGCTGGAGAAGACAGTGAACACAAGCAGGTAGAAGTGAGGTGGGTGAGGTAGGTAGGGTCACAATGGCGCATGGCCATGTAGGCTGTGCTAAGCTTTCTCTGGCTATTGTGTAGAAATTGGGAGAAAAATGAAAGCATGAGGACCAATTAGGAGGCTACTATGGTAACTATGCAACAAATATTTATTGAGCATTTACTCTGTGCCAGAACTATGCTAGAAACTAAGGATATAATGGTGAATAAGATGTGGGTTCCTATCCTCAGGATGCTGATGACAGCAGGGGAACACAGGTAAGTACATTGGCAGGTAAGTACATTGCAGATCAGTGTGGATAAAATAATAAGAATAAGGTTAAGTACAAGGTGTTACAGGAGTACAGAGGAGGGTCACCCAACCCAATCTCAGGGTTAAGGAATGCTTCCTGGAGGAGGTATCATCTAAACTGAACTTGAAGGACCTCAGGAGTTAGCCAGGTAAAGGGCTGGAGAAGCGCATCCCATGCACAGGAGGGGGCATAGAGGGGAGAGAGAACTTGGTCATTTGAGAACCTACAAGTAGTTCAGCCTGGATGGATCTTAGAGATTTATATCCTGTTAAAAAAGAGATCAGTCTAAGTTTATTTTATTTGATTTTTTTTTTTTTTGAGACAGAGTTTTGCTCTTGTTGCCCAGGCTAGAGTACAATGGCATGATGTTGGCTCCCTGCAACCTCCACCTCCTGGGTTCAAGTGATTCTCTAGCCTCAGCCTCCTGAGTAGCTGGGATTACAAATACCCACCACCACACCCAGCTAATTTTTATATTTTTAGTAGAGACAGGGTTTTGCCATGTTGGCCAGGCTGGTCTTGAACTCCTGACCTCAGGTGATCTGCCAGCCTTGGCCTCCTAAACTGCTGGGATTACAGGCGTAAGCCATTGCGCCTGGTCATCCACTATGCCTGGCCTATTTTATTCTTATAAGCCTCTTACTTTTGCATAGCAAAGGCATTCAAAGGTTGTTCAGCAGCGGAATGACTTGCTTCCAGGGCCTGCCCAACTCTCACCTGCATCTCTCCCTAATCTCAAATCAGTCTTAACAGTCAACTGCTGAGCTGAAACTTTGACCCTGATACTATACTTAGTGTTGATAAAAAAGAGAGCATACTGGTTGAATACCTCTGTTCTCTGCCACCTAGGTGAAAAGGAGCAAAGGACGGAAAAATCAAGATGTTTTCAGTCTCTGAATATCGGAAAAGGACTACCCAAGAAACTGCCTGAGACCACTTACATCCTATCATCAGTGAGGCCACTGCCCAGGAGTAGAGTGTAGTAAAGGGACTTGAGGCCTACTTTAAGCTTTTTTAAATGAACTTTTGGAAAATCTAATTTATCGAAGCTTGGGACCAGTCAGTTGATTGTGTGACCCAATAAGCTAACTCACAAAGTTTGTCCCTAAGCTCTAGGGAGGATGTGCATAAAACGGATACCTCATCAGCATATTTGGTCTGCATTTCTTGGGATAGCAGTTCTCTACCTGTGCCAAGCTCACTAGGGCACTTATGACTCTAAAATACTTTTTTTTTTTTTTAGATGGAGTCTCACTCTGTCCCTAAGGCTGGAGTGCAGTAGTGCAATATTGGCTCACTGCAACCTAGACATCCTGGGCTCAGATGATCCTCCCAGCTCAGCCCCTCTGAATAGCTGCAACTATAGGCACCTGCTACCATGCCCAGCTAATTTTTGTATTTTTTGTAGAGACTGGGTTTTGCCAAGTTGCCCAAGCTGGTTTCAAACTCCTGGGCTCAAGTGATCCTCCCACCTCAGCCTCTTGAAGTGCTGGAATTATAGGCGTGAGCCACTGCGCCCAGCTTGAGATACTTCTTTTGACAGGACAGTCTGATCCTACTTCTCTTCACTTTGCATTACTTACTGGGAACTTGGAATCGCAGAAATAATAAATAATGATAGCCAACATCTGTATGCATTTAGTTATTTAATTCTCACACCAGTCATCTGAAGCTGGTACTGTTATTCCTATCTTCTAGCTGAGAAAATAAAAGCACAAGGAGGTTAAGTCACTTGCAGGGTTACTAGGGATTTGAATTCAGGTCGTCTGATTCAAGAGCCCCAATTTTTTTTTTTTTTTGAGATGGAGTCCTGATCTGTTGCCCAAGCTGGAGTGCAGTAGTGTGATCTCAGCTAGCTGCAACCTCTGCCTTCCAGGTTCAAGCAATTCTCCTGCCTCAGCCCACCAAATAGCTGGGACTACAATTGCATGCCACCATGTCCGGCTTCTTTTTGTATTTTTAGTAGAGATGGGGTTTCATTAGGTTGGTCAGGCTGGCCTCGAACTCCTGACCTCAAGTAATCTATCTGCCTTGGCCTCCCCAGAATGCTGGGGTTTTAGGTGTGAGCCACCATGCCCAGCTGAGAGCCCACATGTTTTAAGCATTATATCATAGGTGTGACTTACTTAGGAATTTAAAGACAAAGATTTAACCATAAACCCCTAAAACTGGCAAAGTTTGGCCCCCAGTTCTGTAAAATTTGATGTAATTATACTGACTTCAATGATTATGCAATGATTTCCGTGTCCTACAAAATAAACTTACAACTCACTAAAACAGAATTTCTTTGTATCATGACCTAAGTGAACGAATTTATTCTAAAACTATTCTTACAGTAAATATCAATGATAAAGTTTAAATTAAGCAATTGTGCTTGCTTTCTGAAAGTTTATCAAATGTTTTTGTTGGGGGAAGGGAAATGATCCAACCTTCTAAAAAACACAGCCTAAAGGAAACAAATTGATAAATGTCCCTATCGTAAGCAGAGACTTCTGAAATATTTCATTCATCTTACAGCCCATACCTGTAATGCCTAGTAAGTAATCACTATTAGAAATCACAATTACTAATATTTTTTAAAGAATTTAGTATATGCCAGTCTCTTTATAAGCCTTTAAGTCTGGGATAAAGGCCAATAGTTACGCCCGTTTTACAAAGAAAAGGAAACTGAGGCTCAAAAAGGTTAAATAATCTGTCCAAGTCACGTAAGTGGTGAATTGAAGTTTGAAATCCAGGGCTGTCTGATTTCAAAGTCCGAGCTCATAGCTCCCAAATAATTATGGAAATTTGCTCTTAAGAAACACTTATTTAAATGCATGAGGTTGATTACTATAATGAGGTGTTTCTCCCAGAATTTTGAACATGAAGTCAGATTCTTTCTTGTATTCCAAACTGCTCCTTGGTTTAATCATAGACACCAGATCAAATTATGAAATGAAAGCATTAGGGGCCATTGTCTTTTTCCTTTTTTTTTTTTTTTTTTTTGAGGCAGAGTCTTGCTTTGTCACCCAGGCTGGAGTGCAGTGGTGCGAGCTCGGCTCACTGAAACCTCCGCCTCCTGGGTTCGAGCGATTCTCACTCCTCACCGGGACTACAGGCATGCACCACCATGCCTGGCTAATTTTTTGCATTTTTAGTAGAGATAGGGTTTCTCCATAGTGGCCAGGCTGGTCTCAAACTCCTGGCCTCAGGTGATCTGCCCACCTTGGCTTCCCAAAATGCTAGGATTACAGGCCTGAGCCACTGCACCTGGCCCCATCATCTTTTTTCTTGACCAACATAAAACTCACTTGACACTTTGTTGATGTGTTACAGAGCATATCACAATTTATGAATGCCATGGAAATAATTACCACGTTGTCATTTGCAATTGTTCATAATAGCAAATTTAAAAGATCTCTGTGAAAAATGCTGAAAAAGGCCTAGTGGACATTTTATCCACTGTGTGGAGTGAGGCCATGAGAGCAGGGATATGAGTGATAATTAGGCATCAATTGCATGGCAAACCCTAGCATTCAAGGTAAGGGTCTGCCCTGTATGACTTAAAAAGAAAATTGCAACGTAAGACTGGTTATGGTTTTCCTGGTTTTGTTGTTGGTGATGAAAATATAAGGTGTTCTCAAATAGAATAACCCTTGAACACTTAAGACAAACTCTGGATAGCATAGGAATGGCTTGGGAAGTCACAGCCAGCTGATTTCTGGGAATGCCACCTGGGAGACAGCAACCTGACAGTTGAGGCGACATAAGCTGGGCCTGATGGCTCGACACCTGTAATCCTTGTAAGGGAGGCAAGGGCAGGAAGATAGCTTGAGGCCAGGAATTTGAGACCAGCCTGGGCAACATAGTGAGAACTTGTTTTCCTCAAAAAGAAAACAAAAAGAAAAAACAAGTTTTGAGGTGATGTCAAAGGATGTGGTATATGCTTTAAACAAGTCACCAGCATACAGTGCCGTCTGTATCCGGGGTGGGAGTCGGAGTGACTTTTCTCACATTTCTACTTAATAACTCACAGATTTTTTTTTCTTTGCAACTCTGGGTTCAGTAGGTTTGAAAGTCCTATTTCCCAAGGGAGGAATACCTCCTCCAGAGAACACAGACTTTACATTGCTTCTATTAATTTGGAAGCTCAGACTTTCCAGCGGTCATTTTGGACTCCTTATACTACTGAGCCAATGGCAGATAAGGAGTTTATACTATTGGCTAGGGTGATTAATCATGCATGGAAATTAGATTGCTGCTACCAACCGGCAAGAAGAACTAACTCATTCCCAGTGGATTCACTAGGGTAACTCTTAGTACTCGCATACCTAATAACTCTCAATGTAAAGCTATAGCAAAGCAATAAAGATGGGACCACTTATGACTTGAATCCTGTGGAAATAAAGGCTTGGGTCATCCCACCAAGTAAAGAATTTCCTCTGGCCAACATGTTGGCAGAGTGTGTGTATACGCGCACACACACACACACACACACACACACACACACACCACACATTTTTTTTTTTTGAGACGGAGTCTCGCTCTGTCACCCAGGCTGGAGCGCAGTGGCGTGATCTTGGCTTACTGCAACCTCTGTACAAGCGATTCTTCTGCCTCAGACTCCCAAGTAGCTGGGGCCACTGGTGTGTGCCACCACACCTGGCTAATTTTTGTATTTTTAGTAGAGACATGGTTTCACCATATTGGACAGGATGGTCTCGAACTCCTGACCGCGTGGTCTGCCCGCCTCGGCCTCCTAAAGTGGTGGGATTATAGGTGTTAGCCAGTGCACCCAGCCTTATTATTATTATTATTTTTTGGTGACAGGATCTCATTTTGTCACCTAGGAGGGAGTGCAGTGACACAAACAGGGCTCGCTGTAGCCTCAACCTCCCAGGCTCCAGTGATCGTCCCACCTCAGCCTCTCCAGCTGCTGGGAACACAGGTGCACATTATCCACACCCCACTAATTAAAAATTTAAACATGTATATATATTTTAAAGTAAATAGGGTCTTGCTTTGTCACCCAGTGACATGATCATAGTTCACTGCAACCTTGAATTTCTGCCTCAGCCTCCCAAGTAGCTAGAACTACACGTGCATATCGCCATGCCAGCTTTTTTTTTTTTTTTTTTTTTTTGAGACAGAGTTTCACTCTTGTTACCCAGGCTGGAGTGCAATGGCACGATCTCGGCTCACCGCAACCTCCGCCTCCTGGGTTCAGGCAATTCTCCTGCCTCAGCCTCCTGAGTAGCTGGGATTACAGGCATGCACCACCATGCCCAGCTAATTTTTTGTATTTTTGGTAGAGACGGGGTTTCACCATGTTGACCAGGATGGTCTCGATCTCTTGACCTCGTGATCCACCCGCCTCGGCCTCCCAAAGTGCTGGGATTACAGGCTTGAGCCACCGCGCCCAGCGCCAGCTTATTTTTAAATTTCTTGTAGAGATGAAGTCTCACTATATTTTGCAGGCTGACCAATATAGTGAGACCTCCTTGACCTCCCAAAGTGCTGGGATTACAGGTGTGCCCTACCACACCCAGCCCCCAATTTTTTTTTAAGAGAGTCTCGCTTTGTTGCCCAGGCTGGAGTGCAGTGGTGCAATCTCAGTTCACTGCAACCTCTGCTTCCCAGGTTCAAGTGATTCTCCTGCCTCAGTCTCCTGAGTAGCTGTGACTATAGGCTCATGCCACCACACCTGGTTAATTTTTGTATTTTTAGTAGAGATGGGGTTTCACCATGTTGGCCAGGCTGGTCTCCAACGCCTGACCTCAGGTGATCCACCTGCCCTAGTACCAAAGTGTTGGGAATACAGGCGTGAGCCACCATGCTCAACCCCATTTTTTTTTTGTACAGTCTCCATATGTTGTCCAGGCTGGTCTTGAACTCCTAGGCTCAAGTGATCCTCCAGCCTTGACCTCCCAAAGTGCTGGCATTACAGGTATGAGCCACCATGCTCAGTCTGTAGATACATTTATTGATTATTTCTCTTTCTCCCCAGTTTCCATACTATTTGATGTGAAAGACACTGATGGTGGCTAATTTTACAGCTTAGGCTTCAGATGGGAGAATAACCGAACTGAGGTCCCTTGGCTATAATGTGGTTGGTGGCTGATGGACTTTGTGCTTCCCCTGTGTTTCCCACTCTCATCCATTCTCTGACTTTATTTTTTTAATTAAAAAAAATTTTTTTTTAAGACAGAGTCTTACTCTGTAGCACAGATTGGAGTGCAGTGGCACAATATCGGCTCACTGTGACCTCTGACTCCTGGGTTCAAGTGATTCTCCTGGCTCAGCCTCCTGAGTAGCTGAAATTGCAGGCAGGCACAACCATGCCCAGCTAATTTTCTATTTTTAGTAGAGATGGGGTTTCACTGTATTGGCCAGGCTGGTCTGGAACTCCTGACGTCCGGTGATCCACCTGCCTTGGCCTCCCAAAGTGCTGGGATTACAGACGTGAGCCACTGCGCCCAGCCACATTTTAAATTTTTTCTGGCAATGGCTACTTCCTTCCAAGACACTAGCTTCTGTCTGTGGCCCCTCTTCCATGGCTTGGCATTCAAGGAAACTCCATTTCCCCTCCTTGCCTTTTGAGCAAGCACAGTCATGGTGGCTTCCGGCTATTGCTAGCCTCTGGCTGCCTCAACCTCCCTGGTTCCCATAACTTTACCCATATCTCTTGAATATTCCCTTCATGGAAGTTTCTTGAATTATCTAAGGTTAGTTCAGTTTCTTGCTAAGATCCTGAATGACAAATCAATCATTTAATGGTGAATTGCAAAATTACTGAAATAAACATGAGTTTATTACTAAAAATAAATTAACAAAGTTATAAAACATATTAAGAAGGATTGAGGGAGGCTGAGGTAGGAGGATTGATTAAGCCCAGGAGGTGGAGGCTGCTGAGCCATGATCGTGCCACTGTACTCTAGCCTTGGTGACAAGAGTGAGGCCCTGTGAACTTTGAAAGATTGAGATGGGAGGATAGCTTGAGGCCAGGAGTTTGAGACCAGCTTGGGCAATACAGTGAGACCTCAACTCTAAAAGAATTTAAAAACTAAGCCCGGCATGGTGGCATACCTCTGTAGTCCTGAGGCAAGAGTTCAAGGTTGCAGTGAGCTATGATCATGCCACTGGGTGACAGAGCAAGAGCCTGTCTCTGAAAATAAATTTTTAATGTAAAAATAAAATAAAATAAATTTATTGAGCAGTTACTATGTGCAAATTAGATATTCAGAATATAAAAATTAGTGGTGGTTGCTGCCAGTTGTACAAGCCAACTGGGATACAGATGTGTACATAAACTGCACAGTATGGCAAGCACTCTCTAGTGGAGTTACTAAGGTACTATGGAACAGATTTGAAGTTTTCTCATTTATTTCTCATATTGAATTTATTTTAGTCTCACTATCCCCAAAATAGCCAATTTGGGCCTATAAAATTGAAGATGAACATAACTATTTTAAAAAGATTATTTTCATATTCTATCTTGGTACATTAATTTCCAGTGTAGCAGAAAAAAGATTTGGAGGAAAACCCACCAAAGTGTTCCCAGTTGTTACCTTTGAGAAATGGGAATACGAGAAAAAACTTTATAATCACTTTACATAGTTCTACATTATTTTAATTTTTTTCTATTTTTAACTTTAAAAATTTGGTAAAATCTCTATGCAATTAAATATGTAGTATAAATGAAAGAAAAAAGGAAACAATGCTTATGGCAGACCTTGGAGGGGAGAATATTGATTTGGGCCTTAAAGAACGAATAGAAGGGCTGGGTGTGGTGGCTCACACTTGTAACCCAGCACTGTGGGAGGCTGAGCTGGGCAGAGCACCTGAGGTCAGGAGTTCAAGACCAGCCTGGCTAATGTGGTGAAACTCCATCTCTACTAAAAATACAAAATTAGCTAGGTGTGGTGGTGTATGCCTATAATCCCAGCTACTTGGGAGGCTGAGACAGGATAATTGCTTGAGCCTCGGAGGTGGAGGTTGCAGTGAGCTGAGATCGTGCCACTGCACTCCAGCCTGGGTGAGACTCTGTCTAAAACAAACAAACAAACAAGCAAGCAAACAAAACAAACAAAAAACAAGTAGGAGGAATTGCTGGGCACTGTGGCTCATTCTTAAGCCCAGGAGTTCCAAGACCAGCCTGGCCAAAATGGTGAAACCCCATCTCTACAAAAATTACAAAAATTAGCTGAGCACAGTAGCATGCACCTGTAGTCCCAGCTACATGGAAGGCTGAGGCAGGAGAATCACTTGAGCTGGGGGTGCAGAGGCTGCGGTGAGCCAAGATCGCACCATTGCACTCCAAGCCTGGGTGGCAGGAGTGAAACCCTGTCTAAAAAAAAAAAATGAGTAGGAGGAATTCATGAATTATTGAAAGAGGAGAGGATAAAACATAATCACAGAATATCTTATTCGTTTTTTAGATAGCTATCATACCTCCTTCACACTTGCCCCTGTAGTTTGTTGAAATATATATATTTTTTTAATTAAGGAATGCCAGTTTTATTTAAACACAAAATGTGCGCATAAACTGTCTACTCATTTTCTTCACTGCGCAGCCTGGCATTGGGGTTGGTGACTCTGATGGCCAGCTGGGCAGCTCTTTCCACAATGGCTTTGCGGTTCTTAGAGGAAACATTGTGAGCGATCTCAGCACAGTAAGATTTGTTGCACGTCAGCAGCACTTCCAGCTCCTTGACGTTGTGGACCAGGAACTTCCGGAAGCCACTGGGCAGCATGTGCTTTGTTTTCTTGTTGCTCCCATAACCAATGTTAGGCATCAAGATCTGGCCCTTGAACCTTCTACGAATCCTGTTGTCAATACCCCTGGGTTTCCGCCTGTTACGCTTAATTTTGACATATCGGTCTGACTGGTGCCAGATGAACTTCTTGGTTCTCTTTTTGACGATCTTGGGTTTCACAAGGGGTCTAAGAGCGGCCATGATGCCTTGATTATCTGCTTGAACCGGAGCGTCAGCTTCCTCACCGAGGAGGAGATCCGAAATATTTTTTTTTTTTTAGGAAACAAATCTGGCCAGGAGCTGTGGCCTACACCTGTAAACCCAGCACTTTGGGAGGCCAAGGCAGGAGGATCACAAGGTCAGGAGTACAAGACCAGTCTGGCCAAGGTAGTGAAATCCCGTCTCTACTAAAAATACAAAAATTAGCTGGGCATGGTGCTGCGTGCCTGTAGTCCTAGCTACTCGGGAGGCTGAGGCAGGAGAATCACTTTAACCCGGGAGGTGGAGGTTGCAGAGAGCCGAGATCATGCCACTGCACTCCAGCCTGGCGATAGAGCAAGACTCCATCTCAAAAAAAGAAAAGAAAAGAAAACAAATCTGTATTGAGTCCCTGCTCTATGCTGGTGTAATAGGTACCAAGGCAGTGCAAGTCATAGTTCCTGCTCTCAAAGCAGGCACAGTACCAACGAGGAGTTAAGACATCTCAGAACAGTTAAAGACAGCTCATGGTTCAGTGCCAATGGGTTTGGCCCATGAAAGTGCAGAAAAAGCTGAGTACATTGCCAAGGTTTGATCCCTGGAGCCTTGGAACAGTGGTAGCATTTATAAAAGTGGAAAGTTGGAAAAAGCAAGTGGTTTGGGAAGCAGATATACCTATAGTGAGATATCACAGTCTATATAAATTACTGTTTGGCTATGCAAATGAGCAAGGCTGCAAAAATAATGTTTAGACTGCAGAGTGCCAGAAACTATAATAATTCCTACCTTTCTAGGTTGTATGCCATGCATTGTGCCATGTTGTTTGCTTACATTATCATTTAATCTTCACCACTGTATAAGGCCTTTATGACGCCTATATTTTGGATGAGGAAAATGAGACTTGGAGAGGGTGGGTTGTTTGCTGAGGTCTTATAACCAGTAGGAAAGTGACAGATTAGCATTTGAACACAAGTCTGTTCAACTCCAAACCACTGGGCTGTGTCATCCACAAGGATGTGGGAGATGCCATTTCTGCCTTTAGGTATAAGTTGAAGGCATAGGCAGGTGATCCAGCAGGCACTGACCAGTTCCTCAAATAGTCAGCTCTTCACCACCACCAACCCTACACCTCCAGCACCATAAAAGGGAACTCAGAGGAAGTGATCACTGTCCACCAGAGTGGTCAGGGAAGGCTTCAGGAAGGAGTTGAGTTTGAACCAGGCCTTGAAGGATGGATGAAATTTGAATAGGCTAGGAAATGGAGGGACACTCCAAGCAGAGGAAGATACAAATGCAAAGGAAAGGAGATGGACATGGTGGATAAGGGATGTACAGAATGGAGGGTCTGGACTGGGGCCTGATGGAAAGTCAACTCTAGAAAATCTAGATATGAAAGGCCTTGAATGCTCTTGAATCTACTGCAGGAAGGAAAAAGGCTTAATACGATTCTGAATGGAGATGAGAGGGTGGTAGAAAAAGAATATCTGGTGGTGAGCTTCAAGTGATCTTTTTAGGAAGGTTGTGATACTCGGAATGGATGGGAATTGGCCGTTTAAACTAGATCAGGCCTGAGTTGACATTGGCAAGAGGGAACATGGAAAAGGAGGAGATGGATATGAGAAATATTTTGAAGGAAAAAACAGAATAGCAATTGACTGGATTCAGAAAGAAAGGAAAGAAAAAAGATAAGGATCTGGGATTTTATGTAGGGGTGGCCAGGAGAATAATGATACCTTTGAGATCAGAAGGAATGGCAGACAGATTGGTTTTGGTGACCACACAGTCTTTCTTTTGGGGAGAACAGGTAGAACGTGGGGGCCACAGGACTGGAATAAGCCAGGGAGGCTGAAGATCCTGTGAAAAAGGGAGGAGAGAGAGAGAAGCAAATATCAGGGTATTGGAGTCAAGAAAACCACGGGGGAGGAGGTCTCAGGTGGCCACCAGGGTCAAATAGTAGAGATGACAAGAATCAGGACAGGAAAGAGACCACTGGCTTTGAAAAAATCAATATGCTTCCCCACAGTAAATTACTTTGAGCAGACTGTCATCTCTCTGTAAAAACTATGAAATGAAAAAGGTGAAGGATGCCGGAAAGAGGGTGATGATTTGGTACTGACGGCAGCTAATATTTCCTGAGCATCTTCTGCAGGCTTGGGTCCTGGTAACGACCAGGCTTTATCCTGTTGACAAGGTAGGTGTTATTGATACCTTTCTACAGAGGGAGACTGAAACGGAAAGAAATTTATGAACTCTCCCAAGGCCACATAGGTAGAAGTAATGAAACCAGGATTTCACACCAGGTTTGCATGGTCCTAAAGGCCCCACCACACTCCATCTGCCCACAGTGTCCACACTGCAGTGTACACTGGTGGCTTCATAATAATAATGTGGACAGTGGCCATTTAGTGAGCACTTCGTGGGCACCATGCTGCACTACATGGTTTATATATATTAATTTCATTCTCATGGCAGCCCTTTGAAGTAGGTATTATTAATCTCATTTTGCAGATGGGGAAATTGAAGCTCAGACAGGTTAAGTGACACCATCAAAGTCACATAGCCAGAAAGTTGTTGCAGTGGGCAATGTATGAAGTTATGAACTTCTATTGCCTTCTCAGAATTTCTTTTCTTTTCTTTTTTTCTAATGAAATTCTTGCTTGCTCCAGGCTGGAGTGCGGTGGTGTGATCACAGCTCACTGCAGCCTCAACCTCCTGGGCTCAAGCTATCCTCTTACCTTGGCCCCCAAGTAGCTGGGACCATAGGCATGTGCCATCACACCTGGCTAATTTATTTTTTTGTAGAGATGGCGTCTTGCTATGTTACCCAGGCTAGTCTCAAATTCCTGGGCTAAAGCGATTCCCCCGCCTTGGTGTGCCAAAGTGTTGGGATTAACAGGTGTGAACCACTGTCCCGGCCCTCCCCAGAATTTCTTTTTTTTTTTTTGAGACAGCGTTTCGCTCTTGTTACCCAGGCTGGAGAGCAATGGCGCGATCTCGGCTCACTGCAGCCTCCGCCTCCTGGGTTCAGGCAATTCTCCTGCCTCAGCCTCCTGAGTAGCTGGGATTACAGGCACGCGCCACCATGCCCAGCTAATTTTTTGTAGTTTTAGTAGAGATGGGGTTTCACCATGTTGACCAGGATGGTCTTGAGCTCTTGACCTCGTGATCCACCCGCCTCGGCCTCCCAAAGTGCTGGGATTACAGGCGTGAGCCACCGCGCCTGGCCAGAATTTCTTATAGGAAATATGTACTGGGGATCCAGTAGGTAACCAGTTAGTGCTCTGCAGCTTTGTACCTCATTAATTGCTTAACGACAGTATCACATGCACTCTGGGTGATTCTCGGTGGCTCCCATGCTGAGCGTGTGGTGGTTGACTCTCTACTGCATCAATATCACTCAAGACTGCTCTATCGAGTTACAGTGCCTTCTCTTTGTCTGGGTCCTGTCTTTTCCCCAGGGTTTGACGACGGTATGTGGCAGCTTTTGAACTTGCTTTTCATCAGGGATGGAGAAAGCATGCGAGTTCACCCACTACCTCAACTGTTAGAAGTGTCTGGGCAGAATTGGGCACATGTGGCTGGCTGATGTCTCTCCCTGGTAGTTCCAGTGGCTGGCCTTGCCTTCCTGTCTGAACTCAGCAGGGACAGGCTGGCTGGGTCGACAGAGGCATCTGCCTGGCAGTCGGGGGCCTGTGAGAATAGCTCTAGTTCTCACCCAGCTGCCTGAGTTGTGGCCTGGGCAAGACCTAGTGAAGGTACATGTTAGTCACAGCAGGCTGGGTGGGGAGGGGGAAGGCGTGGAGAGTTCCCTGTGGGGTTCTGGGCAGAAGTAAGAGAAGAGCTCAGCTACCACTGTGTGACTGGTAGGGAAGAGTGAGGAGGTGCATTAGGCCAAGCGCCTCTCTTCCCCTTGGTCATTAGTCGAGAGCCTCAGGGAAAATGCCAGCCTTCCTGATCTGATCTAATTTCCAGCCTCCTGCTGTATGACAGAATGATTCTCTCTGCACATGGTCAGCAGCAGATTTTTCTCAAGGTGAAAGCAATTAGGGCTTCATTCCCTCCTCCCCTAGCTGCTAGAAAGAAAAGGAAGATGGGGGCGCCAGGCTCGGTGGCTCACACCTGTAATCCCAGCACTTTGGGAGGCCGAGGCGGGTGGATCACCTGAGGTCAGGAGTTTGAGAACAGCCTGACCAACATGGAGAAACCCTGTCTCTACTAAAACTACAAAATTAGCTAGGTGTGGTGGCGCATGCCTGTAATCCCAGTTACCTGGGAAGCTAAGGCAGGAGAATTGCTTGAACCTGGGAGACAGGCCATAAGAGTGAAACTTCGTCTAAAAAAAACAAAAAAACAAAAAAAAAAAAAAAAGAAAAAGAAAAGGAAAACGGAAGGGAAACATCTGCCAAGGTCAGCCAGCATGCCTGGGCCTGTTCCCGTAATTGGCTCTGCCACCTGCTCACACCTCTTACAGGTTGTTGTGGTCTCAGGCATTTTGGTGTCCCCCAGGGCTGAGGCAGTGAAGACAGCAGGAGCTGCTGCTTTTCCATCTCTCTCCAGAACAAGAAAGAGGGCATCTTCAGCCTGCCCTGGGTGGGGAATGTGCAGGAACACTGTGAGCCAGGCCTGGGCAGCACTCACAAATGGGGCTGAGCTGTTTTCTCTTTTCTCTGGAAGATTCAAAAGCCAGGCAAGAGAAAAGTCATTGGAAGGTGGAAGGACGCATTCATTTGGTCAATTGCTATGCCGAGCACTTTGCTCGGCATTCCTGGTCCCTGTAGTCTTGGAGCCAAGGGGAGCAAGTTGGGTGCAAAACGTGGACGGGTAGGGGAGTCAACAGGCAGGCAATTCCAAAGGTACTAAATATCACAAAGGAAGAGAGCAGGATACCATGGGGACCTGATCTACAATAGAAGATTAGGTTTTTGTTTTTTTCCCTTAATTTTTAAAGGTATTATCACAGAGATGAGGGTTCACTGCCTTGTCCAGCCTGGTCTTAAACTCCTGGCTCAAGCAATCTTCTCTTCTTGGCTTCCCAAAGTACTAGAATTACAGGTGGGCGTCACCAACCACATCCAGCTTTTGTTTTTTTTTTAGAGAAAGTTTCTTGCTTTATTGCCCAGGCTGAAGTGCAGTACCATGAAGAGGGCTCATTGCCGCTTTGACCTCCTGGGCTGTAAGTGATCTTCCTGCCTCACCCTCTAGAGTAATTGGGACTATAGACATGCTCCACCATCCTAGCTAATTTTTAAATTTTTTGGAGAGACGGGGGTCTTGCTGTGTTGCCCAGGCTTGTCTTGGCCTCAAGCAGTCCTCCCGCCTGGCCTGCCAAAGTGCTGGGACTTCAGCCATGAGCCACTGCATCAAGCCTACCCCATTTTTAAAAGTCTCAGGCTGGGGCCAGGCACAGTGGCTCATGCCTGTAATCCCAGCACTTTGGGAGGCTGAGGTGGGCGGATCACCTGAGGTCGGAAGTTTGAGATTAGCCTGACCAACATGGAGATACCCCATCTCTACTAAAAATACAAAATTAGCCAGGCATGGTGGCCCATGCCTGTAATCCCAGCTACTTGAGAGGCTGAGAAAGGAGAATCTCTTGAACCAGGGAGACGGAGGTTACAGTGAGCCAAGATTGTACCATTGCACTCCAGCCAGGGCAACAAGAGCAAAACTCCGTCTCAAAAAAAAAAAAAAAAAGTCTCAGGCTGGGTAAGGTGGCTCATGCCTATAATCCCAACACTTTGTAGTGTAGTGGCTAGTTCCTACAAAAAAGTTTTTAAAAAGTTAGCTGGGTGTGGTGTGGTACACCTGTGCTTCCAGCTACTTGGGAGGCTGAGGTGTCCCCCAGGGCTGAGGCAGTGAAGACAGCGGGAGCTGCTGCTTTTCCATCTCTCTCCAGAACAAGAAAGATCACTTATAGCCTGGGAGGTTGAGGCTACAGTAAGCTGTGTGTGTGCCACGGCACTCCAGCCTGGGCAACAAAGCAAGATCTGGTCTCAAAAGTAAATAAATACAATAAATAAATAGAGATAAAAATCTCATGGTAAAATATTTAAAGATAAAGGGTAAAAATTGAAAACAGAAGCTCCAATTTACTTGGTGGTAACAGCTGTTAACAGAGTGTTATATACTTTTCTGAGGGACTTTCCAAATGTATCCAAGTGCAAGTACATATATAGGGCCCTCATCTTTAAAAACGGGGCTGTATTATGCACCTATCCAGCTGGTTACTTCCCCTGCCTCCACTTCACAATATAGCCAGGGCATTTTTTTCCATATCAGTACAAAGAGCTTTACCTCATTCTTTTTAGTGGCTGTGTGCTTTGAGGAAGTGATTTTTGAAAGGTAAAACCTGAAGAATAAGTCAGATTAGGAAGGCAAAGGGGTGGTTCTCTAAGGCACCTGAGCCTTTTGCTTTCAGGCCCCCCACTCGCTCTCTCTGCTACCACATTTTTCCACTCTACTTTGCAAAGCAGTTCAGCTGTCTTTGTCTTGCCCTAGCCCTGGGGAGCTTCATTCTTCATGCCAAAGCAACTTATTAAGTATTTTCCCAAACAAAGAACGCTCTACCCAGAGAAAAATTATGCCACTCCCCTAATAGACAAGAGTAGCTGCAGGCAGTTGTGGTTTAAAATAGCAATTAAGAAAAAACAAATCTGTTACACCATAAAGCACCTGGCAGTTCATAAATGATGGTTGTTTGTTACTAATATTATTTTACGTGTGTTGATGGATGGGTTGGCTGCTGCAAGGTCCTGTCCTTCATCCTGGGGTACCCACCTCTTGATTGGCAGCTTTTCAAGTGTAGGGATGGTGTCTTACTTGTGTTCGTACCTCTACCTCTCAGCACAGGGCCTGGCTTAGAGCAGATACTCGGCAAGTGAATGTTGAGTTGAACACTGAAGGGCTGGGTGTGCTGTTCCGAGCAGATACTGAGTCATAGACATTGTGGGCCTGCTGTGATCTGAGCCCCAATATGGATGCTTTGGAACAGTAGAGACAACAATCAAAAGAGAGGCTCTTGCCCTGGGGAATTTCACCATTAAGATGGGCCTCGTGAAACTGTCACATCAAATCACAAATTGTAAAACACACAGAGTCCCTGGATCAGTGCTGACTTTGGTACTTTTGTCTTTGGGAAGACAGGTTAAACCTTCCCTCACCCCCACCTTTAGGTATAAAATAGATACTGTAATGTGCACAAATCTTAAATGAACAACTGGGTGAATACTTTCTGATTTTCTTTTTTTGGAGACAAATTCTCACTGTTGTCACCCAGGCTGGAGTGCAGTGGCGTGGTCTCAGCTCACTGCAACCTCCGCCTCCCAGGTTCAAGTGATTCTCCTGCCTCAGCCTCCTGAGTATCTAGGATTACAGGTGCCCACCACCATGCCTGGCTAATTTTTGTATTTTTAGTAGAGATGGGGTTTTACCATGTTGGCCAGGCTGGTCTCAAACTCCTGACCTCAGGTGATCCACCCGCCTCAGCCTCCCAAAGTGCTGGGATTACAGGTGTGAGCCACAATGCCCAGCCTACTTTCTGATTTTTTTAATTAAAAAAAAATTTTTTTTGTTTTTTGTTTTTAGAGACAGGGTCTTGCTACATTGCCCAGGCTGGAGTATAGTGGCTATTCACAGGTGCAATCATAGCTCATTGTAGCCTCAAACTCCTGGGGTCAAGTAATCCTCTTGCCTCAGCCTCCTGAGTAGCTGGGACTACAGGCACATACCGCCACCCCCAGCTTGAAGATTTATGCATGTATACACCTGTATAACCATCAACCAGATCAAGATACAAATTATTTCCAGGACCCCAGAAGGTTCTCTTGGTTCTCTTTCAGACATATCACCTCTCACAATAGAAACTGGTATTTCTGACCTCCATTACCATCAACTGACTATACCTGTTTTTGAGTTTTTTCTAAATGGAATTGAATGGTGTACATTATTTTTATTCTGGCTTTTTTCACTCAATATTATAGCTATAAAATTCATCCATGTTAGTACTTAGTACTTAGTTTTTTGTGCATATGTGGTATAGTATTCTATGGAATGAACATATAACAGTGGAGACATTTGGTGTGTTTCTGGCTTCTGGCTATTCTGAATAATGCTGTTATGAACATTCTTCTACATATGTCTTTTTGGTAGACTTAACCATTTATTTTTCTTGGTTATATATATTTGAGTGGAACTATAGGTCTGAGGGGATACGTATGTTTAGTTTTAGTAAATACTTTCAGTTTTCCAAAGTGGTTGTACCAGTTTACACTCCTTTCAGTGGTATAGTTGCTGATATTGTCGGTCCTTTTAATTTCAAATTTCAGCCATTCTAATGAGTGCATGGCGGTATCTCATTGTTTTAATATGCCTGCCCACATAATAATAAGTAATAACATTTTTTGTTTTGAGGCGGGTCTCATTCTGTTGCCTAGACTGGGGTACAGTGGCATGATCATGGCTCATTGTAGCCTCCACCTCCTGGGCTCAAGCAGTCCTCCTGCCTGCTCAAGCAGCCCCCTGAGTAGCTGGGACTACAAGTGCATGCCAACACACCTGGCTAATTTTTAAATTTTTGTAGAGACAAGGTCACGCTATGTTGTCCAGGCTGGTCTTGAACTCCTGGCCTCAAGTGATCTGCCTGCCTTTGCTTCCCAAAGTGCTAGAATTACAGGCATGAGCCATCAAGCCCACCAGTGATAATGTTTTTACATGTTTGTTTCTTGTGCTATTTGGCCATCTGGATGTCTTTGTTGAAGAGTCTGTTCCCACTTGGTCCTCTCACCCAAGGATCTCTCTTACACTCAGTGACAATTTGGTGACCTTAAATGATGGTCATTCAATGGCCATCCTTGTGCTGATCACACCCAGATCTCTGTCCAGAGATCCTTGCCCCAAATGCCATACTCACATATTCATCTGGCTCTTTGATATCTTTAACAGGATGATCCATGTACCCCTCCGAATCAGTATCCAAACTGAAAACTTCATTTCTTCAGCCCCAAATTCATTTTCCTTCCTTTCTGCTCAGGACCACTTCAAAGCACCCAGTCTAGCCTGTCATCTTCGTCCTTATGGACTCTGTGAATGTTTAGGCCACAATCTCATACATTTCAAGAAATGTGACTGGGCACAGTGGCTCACACCTGTAATCTCAGCACTTTGGGAAGGTGAGGCAGGTGGATCACCGGAGGTCAGGAGTTTGAGACCAGCCTGGACAATATGGTGAAACCCCATCTCTACTAAAAATACAAAAATTAGGTGGGCATGGTGGCAGGCGCCTGTAATCCCAGCTACTCTGGAGGCTGAGGCAGGAAAATCCCTTGAACCTTGCAGTGAGCTGAGATTGCACCACTGCACTTCAGCCTGGACAACAGAGTAAGACGCTGTCAAAAAAGAAAGAAGGAAAGAAAGAGAGAAAGCAAGAAGGAAGGAAGGAAGGAAGGAAGGAAGGATGGATGCACAGTCTGTTTCCTTTCGCCATCCCCCACTCTCCTAGTCCTGGATACCTCCTCCTTAGGTCTTTTAGTTTACATGCCACTTCCTCTGGTTTAGGTGTTTCTTTTTTTTTTTGAGACGGAGTTTCGCTCTTGTTACCCAAGCTGGAGTGCAATGGCGTGATCTCGGCTCACCACAACCTCCACCTCCTGGGTTCAGGCAATTCTCCTGCCTCAGCCTCCTGAGTAGCTGGGATTACAGGCACGCACCACCATGCCCAGCTAATTTTTTGTATTTTTAGTAGAGACGGGTTTCACCATGTTGACCAGGATGATCTCGATCTCTTGACCTCGTGATCCACCCGCCTCGGCCTCCCAAAGTGCTGGGATTATAGGCATGAGCCACCGCGCCCGGCCCTAGGTGTTTCTTTTCCTCTTTTCCAGTGCCAGTTCCTTGCTGTCAAGTCATTTATCACACTAGCTTGTAATTGCCAGTGTCAGTGCCTGAATCCCTGGATCATCTGTTTTGCCTGCTCATTATTCTTTCTCCTCTTCTCAGTATTCTAGTTTTCCTTAGGAACCATCTCTCCATTCTTGCTCCGTGTGGTCCAGGTGTGGCTGCAAGAAGAGTGTGCATATCACCCAGGTCTGATAAGTCAGTATATTCCATCCTTTAGTTCCGTAACTGGGTCAATGTTATGCACACAATCAAGGTAGTTGATAGAGCAATCTTAGGACTTTTGCTGGAACAATAGGGAAAGAAGCATTCTTTTTCTGAGGGGATTACTGCAGGGCTCAGATGAAAGTCTGGAGCTTGGAGGAGAGAACCTGGTCTGGGGAGTGACCCAGGCCTCACTGACCACACATTCTAGGTGGGAGATCTCCCTTCCACATCACTGGAGCATATAGATTCTACAAAAAAGCGTATCTCCACAGCCCTTCTGCAGTTCTGGTGCAACAGTGGATTTTCTAATTATCTTCATTTAGCTTTGTTGTCAAACTACAGAGTAGTGGGTTTGTTTTTTGTTTTGTTTTGTTTTGTTTTGTTTTTTTGAGACAGAGTCTCACTCTGTTGCCCAGGCTGGAGTGCAATGGCTCAATCTCAGCTCACTGCAACCTCTGCCTCCCAGGTTCAAGTGATTCTCCTGCCTCAGCCTCCCAAGTAGCTAAAATTATAGGCACATGCCACTATACTCAGCTAAATTTTTTTGTATTTTTAGTAGAGACAGGGTTTTGCCATGTTGGCGAGTGTGGTCTCAAACTCCCGACCTCAGGTGATCCGCCCACCTCGGCCTCCCAAAGTGCTGGAATTACAGGCTTGAGCCACTGCGCCCAGCCTGAGTAGTAGTTTTTGAGAGCACAAATTCTGCAATAACTCAAGAGTTTAAATCCAGCACTACCATATGTCACGTGACTTTGAGTGCACTACTTAGACTCTCTGTGCCTCAGTTACCTCATCTGTAAAATGGAGATAACAGTACTTACTTTATAGTGTTTTTGTGAGAATTAAATGAATTGATTAATGTAAAAAGACTTGTTTACACTGTGGGGAAAATACCACCTGGGACATTTCACAAAGGAAGTGAAAGCAGGGCCAGGTTTCCAAGTGGCTGAAGATGGCTTTCCTGGCAGTGGGGAGAGCGACAGGCTAATAGCCTGAGCATCTTACCGGTAGCTGCCAGTGAGTTCCCTTCTTTTCTTTATTTCATCTGTCGTGTGTTTTTTCCTTTTTTTCTTTTTTCCTATGGACATGCCCATGTTGTGTGTTCTTTTTTTTTATTTTAATTTTTTGTTTTTTGGTGAGACAGAGTCTTGCTCTGTCACCCAGGCTGGAGTGCAGTGAAGCCATCTCAGCTCACTGCAACCTCTCCCTCCTGGGTTCAAGTGGTTCTCCTGCCTCAGCCTCCTGAGTAGTTGGGATTACAGGTATGTGCACCACCACGCCCGGCTAATTTTGTATTTTTATTAGAGGCGAGGATTCACTTTTTTGGTCAGGCTGGTGTCGAACTCCTGACCTCAAACTAACCACCCACCTCGGCCTCCCAAAGTGCTGGGATTACAGGCGTGAGCCACTGCGCCTGGCCATGTTGTGTGTTCTTAATCTCACACTGACATCTCTGATGAAACCCTTTTCTGGTGTTCGGCACCTCATGGCGGTTTGAGAGCAAGAGTGGCAGCCAAGTGGGTTTAACTACAAAGGGATAGTCGTGGTGTTTGCTGCAAACACTTGAGAGAGAACATTGTTTACACTGTACAGAGTATTTATTTCATTTGCATATTAAGTTCACTGACTGCCATTCTAGCACGTAGATGACCATGTTACAGAGAAAATTCAGAAACTCCTCCAGCTACTACCTAACTCTGGAACTGCACATATGTGGGACACAGAAAATTATTGCAATTTTAAGAATATAGGCTTTGGCCAGGCAAGGTGGCTCATGCCTGTAGTCCCAGCACTTTGGGAGGCCAAGTCGGGTGGATCACCTGAGGTCAGGAGTTCAAGATTAGTCTGGCCAACATGGTGAAACCCCGTCTCTACTAAAAATACACAAATTAGCTGGGCATGGTGATGGGCACCTGTAGTCCCAGCTACTCTTGAAGCTGAGGCAGGAAAATTACTTGAACCTGGGAGGTGGAGGTTGCAGTGAGCCGAGATTGCACCATGGCACTCCAACCTGGGCAGCAGAACAAGACTCTGCCTCAAAAAAAAAAAAAAAAATAGAATATAGGCTTTGGGGTTAGTCATATCCGGGTTTGGGTCTCATCTCTGCCTTTTGCTTGCTTGTGTGAACTTAAGATAGTAATTTATCCTTTCTGAGCCTCACTTTTTTCTGTAGAAATGGATAAAGTAATTGCCCCTAAGGTCACCTCATGGTACAGTCCAGGGGTACCAATCACAACATATTCTCTATAGTGGTAGCACATACCTTGCCAGGTGGCTGTGAGGATTAAATGAGACGGTTTCTGTACAGCAAATAGCTCAGTGATGGGCCATAGCACTTAGTACAGCTTAGTACATGTTAGTTGCTATCATTAGGTATTTATGTGCGGAAGTCCTTCTGATGATATTCGTCATAACAGCAAGAGTGGAGTTGGGAGAACTGATGAGGAAGGCTTTCTGAGGAGATTTTAAGGTTTTTTAATTTTAAAAATTTTATGTCCTCTGGTATTGAAACTGAAAGATTCTAAGGTTTAAATTGGATTTGAAAGGTGGGGAGGAACTCATTTTGGCAAAGAAGATTCAGGCGAGTGCCTTGGGAAGAAAAAAGAGGGAACAGGTGTCTGTGTGACCAAAAGAAGATAGTTGGATGCAAGTCAGCCCCGTCCTCAGGGCACTTTGGGGCTTTTGCCAGCAGCGGGGAATCCCAGAACCTGCTCTGGCTTAGCTGCAGAAGAAAACAGACATCTCCTATGGAGAGAAAGGAAAGTCATGGAGCTGATGTCTGGGGGTGCCTGGGGCCACAGTGGCAAGCAGAAAGATGTCTGTAGGGCAAGGGAGCTGGCAGGACGAGGCCTGAGGGTCAGCCCAGGATTCTGGTCACTGGGAGGCTGAGCCAGAGGCTTCTACTTCCCTGCAAAGTAAGCTGGGATAGTTAGTGGCTTCTTGCCAGATTCTCAGAAATCCAACCTCCTATAGGGTCTTCTCTAGGGAAGGAGGGACACAGATGTATGGAAGAGACCAAAGGGAACGATGCGAGTTTTAAAACTCTGGTCTGGCCAGTCTCAGTGACTCATGCCTGTAATCCCAGCACTTTGAGAGGTCAAGGTGGAAGGATCACTTGAGTCTAGGAGTTCGAGACCAGCCTGGACAACAAAGCAAGACCCCGTCCCTTTAATTAATTAATTAATTAATTATTTTGAGACAGTCTCACTCTGCTGCCTAGGCTGGAATGCAGTGGTATGATCTCAGCTCACTACAACCTCCACTTACCAGGTTCAAGCCTCAGCCACCTGGAGTGGCTGGGATTACAGGCATGTACCACCAGCTAATTTTTTTTTTTTTTTTTTTGATAGAGATAGGTTTTCGTTATGTTGCCCAGGCTGGTCTCAAACTCCTGGCCTCAAATGATCCACCTGCCTCAGACTCCCAAGGTGCTGGGATTACAGGTGTGAGCCAGTGCCCAGCCCTGACTCTATCCCTTTACAAACAAACAAACAAACAAACAAAACAAAACAAAACAAAAACCCTCTGGTCTGAGATTCCAAATTGTCACCAGTCATGATGGGGCTTTGGGAGAGACAGCCAGACCAGGCTGTGCTGCTTTCTGGGAGGGCCAGCCATCTCTTGTCTGCCCCTCCAGACCCACGGTTCACTCTTCTCTGCCCTGTTCTGCATCTGCCTTGTCTGGACACATCAGCAGGCTCCTTTGCCTTCAGGCTCCTTCCTGAGCTCAGCCACTGCGGAGCCTGGGGCTGAGGGGCCAGAAGGGAGAGAGGTTGGGTAGTTATTCCCTTGCTCCCTCCACAGGTTGACAGGTATCCTCCATGGGCAGTCACAGCTCTTCCTAAGGAGGTCTCTTTTCCAAAACTCCCCCCCTCAGGCATCGATCTCACCTGTCCCTTCAGCCCTAAGGTGGGTAACAGTTCCTCAAGTGTTGCTAGCCCCGGGTCACTGTGCTATTCCTATGGTTTCTCTGCACCCGTGCATACCGTCATAAATAAACCCTCTTCAAATTATTCTAATTTGAGTGTGTCATCTGTTTTCACTTAGGACCTAACTGATACATTTGCCAAATAAGGATTCTTTTGGTTGTCAAGGGAAAGAGAGAATTATTGTCTCATTATTGCTTTATGTACCTGAAACTTGATGTACAGACATTAGACTTGTCTGTTCAAGAGTTTAGGCAAGGCCGAGTGAGGTGGCTCATTCCTGTAATGCCAGCACTTTGGGAGGCCGAGGTGGGCAGATCACAATATCAGGAGTTCAAGACCAGCCTTGTCAGCATGATGAAACCCTGTCTCTACTAAAAATACAAAAAATTAACTGGACATGGTAGTGCGTGCCAGTAGTCCCAGCTACTTGGGAGACTGAGGCAGGAGAATTGCTTGAACCCAGCAGGCAGAAGTTGCAGTGAGCCAAGATCATGCCACTGCACTCCAGCCTGGGCAACAGAGCGAAACTCCATCTAAAAAAATAAAAATTAAAAAAGGCCAGGTGCAGTGGCTCACGCCTGTAATACCAGCACTTTGGGAGCCTATGGTGGGCGGATCACCTGAGGTCGGGAGTTCGAGACCAGCCTGACCAACATGGAAAAATCCTGTCTCTACTAAAAAATTACAAAATTAGCCAGGCATGATGACACTTGCCTATAATCCCAGCTACTTGGGAGGCTGAGGTAGGAGAATCACCTGAACCCAAGAGGCAGAGGTTGCCTTGAGCTGAGATCACACCATTGCACTCCTGCCTGGGCAACAAGAGTGAAATTCCATCTCAAAAAAAAAAAAAAAAAAAAAAAAGAGTTTAGGCAAGAGCTTAGAGTTGGCAGCGTCAGTCTCTTTCTCTCCTTCAGCTCTAGTTCCTCTGGGTGTGCTTTGCATTTGGGTACTCTCTCTATCTAGCAACTTCCAGCAGCTCCAAGCTTATATCCTCCCAGTGTCAACGCCAAAGAAAGGTTCATTTCAGGCTGGGTGCAGTGGCTTACACCTGTAATCCTAGCATTTTGGGAGGCTGAGGTGAGTGGATTGCTTGAACCCTGGAGCTCGAGATCAGCCTGAGCAACATGGCGAAACCCCATCTCTACAACAAATACAAAAATTAGCCAGGTATACTGGCACATGCCTGTAGTCCCAGCTACTCAGGAGCCTGAAGGTAGGAGGAGGATCACCTGAGCCTGGGAGGTTGAGGCAGCAGTGAGATGTGATTGCACCACTGCATTCCAGCCTGGGTGACAGAGGGAAACCCTGTCTCAAAAAGCAAACAGGTGGCTCACACCTGTAATCTCAGCACTTTGGGAGGCCGAGGTGAGTGGATCACCTGAGGTCAAGAATTTGAGATCAGCCTGGCCAAAATAGTGAAACCTCATCTCTTCTAAAAATACAAAAATTATCCGGGTGTGGTGACAGGTGCATGTAGTCCCAGTTACTCAGGAGGCTGATGCAGGAGAATTGCTTCAACCTGGGAAGCGGAGGTTGCAGTGAGCCAAGATCACACCACTGAACTCCAGACTGGGCAACAGAGACTCCACCTCAAAAAAAAAAAAAAAAGCAAACAAACAAACAAACAACAACAACACAAAAACCCAACCCAACAAAAAAGAAAGGTTTATTTCCTTCCCAACAGATCTGACAAAACTTCCAGTGTTCTCATGGACTTGGCATGAGTCATAAGGGCACCCTCAAACCAGTCACTGTGACCAGAGGGATGGAACATATAATTGGCCCCATGTGGGTCACATCTTCTTGCTTCTGTAGCTTGAAAGAGGTGTGTTAACCCCACCTAAGTCAACAGGCCTGATAGTAGGGGAAGGCGATTCCCAAAAGAAAGTCGAGATTTTCTCACCAGAAGGGAAGCCACAGATGCTGAGTAGGCCCAAACCATGAGTCTATTTTTTTTTTTTTTTCTTTTTTTGAGACGGAGTCTCACTCTCACCCAGGCTGGAGTGCAGTGGCGAGATCTTGGCTCACTGCAACCTCTGACTCCCTGGCTCAAGCTATTCTCCTGCCTCAGCCTCCTGAGTAGCTGGGATTAGAGGCACACGCAACCACGCCCAGCTAATTTTTGTATTTTTAGTAGAGACGGGGTTTCACCATGTTGGCCAGGGTGGTCTCAATCTCCTGACCTCGTGATCTGCCCGCCTCGGCCTCCCAAAGTGCTGGGATTACAGGTGTGAGCCATGGAGCCTGCCTTTTTTTTTTTTTTTTTTTGAGACAGTCTTGGTCTCTCACCCAGGCTGGAGTGCAGTAGTGTGGCTGGCTCACTGCAACCTCTGCCTCTGGGGTTCAAGCAGTTCTCCTGCTTCAGCCTCCCAAGTAGCTGGTATTACAGGTGCCCGCCACAATGCCTGGCCTGGTTAATTTCTTGTATTTTTAGTAGAGATGGGGTTTCACCATGTTGGCCAGGCTGGACGAATTCCTGACCTCATGATCTGCCCGCCTTGGCCTCCCAAAGTGCTAGGATTACAGATGTGAGCCACCGCTCCTGGCCACTGAAGGTTTTAGATGAATCTTTGTTTGGTAGGTACCAGTGTTTCCCCCCTCTTTACAGATGTGCAAACCAAGACTCAGAAAAGTAAAGTGGGCTGGGCACAGTGGCTCATGCCTGTAATCCCAGTACTTTGGGAGGCTGAGGCGGTGGATCAGCTGAGGCGGGGGGATCACCTGAGGTCAGGAGCATGAGGCCAGCCTGGCCAACATGGCAAAACCCTGTCTCTACTAAAAATACAAGAATTAGCCAGGCATGGTGGCGAGCACCTGTAATCCCAGCTACTCGGGAGGCTGAGGCAGGAGACTTCCTTGAACCCCAGAGGTGGAGGCTGCAGTGAGCTGAGATCATGCCTTTGCACTCCAGCCTGGGCAACAAGAGCGAAACTGTATCTCAAAAAAATAAATAAATAAATAAAGTAAAGTGTCTTTCTCAGGGCCACAAAAGCCTAGACACAGCAGAGCTAGAATTTGAACCCAGATTTGTTTGACAGAAGCACACACCCCTCTCTACCAAACTGCTTCTCAGTTGGAGACTAACGCGCAGGTCGTTGTGAGGATTAAGAGAGACGTAATACAAATAGTGCAGCAAACATTTATTGTACTATTTGTGCACATACTGTGTGCCAGCCCCCAGCCAAACGTTGTGTGGACACATATTTAAATCTTGCAACAGCCTCTCACTCCTGAAAACATGTAGCACGGCCTCTGGCCCAGTAGGAACTCAGTGGTAGCATCTCTCCTTTTATGCTTCCTGACTTTTCTCTTCATGTTGGTTCCAGCATTTCTTCAGAGTCTTCATTGTTTGGTGTTGCGCAGGGTCCTTGAGCTATTTTTCCTGCTGCCTAGAAGCTGAGAAGAATCAGGGTCATGGCCCTTGTGACTGGAGAGGTCCTTATAGGGAGAAAGGGCTCAGTGAGAGGAAAGCAGGTGGGAAACCAGGCCTGGGAGGTGATGTGATTAATATCACAGCATCAGGTGATTTTCCCCTGAGCAACTTTGGACATTTTAAAAGCATCTCCAGGGCGGCTGGCCACGGTGGCTCATGCCTGTAATCCCAGCACTTTGGGAGGCTGAGCCAGGCGAATCACCTGAGGTCAGGAGTTTGAGACTAGCCTGACCAAAATGGAGAAACCCTTTCTCTACTAAAAAATACAAAATTAGCCAGGCATGGTGGCGGGTGTCTATAATCCCAGCTACTAGGGAGGCTGAGGGAGAAGAATTTCTTGAACCTGGGAAGGAGAGGTTTTGGTGAGGCGAGATGGCACCATTGCACTCTAACCTGGGCATCAATGCACTCTAACGTGGGCATCAATGCACTCCAACCTGGGCATCAAGAGCAAAACTCCATCTCAAAAAAAAAACAAAACTCCAGGGCACTGGGATTCGCCCTACTGGGGAAGTGGGAGGCTGGCAGAGGTGGGGGAAAGGGTCATGAGTCCAAGTTTGCCCAGCAAGCTGGCGTGAGGACCAGGTATACCTTCTGGGTTGTCCCCTAATCTCCTGGATGCTTTCCAGCCGGAGACCAACTGTCCATTGTCTCTGACTCTTCCCTTATTCTCTGTGCAGTCAGATACCAGGATCTACTGATTCTCCCAAATAGTTGCTGTTACCTGAGAGTTTGTTGAAAGCTTTGACTAAGTTTTCTACATTGGGAGTGAGGGTAGGAACAAAATGTTTCATTTTCAGGTTTCCAACTAAACACATTTGTTTTGTTTTGTTGAGAGACAGAGTCTCTGTCGCCCAGAGTGAAGTGCAGTGGCATGATCTCAGCTCACTGCAACCTCTGCCTTCTGGGCTCAAGCAATCCTCCCACCTCAGCCTCCCAAATAGCTTGGACTACAGGCATGCAGCACCACACTCAGCTAATTTTTTTTTTTTTTTTTTTTTGAGACAGAGTCTTGCTCTGTCACCAGGCTGGAGTGCAGTGGCACCATTTCGGCTCACTGCAACCTCTGCCTCCTGGGTTCAAGCGATTCTCCTGCCTCAGCCTTCTGAGGAGCTGGGATTACAACTGTGTGCCACTATGCCCAGTTGTATTTTTGTATTTTTAGTAGATACGGGGTATTTTTGTATTTTTAGTAGATACGGGGTTTTACCATGTTGGCCAGGAGGTCTCAAATCTCTTGACCTCTTGATCCTCCTGCCTTGTCCTCCCTAAGTGCTGGGATTACAGGTGTAAGCCACTGCGCCCTACCCACACTCAGCTAATTTTTAATTAATTAATATTATTTTTTTGAGATGGAATATTGCTCTGTTGCCCAGGTTGGAGTGCAATGGCTCGATCTTAGCTCACTGTAACCTCCATCTCCCGAGTTCAAGTGATCCTCCTGCCTCAGCCTCCTGGGTAGGCGAGATTACAGGTGCATGCCACCAGGCTTGGGTAGTTTTTGTTTTTTTTTTTTTTTTAATTTTTTTTTTTTTTTTTTTTTTGGGACGGAGCTTCGCTCTTGTTACCCAGGCTGGAGTGCAATGGCGCGATCTCGGCTCACCGCAACCTCCGCCTCCCGGGTTCAGGCAATTCTCCTGCCCCAGCCTCCTGAGTCGCTGGGATTACAGGCACGCGCCACCATGCCCAGCTAATTTTTTACAGTTTTAGTAGAGACGGGGTTTCACCGTGTTGACCAGGATGGTCTCGATCTCTTGACCTCGTGATCCACCCGCCTCGGCCTCCCAAAGTGCTGGGATTACAGGCTTGAGCCACCGCGCCCGGCAGTTTTTGTATTTTTAGTAGAGACGGCGTTTCGCCATGTTGGCCAGGCTGGTCTCGAACTCCTGGTCTCAAGTGATCCACTTGCCTCAGCTTCTCAAAGTGCTGGGATTGTGAGCCATCCACCCCACCTGTATGTTTAATCAAATTTAATAGTGATAATTTATTCAGAGCCTCTGGTGAACCACTGACTTAACTAATCATGGGTTTAATCCTCACAACAACCTTGTATCATAGCTACTGTTTTTCTCTCTATTTAAAATAAGCGGCAACTGTGATTGGGTGTGAGGTCACAGGGCTAGCAAGTGGCTAAATGGTAAGCTAATAAGCAGCTTGACCTCTCTCTTAAACTCGATATGACCAATTGCCTATTTGACATGTTCCCATAAATGTCCATGGGCGTCCGGGCACGGTGGCTCATGCCTGTAATCCCAGCACTTTGGGAGGCCGAGGTGGGCGAATCGCGAGGTCAGGAGTTCGAGACCAGCCTGGCCAACATGGTGAAACCTCATCTCTACTAAAAATACAAAAAATTAGCTGGCTATAGTGGCAGGCACCTGTAATCCCAGCTACTCGGGGGGCTGAGGCAAGAGAATCGCTTGAACCCGGGAGACAGAGATTGCAATGAGCTAGGATCGTGCTACTACCCTCTAGCCAGGGTTACAGAGTTGAGACTCCATCCCAAAAAAACAAAAAAAAGTCCAGTGGGCACCTCAAACTTAACATGTCCAGGATGGAGTTCCTGGTATGCACTCCCTGATCCCTAACCTGTTCAGTTAATTGCCACTGCATCTTTCAATTGCTCAGGCCACAAACCTTGAGCTATCCCTAACTTCTCTCTTTCTCATACGCCCTGCCTTCAATCCACCAACACACTTAGTGAGATCTACTTTCAAAATATTGCCAGAATTGACCCCTTCCAACTCTCTCCCCTGTTCCCATTCTGGCCTAAGACACCAGCAGCCTCCTCACTGCTCTCTGGGTTTCTGCCTTTGCCTCCTCTAATCTGCTCTCAGCAGATTCAGATATGTCATCCTTCTGCCTGAAGCACTGCAGTGGGTGAATGGATGAGTCCAAATCTAAGTGCTTACCCTGAGCTACAAGGTGTTATCTGAACTGGCATTTTTTATTTTGAGATGGAGTCTCACTCTATCACCCAGGATGGAATGCAGTGGTGTAATCACAGCTCTCTGCAGTCTAGACTGGGCTCAAGCAGTCCTCCTACCTCAGCCTCCTGAGACAACAGGTGCGTGCCACCAAGCTGATTTTTAAAATGTATTTGTAGAAATGAGGCCGCGCTATGTTGCCTAGGGTGGTCTCAAACCCCTGGGCTCAAGTGATCCTCCCACCTTGGGCTCCCAAAGTGCTGGGATTACAGGTGTGAGCCACTGTGCCTGGCTGAGCTATAGTAGCGCGATCTCAGCTCCTGCGACCTCCGCCTCCCAGGTTCAAGCAATTCCTCTGCCTCAGCCTCCCGAGTAGCTGGGACTACAGGTGCACGCCACCAGGCCCAGCCAGCTAATTTGTGTATTTTTAGCAGAGACGGGGGTTTCATCTTGTTGGCCAGGCTGGTCTCAAACTCCTGACCTCAAGTAATCTGCCCGCCTCGGCCTCTGTAATCTGCTGAGATTACAGGCGTGAGCCACCGCAGCTGGCCTACACTGGCTTCTTAAGACATCTCTTTCCTTGTTTTCCAGCCTCCCCACCTGCCATCACTCTGCTACATATACTTTTCTTCAAAGCACACACTCCCCCTTCAGAGCCTTTACATGTGGTACTATTTGGCCTGGAATTTTATTTCCAAATACGCATGACTTGCTTCCATATTTCTTTCAGGTCTTTAATGGCACCTTCTTAATGAGGCCTTACCTGGACACCCTGTCTAAAAGTTCACACCCTCCACTGATATTTCCTATTTTCCTTCCCTGTGTTATTTATTTCTCCTTAGAATGTATTACCACCTAAAATACCACATATCCTGGCTTATTGTCAGTCCCACTAAAATGTACGCCCCACCGTGGCAGGATTTTGATCAGTTTTGTTCACGGCTGAATCTCCAGCTCCTTTAACAATGACTGGCACATCCTTGGTGCTTGATTCATGTTTGTTGAATAAATGTATGAATAAATGAATTTAGAAGAAGAAATTAGGTCTGTTGACTCATTTAATTGTTCCATGCAACCTCTCCAAACTAAGCGTGTCTGTGGTATACCTGTGGCTATTTGGTGGCACTCATATCAGGCTCTCAGTGCTGTAGGGATTCTTGGAAGAGCAGTCTATAAGTAGTACGCTGTTTGCTTGAAAAAACTCGGAACCATCTGAGAAATAAGATCAAGAAATAAGGCATATGAAGACCGAAATAGCAGCCTTATGATTGATAAAGCTGATATTAGAGAGAGTGACCTATGTCTGTCAATAGGTACACTTCCAAGTACTGACCCCAGAATTGCATCAGCTTAACCATGTGTTCATAGGCAGTGCCCCATGAAGTAGAACTTAAGGCATACAGAGACAGGCGGAATGCATCCTTTATGGGAGAGGAGTGTGCGGAGCTGCACATACCAGTTCTTTATCACAAACTCATGGATGTATTGTCACTTGCCTCTTTTAGGGGAAGCAGAGAGAGGCCAGGAGTGTTACACTATGGATGCTTTTCCCATGGAAGGGAAAGATAGGGGTATTTTCCATCTAACAATCGCCCACCCTTTAAAACAAACACAACAACAACAACAACAAAACAGCTTTATTGGCTGGATGTGATGGCTCATGCCTGTAATCCCAACACCTTGGGAAGAGGAAACGGGCGAATTGCTTGAGCTCAGGAGTTTGAGACAAGCCTGGGCAACCTAGTGAAGCCCCATCTCTGTAAAATATACAAAAATTAGCCAGGCATCGTGGCACAGCCTGTAGACCCAGCTACTCAGAAGGCTGAGGCAGAAGGATCGCTTGAACCTGGGAGGCAGAGGCTGCATGAGCTGAGATCCTGTCACTGCACTCCAGCCTAGGTGACAGAGTGAGACCCTGTGTTGAAAAAAAAATTAATTAAAAAAAAAAAAAAAACCAAACAGCCTAGGTGTGGTGCCTCATGCCTATAATCCCAGCACTTTGGGAGGCTGAGGTAGATGGATCACCTGAGGTTGGGAGTTTAAGACCAGCCTGACCAACATGGAGAAACCCTGTCTCTACTAAAAATACAAAATAATTATCTGGGTGTGGTGGTACATGCCTGTAATCCCAGCTACTCAGGAGGCTGAGGCAGGAGAATTGCTTGAACCTGAGAGGTGGAGGTTGTGGTGAGTCAAGATCATGCCATTGCACTCCAGCCTGGGCAACAAGAGCGAAACTCCGTCTCAAAACAACAACAACAACAAAACAAAAACATAAATAAAAGTTAAATTTAAAAAAAGAGATGGGCTGGGCATGCTGGCTCACACCTGTAATCCCAGAACTTTGGGAGGCTGAGGCATCAGAATCGCTTGAACCTGGGAGTTGGAGTTTGCTCCTGAGATCACGCCATTGCACTCCAGCTTGGGAAACAGAGCAAAACTGTCTCAAAAAAAAAGAGATGTTGTCCTTTGAAACACAAAAGTTTTTACTGTTTACAAACTCCAATTTATCTATTTTTTTCTTTATTTTATTTTATTTTAAAAGATGGGGTTTCACCATGTTGGTCAGGGTGGTCTTGAACTCCCAACTTCAGGTGATCCGCCCACCTTGGCCTCCAAAGTGCTTGGATTACAGGCGTGAGCCACCACACCCGGCCTCCAACTATTTTTTTTCAAGATTATGTTGACTATTCTGTGTCCCTTGCATTTCCATATGAATTTTAGGATCAGCTTGGTAATTTGTGCAAAAAAAAAAAAAAAAAAAAAAAAAGCTGAAATTTTGATAAGAATTGCACTGAAAATGTAGATCAGTTTGGGGAGTATTGCCATCTTACTCCCCTGAATGCCATCTGTTCATTCCAATATAGGAACATGGAATGTCTTCCCATTTATTTAGGTCTTATTAAATTTCTTTCAATAGGCCAGGAGTGGCGGCTCATGCCTGTAATCCTAGCAGTTTGGGAGGTGGAAGCAAGTGGAGATATTTGCACTCAGGAGTTTAAGACCAGCCTGGGCAACATAGTGAGACTCTGTCTCTACAAAAAATGAAAAAAGTTAGCCAGGTGTGGTGGCATACACCCGTAGTCCCAGCTACTTGCGAAGCTGAGGTTGGAGGATTTCATGAGTCTGGGAGGTAGAGGCTGCAGTGAGCCATGATTGCCAGGGCAACAGAGAGACCTTGTCTAAAAAACCAACCAACCAGGCCAGGTGGTGTGGCTCTCGCCTGTAATCCCAGCACTTTGGGAGGCTGATGTGGGTGGATCACCTAAGGTCAGGAGTTCGAGACCAGCCTGGCCAACATGGAGTAAACCCCATCTCTAAAAAAAAAAAAAAGGTTAAAAAACAAACAAACAAAAACAACAACAACAACAAAAACAACCAGACACAAAGTCTTTTAACATTTTTATAGTTTTCGGTTTCTAAATCTTGTTATTTATTTGTTTATTTATTTTTGAGACAGAGCCTTGCTGTGTCACCCAGCCTGGAGTACAGTGGGGCAATCTTGGCTCACTGCAGCCTCAACTTCCCAGGCTCTAGCTATCCTTCCCTCGAAATCTCCCAAGTAGCTGAGGCTACAGGAGTACACACTCAGCTAATTTAAAAATTGTTTACGTAGCACGAGGCTCAGTGGCTCACGCCTGTAATCCCAGCACTTTGGGAGGCCAGGGTGGGTGGATCACGAGGTCAGGAGTTCAAGACCAGCCAGGCCAAGATGGTGAAACCCCATCTCTACTAAAAATACAAAAATTAGCCAGGTGTGGTGGCAGGCACCTATAATCCCAGCTACTTGGGAGGCTGAGGCAGAGAATTGCTTGAACCCAGGAGGTAGAGGTTGCAGTGAGCCGAGATCGCACCATTGCACTCCAGTCTGGGTGACAGAGTGACACTCTGTCCCATCGAAAAAAAAAAAAAAAAAACCATTTTTATGTAATTACAAGTTTTCATTTATCACCCAGGCTGATTTTGAACTTCTGGCCTCAAGTGATCCACCTGCCTCAGCCTCCTCAAGTGCTAGAATTACAGGCATGAGTCACCATGCCTGTCCAAGTCTTGTATAATACTTCTTTTGTTAAATTTACTCCTATTATTCTTTTTAATGCTATTGTAAATAAAAATTATTTTATCAATTTCATTTTCAGATTTTTCATTGCCAGTGTATAAAAATTCAACTGAGGGCTGGTTGAAGTGGCTCACGCCTGTAATCCCAGCACTTTGGGAGGCTGAGGTGGGTGGATCATGAGGTCAGTAGTCCAAGACCAGCCTGGCCAACATGGTGAAATCCCATCTCTACTAAAAAATACAAAAATAGTTGGGCATAGTGGTGAGTGCCTATAATTCCAGCTACTTGGGAGGCTGAAACAGGCCTGAGAATCACTTGAACCAGGGAGGCGGAGGTTGTAGTGAGCAGAGATGGGGCCAGTGCACTTCAGAAACAAAATCCTGTCTCAAAACCAACCAACAAACAAACAAGAAACCGAAACCTGATTTTTGTGTATTGATCTGGTATCCTGCAACCTCACCAAACTCATTTATTGGTTCTAATAGTATTTTGTGGACTCCTTAGGATTTTCTATATTCAAGAGCATGTCATCTGCAAATACAGATAGTTTTACTCCAACCTGGATGCCATGATCCCCAACTCTGATTCTGCTTTTCAGCTCTTCTCACTCATAGCCTTTAGGCTGTTCTTCCTAGTATTCTGCTTTCAGTGTGAAGTCAGAATCTGGAGATCTATGTTCCAAGCCAAACTTGGTGCTGACCCATTCCTGTTTTTTCTGATACAAAACTCTTTGAAGAAATGACAAATTAAAGTAAGATAACATATATGAAAATTGTAAGGTTTTTTTTTTTTTTTTTTTTACATTGGTTACATACCAGGCCCTGTTGCAACAGGGCCATCATAATGTTCAACTCCAGAAGTCGCCAATCATATGAAAAACAATGGGAATAATGCCCCCTGGAGGTGTGCACCAAGGCTGTTTTGATACGAAAGGATTACCTTTTTTTTTTTTTTTTTTTTTTGAGACAGCGTCTTGCTCTGTTATCCAGGCTGGAGTTCAGTGGCATGATGTCAGAGATACCTGCAACCCCTGCCTCCCAGGTTCAAGCAATTCTCCTGTCTCAGCCTTCCGAGTAGCTTGGATTACAGGCACCTGCACCATGTCCATCTAATTTTTGCATTTTTAGTAGAGATGGGGTTTCACCATGTTGAGGAGGCTGATGTCGACCTCCTGACCTCAGGTGATCTGCCCACCTCGGCCTCCCAAAGTGCTGGGATTACCGGTGTGAGCCACTATGCCCAGCTCCCAAAAGCTTATCTTTAATCTTCACAATAATGTCCTGAGGTTGATGTTACTAATCCTATTTTAGGAATGAGAAAATTGGAGTTCAAAGTAGTTAAGCGATTTACTTAAGGTCATATAATTGACAAATCTCAGAGTCTAGGCTTTCTGATTCCATTATATCCAACTGTCTTTTGAGATATGTTTCAAATTTTAAATAAATTTTACCTTGAAAATGTAATGTGCATAATAAAGAATTTAACACAAGGATATCCAGTAGGAAGTAGTTCTCCTTCCTACTGCCATGCCCTCTTTCCTCCATGCTCAGAGGCAGTCATTATTGGGGGTGTTTCCTTCCAATGTGTGTGTTTTTTTTTTTTTTTTTTTGAGACAGAATCTTGCTCTGTCACCAGGCTGGAGTGCAGTGGCATGATCTCGGCTCACCAAAGCCTCTGCCTCGGTGAGGTCACCGTGCCCACCGGATTCCTTCCAATGTATTCTATACATATCTAAATACATATATCTACAGTTATACAAATTCTTATTTTAGGCTGGGCATGGTGACTCACGCCTGTAATTCCAGCACTTTGGGAGGGAGGTGGGTGGATCACCTGAGGTCAGGAATTCGAGACCAGCCTGGCCAACATGGTGAAACCCTGTCTTTAAAAAGAAATCTTATTTTAAAAATAGACAGTTTTTTTTTCTTTCTTTTCTTTTCTTTTTATTTTTATGAAGTCTTGTTCTTGTCCCCCAGGCTGGAGGGCAATGGCGTAATCTCGGCTCACTGCAACCTTCACCTCCCGGGTTCAAGGGATTCTCCCGCCTCAGCCTCCTGAGTAACTAGGGTTACAGGCACCCGCCACCACGCCTGGCTAATTTTTGCATTTTTGGTAGAGATAGGATTTTTCCATGTTGGCCAGGCTAGTCGCAAACTCTTGACCTCAGATGATCCTCTCACCTCAGCCACCCCAAGTGCTGGGATTACAGACGTGAGCCACCACATCTGGCTCCTCTTTCTTCTTTTAAAAACAATCTTAACAATGAATCTTGAAGATTATTCCATAGCAGATTATTAATAATCTTGAAGATTATTCCATGTTTATCTTTTAAAAAAGATAAACATCCAGATAGGTTTATCTTTTCTTTTTTCAGATGGAGTTTTGTTCTTGTTGCCCAGGCTGGAGTGCAATGGCATGATCTCAGCTCACTACCACCTCCGCCCCCTGAGCAATTCTCCTGCTTCAGCCTCCAAGTAGCTGGAAGTATAGGTGCCCACCACCATGCCTAGCTAATTTTTGTATATTTAGTAGAGACAGAGTTTCACCATGTTGGCCAGGCTGGTCTCAATCTTCTGACCTCAAGTGATATGCTCCCTTGGCCTCGCTGGGGTTACAGGCGTGAGCCACTGTGCTTGGCCTCTATTTTTTTTTTTTTTAATAGAGTCTTACTCTGTTACCCAACCTGGAGTGAAGTGGTGTGATCACAGCTCACTGCAGTGTTAACCTCCCTGGCTCAAGCGATCCTCCCACTTCAGCCTCCAGAGTAGCTGGGACTACAGGTGCAAACCACCCTGCCTCAGCGAATTTTTGTAGAGAAGAACTTTTGCTACATTGCCCAGCCTTGTCTCAAACTCCTGAGTGCAAGCAGTCCACCTACCTTGGCCTCCAAAGTGATGGGACTTCAGCTGTGAGCCTGACCTATTTTTTTTTTTTTTAGGCTAGTCAAGTGAAGGCGTGGGAGTAGAAAAGGCATAAAGACTTCTGTAACTGATTAATTAGTTGTAAACACTACTCTACTCATACCAGCCTACTTCATTCTTTTAAACAGCTGCATACTATTTATTCCATTTTAGCAAATGGCTGTCCTACTGAAGGATGTTTAGATGGTCTTTTTTGTTTGTTTTGAAACAGAGTTTCTCTCTTGTCTCCCAGGTTGGAGTGCAGTGACACAATCTTGATCACTGCAACCTCTGCCTTCCGGGTTCAAGTGATTCACCTCAGCCTCCCAAGTAGCTGGGATTACAGGTGCCTACCACCATACCCAGCTATTTTTTTTCTTCTATTTTTAGTAGAAACAGGGTTTCACCATGTTGGCCAGGCTTGTCTCGAACTCCTGACCTCGTGATCCACCTGCCTCGGCCTCCCAAAGTGGTGGAATTACAGCTGCCCAGCCTAAATTGTTTTTTGCTGTAGCAAATCTTTTGCAGCAAACGTCCTTGTGTGAATTTCTTTGGACATGCCAAATTGCCTTGGGAAATACTTTGAAAAGTAAAAAGAACTATACAAGGGCAAGGGCTTTCATGATTGACTAGAATGATTGTTGTTGTTTTCCTGCAACTTTGCCTTCTCTGAATCCTTAAACCCCAAGTTCAGACCATGAATGCTCTCTCTAGTGGTCAGGAAAGCTCTCCATCACTTGCTCTAGCTGTCAGAAAAGAGTGTCTCCCGAAACTCCCTGGCTTGGAGTAGACAGCATCGTTCAGGTAGGTTTGCAGGCTCTAGGCTCAGGCTGTTAAGCCTTGATTATGGCCTGTTTTGGGATGCGGTGCTGAGCTACTGATGCTGGTGTACAACGGATTAACTGCAGGGGTAGCCAGAGGTGACACTTCCGGGGATGACTTTGGCTTTCAGAGTAGACTGGATGAGCAGTTTTGCTAGATCAAGCTCTGACCTGTTCTGACCACAAGAGGACAGTAGCGAGCTGCCGAGTGTTTCTGCCAGGCTCAGGAAAAGCCCTTTCTGCACAAGGGAGTGTCTGTCTGGAGTAGCTTCCCAGAGGCCCAGGCAGCCAGGTAAATTCTCCTCTTTCTGAAGAAGGAAGATATGTAAGAAGAAATGTGGTCGAATGTGATTTGAGGACGATATAGGAGAAAGTAAAATTAAGGTGGACTCCCCATGAAAATTGCTTCACTTTTTTCTTCATAAATATAATGTATGCACATCATAAAATGTTCAAATAATACACAAAAGTACCAAGAAGAGGCTGGGCGCAGGGGTTCATGCCTGTAATCTCAACACTTTGTGAGGCTGAGGCAGATGGATCACGAGGTCAAGAGATCAAGACCATCCTGGCCAACATAGTGAAACCCCTTCTCTACTAAAAATACAAAAATTAGCCGGGCATGGTGGCATGTGCCTGTAGTTCTAGCTATTCAGGAGGCTAGGCAGGAGAATCGCTTGAACCTGGAAGGAGAGGTTACAGTAAGCCGACATCAGGCCATTGCACTCCAGCCTGGACTACAAGAGCAAAACTCCATCTCAAAAAAAAAAAAAGTACCAAGAAGAAGAGAAAGATCTGAAATCTCATGGCCTGAAATAACCACTGTTCACATTTTTGGCAATATTTTTGTTTTTGGGTTTTTTTTTTTTTTTTTTGGCAATATTTTTGAAACCTGACTTTTGTACTTGGAAAATGTTGTGGGTATCTATCTTTGTAAATACCTTTAATGAGGCCTCAGGATTTGTACTTGCATAAATGCTTCTTAAGTTTTTCTGCCCAGTAACCCCAGAGGCAGAGAGGATGAATGCTGTGCCAGACAGGTAGTGTGTAAGACTGTGCGTGGCGTCTGGAATGTAAGACAGCAAGAGAAACTTCTTTGAAATGTTGGGCTTTCACCTTAAACATTCAGACAAATTCTGCAGTATACCCCGTAACATTTTGAATTCTGCTTAATGGTTATTTTCATTTAATAATATTTTGTCCTGGCCGGGCACAGTGGCTCACGCCTGTAATCCCAGCACTTTGGGAGGCCAAGGTGGGCAGATCACAAGGTTAGGAGTTCGAGACCAGCCTGACCACATGGCGAAACCCCATCTCTACTAAAAATACAAAAATTAGCCAGGTGTGGTGATGCGCACCTATAATCCCAGCTACTTAGGGGGCTGAGGCGGAAGAATCGCTTGAACCCGGGAGGCAGAGGTTGCAGTGAGCTGAGATTGTGCCACTGCACTCCAACCTGGGTGACAGAGTGAGACTCCATCTGAAATAAAAAATTTTTGTCCTTTCTCCTTCAAATCTTTATAACTGTCTGTTTTATATAGGTACCATCATTTAAAAAGCAAAACAGAGTGTTGGGCATTTAAGTTGCTTCCAGTTTTTCTCTAATGTAAACACTTGCAATGAGCATTCTTATGCATATGTATTTTCTCTTGTTTGATTATATCATTAGAATAGAGTTCCAGAATGGGCTCCTTTAAAAATAAAGCTATTTCCTTGCCCCTCAATGATTTTAAAACATTGGTACAAGGCCAGGCATAGTGGCTCATGCCTGCAATTCCAGCACTTTGGGAGGCTGAGGCGGGTGGATCACTTGAGGGCAGGAGTTCGAGACCAGCCTGGCAACATGGTGAAACCCCATCTCTACTAAATCACAAAAATTAGGCAGGTGTGGTGGCAGGCACCTGCAATCTCAGCTACTTTGACGACTGAGGTGGGAGAATCCCTTGAACCCAGGGAGGGGTGGAGGTTGCAGTGAGCCAAGATCCTGCCACTGCCCTCCAATCTGGGCGACAGAGTGAGACTCTGTCTCAAAAAAAAAAAAAAAAAAGGTACAAATGAGATGAAAAAGGTGCTGATGGGGAGAGGGGTTGTCCCTTTAATCCTTCTTTTTTGGTTTCCCGGCTGGGGCCAACCAAGGGATGCTTGAGGCTTGGACATAGCGCCCTTCCGTGTTCAGCACACACAGGTGATATGGATTCTCTGTGCCCAGCACTCTGTTAAGCTCTGATTTTCACCTTCTCTCATTCAGTCTGGTAAGATAGGCATTATGGTTTTTATTTTACAGAGGGCCAAGCCAGTGCAGTGAATCCAGGTGTTCTGGCCAAGGTGATACAGCTAACAAATGTATGCTTGGGTCTCGATTCAGACACCCAGTGTCTGTTAGCCTAGTGAACAAGACTGCTTAGCTGCAGACCTGTTCCTAGGACAGTTGTCTAAAAACCTTTTGGTTACAAGCAAAAACAAAGATCAAAAAAGCACTAGAGCTATTTTAAGTTAAAAAGAAAACAGCGGGAGGATAATGGTGAGAGGGAATTGTAGAAACCCAGAGAAATCTCATAGAACACAAGAGAAGTAATTAGTCTCGTGAGGAATGAGGAAGCAGCTCTCTCTTTGTTTCTTTCTGTCTGGGAAATCATGGCCTCTAGCCTCTGCTTCTATACATATGTTTTTGTCATTCTCTATCCTGTATCTATCAAAAAATACAAAAATTAGCTAGGCGCAGTGGTGTGCACCTGTAGTCCCAGATACTTGGGAGACTGAGGCAGTAAAATCACTTGAACCTGGGAGGTGGAGGTTGCAGTGAGCCAAGCTTATGCTACTGCGCCACTCCAGCCTGGGCAACAGAGTGAGACCCTGTCTCAAAAAAAACCAACCAAACAAAAAAACCTCTAAGGAAACTGTCTAGCTCTTTCTATCTCTCAGACCTTTTTCTGGTGTTTGCTTCATTCCTAGGTAGGCCTTTTCCTCATGGTGGTAATAATGGCCACTAGCAGCTCTATATTGGCTTATGTTCTCATGACTTGGCTTCCTCAGTGGAAAGCAGATTTCCCCTTTCCAATAGTTTCAGCTCTGATTGTCTTTGATTGAGTCATAATGCCATCCTGAACCTGTCACTAAGGCCAGGGGACATCATAAGGCCATCCTGAACCTGTCACTAAGGCCAGGGGACATCATAAGGCCATCCTGAACCTGTCACTAAGGCCAGGGGACAGCTGTCTCTGACTGATTAGCCCTTGGTCAGATGGCCATTCCCAAGCTGAGGTGGGTCAGCCACATTGAGTAGGGGAGGGGCAGTTCTCCAAAGGACAAATGGGACGCCATTAACAGGGACTCCAGAACCTATGAAACTGTGGATTGAGATTTGCACCAATAACCTCCAAGGATATGTTAAAGATCACGGTGGAGGGTGAGGAGATGCTTTTCATTCTTGTATTCCGTACACATTACTGACGGTTCTATGTGTACTCAGCACTGCTTGGTTCAGGGGATAAAGTAAGGAATCAGACAGGTCCTTGCTCTCATGGAGCTTAACTTCCAAGGCGCATGCCAAATAAATGTTTCCTGAATACCTACTATGGACAAAACAGTGTTCCAACCCCATTTCTTCCCCTTTGCCCAAATAAAGAGAGATAAAATGCGGCCTTTCACTCAAGAAGTTTAAAATATACCAAGGGAGATAGCATATTAGTAAATAATAATGGCCTTTGGGAGGCTGAGGTGAGAGGATTGCTTGAGCTCAGGAGTTTGAGACCAGCCTGGGCAACAAAGTAAGACCCCATCTCTACAAAAAATAAAAAAATTAGCCAAGGGTGGTAATGCATGCCTGTGGTCCCAGCTACGTGGTAGGCTGAAGCGGGAGGGTTGCTTGAGCCCAGGAGGTCAAAGCTGATGTTGTGCCATTGCACTCTAGCCTGGGCAACAGAGTGAAACCTTGCCTCAAAAAATAATGGTAAATGCCTGCAGTTATACAAGTGATCTGGGAGAGAGGTCTGGAATGAGGAAGAATAATACTACTGCTAATGGCAATAATAATAAAAGTGGCTGACATCCATTCAGTGCTTACTGGATGCCAGGCACTGTGCTAAGAGCTTTCCTTTTTTTTTTTTTTTTTTAGACGGAGTTTCACTCATGTTACCCAGGGTGGAGTGCAATGGCGCGATCTCGGCTCACTGCAACCTCCGCCTCCTGGGTTCAGGCAATTCTCCTGCCTCAGCCTCCTCAGTAGCTGGGATTACAGGCACTCACCACCATGCCCAGCTAATTTTTTGTATTTTTAGTAGAGACAGGGTTTCACCATGTTGACCAGGATGGTCTCGATCTCTTGACCTCGTGATCCACCCGCCTCGGCCTCCCAAAGTGCTGGGATTACAGGCTTGAGCCACCACTCCCGGCCGTGCTAAGAGCTTTCTTAGCAGCATCTCATTTAATCCTAATAGCAACCCTATAGGGCCAGGTGCAGTGGCTCACACCTGTAATCCCAACACTTCGGGAAGCCGAAGCGGGTGGATCACGAGGTCAGGAGTTTGAGACCATCCTGGCCAACATGGTGAAACCCCATCTCTACTAAAAATACAAAAATTAGTGGGCATGGTGGTGAGCACCTGTAATCCCAGCTACTCAGGAGGCTGAGGCAGGAGAATCACTTGAACCCAGGAGGTGGAGGTTGCAGTGAGCCAAGACCGTGCCATTGCACTCTAGCCTGGGTGACTGAGCAAGACTCTGTCTCAAAAAAAAAAAAAGAAAGAAAAACAACCCTATAAGGTAAGTAGCCTATTTTATAGAGTTTGGAAGGGACTGAGAGAAGTGACTTGCTTAAGAGCACACTTAAGCAAGTGTGGGGAGCTGCAGACTCAGCAGTTGAACCTTGGTTTTTCTGGCTTTAGCATCCCTAACTTTTAGCTATTACATAATCCTGGGCCTGGAAAGAAGGGCAGGAGGTGTTGGGCCAGGAAATGTGGACATGTGGTGCATGCTGGGGGCAAGGAGTCAGCAGGACCAGGCTTTGTTCTTTTTGCTCTGCAGAGGGCCTTCTCTGCTTCTCCATACACGTGGCAGCAAGTGGCTGTCTCCAGCTTTGAGTCCTGTGCCTAAACCTGACTCTCTGGCACCAACTGCAAACTGGCAGCCCTGTAGGCCAAATATGATGTAAAAAAAAATATTCTTAGCCTGTGGCATTTACAAAAATGAATTAGTGCCCCAAATTCAAAAATTGGGAAATCTCACACAAAAATCTGGAAAATCAGAATATCTGACAAGTCTGGGCCCATATTCCCATGGCAACCATCTGCTACAGCAGAGACGCAGCTGCTACCTTTAGCCGAGGCGCACACTTTCCATTTGCCACAATCGCTGCCATTCCTGTTGTCTCTTACTGGGCTGTTTCACTCATGATCATTACTGTTGTGACCCCTGGGAGTGTTTGAACTAGAGTCCCTGTGTCCCAGTTTCAGAGTCCCAGGAGATAGTATTCAGCCCAGTGTGAGTCAGATGGGCACCTCTGGTTCAAAACACTGTGGCAATAGCAGGGCAGGCGTCAGTGAGGTCAGCAAGAGTGTAAGGGCACCTCTTCACCAAGGCCTGTGGGCAAAGATGGGGTCTCAGGAAAGGGAGTCGACATGGGCAGACACTTGAAAAAGAGTTTAGTACAAAGAGAAAAGAAATTGAGGCTGACAGCCCCCTTATGAGACATGTAATAATAGGCCCATGCGGTGGCTCAAGCCTGTTATCCCAGCACTTTGGGAGCCTGAGGTAGGAAGATCAGATCAAAACCAGCCTGGGCAACATGGTGAAACCCCATCTCTACAAAAAATAACAAAAATTAGCCAGGCATAGTGGCATTGGCCTGTAGTCCCAGCTAGTTGGTTTGCTGAGGTGGGAGAATCATCTGGGCTTGGGAAGTCAAGGCTGCAGTGAGCCGTGATCAGCCATTGCACTCCAGCCCGGGTGACCGGAGTGAGACGCTGTCTCAAGAAAAACAAAAAACAGGCCAGGCGCAGTGGCTCACACTAGTAATCCTAGCACTTGGGGAGGCCAAGGTGGGCAATTCTAGACTAGCTTGGCCAGCATGGTGAAACCTCATCTCTACTAAAAATACAAAAATTAGCCAGGCGTGGTGGCGTACATCTGTAATTCAGCTACTCAGGTGGTTGAGGCATGAGAATGGCTTGAACCCAGGAGGCAGAGGTTGCAGTGAGCCGAGATCACACCAGTGTACTCCAGTCTGGGCGACAGAGCAAGACTCTGTCTCAAAAAAAAAAAGAAGAAAGAAAAAGAAAACAACCAAAAAATGTATGAATCCAGGCTTCAGATCATGATGAGGCCCTAAACTGAAGCAGAAACAGTGGAGACAGGCCAGGTGTGGTGGCTCACACCTGTAATCCCAGTACTTTGGAAAACTGAGGCAAGAGGATCACTTGAGCCCAGGAGTTCAAGACTAGCCTGGGCAACATGGTGAAAACCCATCTTTATAAATAATATAAAAATTAGCTGGGAATGGTGGCAAGTACCTGTAGTTCCAGCTACTTGGAGGGCTGAGGTGGGAGGATCATCTGAGCCCAGGAGGTTGAGGCTGCAGTGAGCTGTGATTGCGCCACTGCACTCCAGCCTGGGTGACAGAGCAAGACTGTATTTAAAAAAAAAAAAAAGAAGAAAAGAAAGGAAAAAAGAAACAGTGGAGACAGAGGGGAGAGGGGAGGTTTATTTATAAGATATTGAGAACACAGTGGTTGGTGGCCTGGGCTGGGCAGAGGCAAGAGAGACATTTGAGCTTCTGGCTTGGGTAACAGGGTAAAAGGTGGTGTCATTCATCAAGATTGGGAACCTAGGAGGAGGAGCAGGTTTGAGGGGAGATAAAGAGTTCAGTTTTGGCCTTGTTGAGCTTGCTGTGCCTGGCAGTGTGCAAGTGGAGCTGCTTGACAAGGCGGGTGGCTCTTTGGGGGAAGATCTGTGGTTTAGATACGATCTGGGAAGTCACCAGCAAAGAAGCAGAAGTTGAAGACACAGGCACAGCTTAAATGCAGAAGGGAGCATGAGGGGTAGGAAGGGAAGAAGGCTAAGAGTAGAACCATGAGAAGTGACATTTAAGGGCTGGAGTGTGGCCAGCCACAAAGGAAGAGAGAAGGAGGAGGAGAACCAGGGGTCTGTGGCCTTGCAGAAGCTCAGGAAGGACAGTTAAGGAAGAAAGTGGTCAGGGCTGGGCATGGGGGCTCATGCCTATAATCCCACCACTTTGGGAGGCTGAGGTAAGAGGATCACTTGTGGCCAGGAGTTTGAGACCGGCCTGGCAACATAGTGAGACCCCATTTCTACTAAAAAAAAAATAAATACAAAAGAAAAGAGTCTGGGCACAGTAACACATGCCTGTAATCCCAACACTTTGGGAGGCTGAGGCAGGCGGATCACTTGAGGGCAGGAGTCTGAGACCAGCCTGGCCAACGTGTTGCAACCTCATCTCTAGTAAAAGTACAAAAATTAGGCAGGCATGGTGGTGCGTGCCTGTAATTCCAGCTATTCAGGAGGCTAAGACAGGAGAATTGCTTGCAACCAGGTGGTGGAGGTTGCAGCGAGCCGAGATCTTGTCACTGTACTGAGCAACAGAGTAAGACCCCCTCTCAAAAGACAAACAGGCCTGGCATGGTGGCTCATGCCTGTAATCCCAGCACTTTGGGAGGCTGAGGCGGGCGAATCACAAGGTCAAGAGCTCAAGACCAGCCTGGCCAATAATGGTGACACCCCGTCTCTACTAAAAATACAAAAATTAGCCAGGCATGGTGGCGCATGCCTGTAGTCCCAGCTACTAAGGAGACTGAGGCAGAAGAATCCCTTGAACCCAGGAGGCGGAGGCTGCAGCGAGCCAAGATCTCGCCACTGCACTCCAGCCTGGGCGACAGAGCAAGACTCTGTCTCAAAAAACAAACAAACAAACCTGTAATCCCTTGGGAGGCCAAGGCGGGTGGATCACAAGTTCAGGAGATAGAAACCGTCCTGGCCAACATGATGAAACCCCATCTCTACTAAAAATACAAAAAAATTAGCTGGGCGTGGTGGCGCACGCCTGCAGTCCCAGCTACTCCGGAGGCTGAGGCAGGAGAATTGCTTGAATCCAGGAGGCAGAGATTGCAGTGAGTTGAGATTGCTTCACTGTACTACAGCCTGGGGGACAGAGCAAGAATTGGTTTCAAAAAAAAAAAAAAAAAGAAAAGAGAGTAGTCAACAGCTCTGAGGGTTTACAGAAGGCAAGTAGGAAAGGCGTGGGCCGGGCATGGTGGTTCACACCTGTAATCCCAGCACTTTGGGAGGCCGAGGCGGGTGGATCACTTGAAGTCAGGAGTTCAAGACCAGCCTAGTCAACATGGTGAAACCCAGTCTCTACTAAATATACAAAATTTAGTAGGGCGTGGTGGTGGGCGCCTGTAATCTCAGCTACTCAGGACGCTGACGCAGGAGAATCACTTGAACCTAGGAGGTAGAGGTTACAGTGAGCTGAGATTGTGCCACTGCACTCCAGACTGGGCAATAAGAGTGAAACATCGTCTCAAAAAAAAAAAAAAAAAAAATTGTATAAAAAAAAGAAAGAAATGCCTGGAAAAAGTCTTTGGATTTGGTGATGAAGAGATCATCAGTGAGTGTGATGAGAGACAGTTCAGTGGCCAGACAGAAGTCAGATGACAGGGACTGAGAAATGAGTGAGCAGGGGAGGAAGGGTTTCACTCTCCTGAGGCCTGGGATTTGGAGGAAAGGAGAGAGTTTGCCCAAAGGCAAAAAGTTTGTGTCAAACAAGACTCCAGGGAAAGGCCTGGCTGCTGTCTAGAGACCTAGGTGTAGCTAAGGCCTTATTTTGGGTTCAGGAGGGCCTGGGAAGATGTTGTCTTGTTTGTGAACCTGAAGTGAAAGCTCACCAGCGGGGCCAGCAGAGGGAATTGCCCTGAGAGAGGGCCCCAGCTTTGCAGCTGGGTTTTCCCCACTCTGCATCTAGTTTCCTTGATCCGCTGATTATCTTGGGCTGGTTTTGCTGAATGACTCAGGAGCTTGAGCAAGCTTTGCTACTCAGTTTCACAGCTCTGGGGGAGGGGAAGTTGGATTCCTTTCCGATAGCTGGGAAACAGTCATTAGATACTGAAGGAAGAAGGACAATTGGGCCCCAGCTTGGTGGGGGGTGGTTGGTGAATGCTCTCCAAGCCTTTATTCTTAATAAAAATAACAACATCTAACAGTTATTGAGTGCTTTTACCATTGCCAGGCAATGCTCTAAGGGCCTACCGGCTTTGTCTCTGGGGTGGACAACTCGTTATTATCCTTGTTTGACATAAGGAAGTTGAGAGTTGGGTGAAATGACTTGCCTGGGGCATCCAGCCAGTCACTGGAAGAGCTGAGACTTGACTGCCAAAAGCCCATGTCCCTAACCTCTTAGGACCTCTCCAGGTGACCCAGCAAGGCCTGTGGGACTAAGGAGGGGCCTCCCAAAAGAAGATCCTAGGCAAATGGCTGGAAAACAAGTCCTTAAAAAGAAGCTTCTCCCCTGCTAGGATTTCTGCTGAGAAGGAAGGGACAAGATCCCCTGAGCTTGTTCTGAGGCTCCTTATCACCTGAGATCCCCTTCTGTGACTCCCTTCCCCGACCCCAGCTTAAATAAAGGGCCTATTCACGGCCTCCCAGAGCTGTGTCTGGAACTGGGCCCTGGTAGCAGCCAGTGGTTTGTCCTGTGTCATGCCTCCCTCCTCCCTGCCTGCCTTCCTTCCCTGCCCCTCTCTCTGTGTTCGACACCTGGTATCTCTTTCCCATGTCCCTGAGCCTAGGGCACGTGAGGCCCAGGCAGGCACAGTATCACTTTCTTCCTGAACTGTCCCTGAAGCAGGGACAACTTTGTGTGCTGTCTGCCCACCATGCTGTTGTCAGTGCACACTTCCAAGGGTTCCTGTGGAATCCGCTCCCGTAAACACCCAAAGAGGAGGAAGTGAGCCAAGCACTAAGCCTGTGATTGCATCAGACTGACGCACTCTCTGCCTTTTCCCCTACCTCGGTCTCCAGGGGAGCCACGTGGGCAGTCCACTGGGTCAGGCTCAAGCCCTCTCCCCTTCACCCAGCTGAGGGGAAAAGGAGGATGCTGTGGAAGGAACACAGGCCTCCAGCTACACCTCCTTGGCCTGCAAGGGAAGTAGCCAACATTTGAAAGCTGAAGAGAAGGCAAAGGTGGGGTGGGCTGAGGAAAGGGTCCAAAAAGGCTGGAAAGTAAAGTTTTTGGAGTGTCAGCCAGGCGCCAGGCTCTCTACCTGTAACACTAATAATAATAGGTTGGGTGCAGTGGCTCACATCTGTAATTCCAGCAGTTGGGGAAGCAGAGGCGAGAGGATGGCTTAAGGCCAGGAGTTTGAGACCAGCCTGGAACGAAAAAAAGAAAGAAATTTAAAGAAATAATAACAACAGGCCAGGCGCGTGGCTTACGCCTGTAATCCCAACACTTTGGGAGGCCGAGGTGGGAGGATCACAAGGTCAGGAGTTCGAGATCAGCCTGGCCAATATGGTGAAACCCTGTCTCTACTAAAAATACAAAAAGTTAGCGGGACGTGGTGGTGTGTACCTGTAATCCCAACTACTCAGGAGGCTGAGACAGAATAATTGCTTGAACCTGGGAGACGGAGGTTGCAGTGAGCAAAGTTCGCACCACTGCACTCTAGCCTGGGTGACAGAGTGAGACTCCACCTCAAAACAAACAAACAAATAAAAACAACAATAAAATCTGACTATGAGGCTCTGGATCAGGAATTACATTTCTGTATTTAAAAGCAGCTACCATGGGGGCCAGGTGTGGTGGCTCATGCCTGTAATCCTAGCACTTTGGGAGGCCGAGGTGGGTGGATCACCTGAGGTCAGGAGTTTGAGACCAGCTTGCCAACATGGTGAGACCAGCCTGCCAACATGGTGAAACCCCATCTCTACTAAAAATACAAAAAATTAGCCAGCGGGGTGGCAAGTGCCTGTAGTCCTAGCTACTCGAGAGGCTGAGGCTGGAGAATTGCTTAAACCTGGGAAGTGGAGGTTGCAGTGAGCCGAGATCGTGCCACTGCACTCCAGCCTGGGCGACAGAGGGAGACTCAGTCTCAAAACAAAACAAAACAACAACAAAAAAGCAGCTACCATTTTATTGTATGCTGGTGCTATGTGGTTTACATACATATATACTCTTTTCTAAGTCTAGAAACACCCTTATGAGTTATGATTATGATGATCCTTTCACAAAGTAAGGAAACTGAGACTCAGAGAGATGAAAGTTCAGAATTCTCCCAGTCACTCAGCTGGGCATTGGAGAGTTAGGGTGTGGTGGATTTAGGTGTGTCTGCTCTTTGCTTCATCATTATGTATTAATTGATGTCATTTTCTCAATAAGAGTAATGCAGTTACTATTAGCTTTGATTTACAGATGGGTAAACTGAGGCTCGGGAAAGTGAACAGACTTGCCTGAGGTCAGAGTACAAGTCGCAATGCGTCTCACCCTTAAGTTTGATGCCCTTATGCTTAGATTTTATGGGCTTGCTTGTAAGAGTCCTTCTCAATGCAGCTGGGCTTCACAGTTTCCTCGGTCCCCAAGAGGTGACAGAAGCAGCACCTGCCCCAGGGAAGTAAATTCTCATCCTGGCTTCTGATCATCTCCTGAGCCAAATTTCCCCCTGTACTGCTGGCTCTCCGGGGGGCAACTCCAGCTCTTCACAGCCATTTCTGGTATTTGCTTGTGCCTGACCCAGAACAGGGGTTGTTTTTGTGTTTGCTTGTTTGTTTTTGAGACAGAATCTCGCCCAGAAGGTGTGCAGGCTGAAAAGCTAAGAGGCTCAGAAGTCCCAGACTTTTGGATGTCATCAATAGTTACAAGTTTTAAAAATGAGGAAGGAGACCCAGATATGGTTGCTAGCTTTTAGTTTGGCTAATAGAACATTAAAACTTTCACCTGGGGGCCAGGCGCTGTGGCTCAAGCCTGTAATCACAGCACTTTGGGAGGCCGAGGCGGACGGATCACGAGGTCAAGAGATCGAGACCATCCTGGCCAACATGGTGAAACCCCATCTCTACTAAAAATACAAACATTAGCTGGGCGTGGTGGCGTGCACCTGTAGTCCCAGCTACTCGGGAGGCTGAGGCAGGCGAATTGCTTGAACCCAGGAGGCGGAGGTTGCAGTGAGCCAAGATTGTGCCACTGCACTCCAGCCTAGTGCCTTGCAGCAGACTGAGACTTCTGTCTCAAAAAAAAAAAAAAAAAAAACTTTCACCTGGCTGGGCATGGTGGCTCACGCCTGTAATCCTAGCACTTTGGGAGGCTGAGGCGGGTGGATCACGAGGTAAGGAGTTTGAGACCAGCCTGGCCAAGATGATTAAACCTGAAAATACAAAAATTAGCCGGGCGCGGTGGCAGGCACCTGTAATCCCAACTACTCGAGAGGCTGAGGCAGACTGGGAGGCAGAGGGACTCCGCCTGAAAAAACACCACAAAATCTCACCCTGGCTGTAGTGCAGTGGCGTAATTATAGTGATCATAGCTCACCGCAACCTCCACCTTTCAGGTTCAAGCGAGTCTCATGCCTCAGCCTCCCAAGTAGCTGGAATTACAGGCATGTACCACCACACCCGGCTAATTTTTGTATTTTTAGTAGAGACAGGGTTTCACCATGTTGGCCAGGCTGGTCTCAAACTCCTGGCCTCAAAGGATCCATCTGCCTTGGCCTCCCAAAGTGGGGAGATTACAGACATGAACCACCAGCCTCCAGGGGTTGTTTGAATGAAAAAAAAAAGGGGGGTATTCCTTGAGGAGCTGAGATTTGAACCTAGGTCTGCTGGGCTCCACCTGAGCCGTTTCCACTTCCTCCACCTGCTGTTGGTCTCCCTCCCCTAGAGATACCTAGGTGTGCAGGCTGAAAAGCTGGGCAAGGCAGCAGGCAAGCTGATTTAGAATCCTTCCCCTCCCCTCCTCTTTCCTTTTCCAGAAGCCAAGGAGAAATATGAAAACTCAAATGTGCCCTGAACCAGTCTCAACCCTGAAGTTAAGGAATGCAAAAGGTGAGGAGTCACCATAGTAACCACAGTGCCAGGTGTGTTGGTGAATACTTGGTTTCTGCAGCATTGGCAGGCAAGGCCTGCCCAGTGCCTGTCTGAGGGTTTGTGCTATTTGGCTACAGGGGAGAAGCATTTCATTCATTTCTCTTAATGGGACATTATGGGAGACTTTTGCTTTTCATTGCCTCCATTTTCTTATAAGTGGAAGGGGAGGGAAAAAAAAAAAAAAAACATTTTCCTTCCCTTCCCACTCATTCAGAGAAATGCCCGAAAAATACCAGCATTCCCATCAGAGTCTCTGCTGCCGCTGGTCATGAAACCCCATCATCACTTAAATTGCTCTATTTTAAAGGTTTGTGAAAACTGCACCAAATTGCTTTTTCCCATATCACTTCTATCTGTTATTTCTGTGGTCTCTCTTCTTCATTGCTACATTTCCCTGGAGCGGGGGAGCAAATCTATATGGAAACTTGAGGTACTCTTATGTGGTTTGGGAACCAAAAAATAAAAGTGTTTTAGAGGCTATCAGAGTGTTGTCTTTCTGTTACTTACTCATAGACTTATGTATTTATTTTTACCCTAGGTCTGTTGAAAAGGATTTGGCTCACAGATTCTGAACTTAATTTAGCTTCAGGCCTTAATCACCATTGAGCAGAGAATTTTATAATCACAGGGATGGAAAGAGTCTTAGATGTCATCTGGCTCAGAAATCCCCAGACTTTTGGAGGTCATCAACAGTTAAAAGTTTTAAAAATGAGGAAGGAGACCCAGATATGGTTGCTAGCTTTCAGTTTGGCTAAATAAGAACATTAAAAAAACAACTGTCATATACTGCCACCACTGCTTCACAAAAGAAAGCACATTTTAATATGAAAAAAGGTAGGAAGGAATGGTATATCTTCTTAGAATTAAAGACTGTTCCTTAAACATACATTTAATAAATAATTCACTCTTTTATACATTTTTTTTTTCCTTTTTCCACATGCTACCACCAGTCTGAGAGTAGATGTTTGAGAACCATCGATCTTGTTTACTATCCTTGCCACTATTTCTTGGAGATGGTATCTTGGTCTCTGCTTGGATACCTTTTATAGCTGGGGCACTCACTACCTTCCTTCTTTGGATAATTCAAGCTGTTGCTTCTTTCTCGTAGCCCTGTCCTTTCCTTTTCTTCTTCAGGACGGTTAGATGTCTCTTTTATGTATTCCCTTATTTCCCTTGCAGTTACTACTTTCTTTTAATTAATTAATTAGTTAATTAATTTATTTATTTCAGAGATGGAGTCTTGCCCTGTCACCCAGGCTGGAGTACAGTGGTACAATCATAGCTCATTGCAGTCTCCATCTCCTGGACTCAAGCAATCCTCCCACCTCCACTTCCTAAGCAGCTGAGACCAAGGTGTGAGCCACAGCACTTGGCTAGTTAGCATTCTTGTAGTACTCATCTCTTGATGTTATAATGGCTGGTTGAGACATCCATCAGTTTCTAGACTGTCATCTTCTTGAGGGCAGGGTCTATGTCTCTTCACTGTTGGATCCTCAGACCTATTATATTGCAGAAGCTCATCAGTTGTTGACTGAAGGAATGAGCTATTCTCTGGATTAATGATATCATGAAACAATGGTAACAATGGCCATGAAATTGATAATTGTTTCATGTGTGCTATATACTAAGCATTTTATGCAAATTTGATCAGGAACAGGCTTTTATGTCAGGACATTTGGAATAAGATGAAAATTATAGTTGATGAAGCATATTGTTTTAAAAGGAAGTTTCTCTGGTAATTTATCCTACAGAATTCCCCTAAAAGTGCTCCAAGATGTATCAAGATATATATGCAAAAATGTCTGCCGCAGTACTGCTTCTAATAGCCAAAAGTTGGAAACAACCTAAATATTTACCAATAGGGAATCTGTGAAATAAATTATAGTTCAGTTGGCTGGGCACAGTGCTCACACCTATAATCCCAGCACTTTGGGAGGCTGAGGTGGGCGGATCACGAGGTCAGGAGTTTGAGACCAGCCTTGCCAACATGGTGAAACCCTGTCTCTACTAAAAATACAAAAATTAGCCGGGCGTGGTGGCACGCACCTGTATTCCCACCTACTCGGGAGGCTGAGGCAGGAGAATTGCTTGAACTCAGGAGGCAGAGGTTGCAGTGAGCTGAGATTGAGCCATTGCACTCCAGCCCGGGTGACAGAGCAAGATTCCCTCTTGGAAAAAAAAATATATATAGTTCAGTCATACTGTGTAAGTAGCCTTTGAAAAAAACAAGGTAGATCTAAATGTACTGACATGGAAAACTGTCCAAGATATATTATTAAAGGAAATAATTCTATTTCTGTTAAAAACACATACATATAAACACACAGAAAAATATGAATGTACAGAAAAAAATCAGGAAGGGCAATATAATCCAAATTGTTAATAGTGGTTCTTTTTCTGGGTAGCATTGCAGGAGACTTTTGATTTATTAAGCATCCATCTCTGTAATTTAAAAAATGTGTATGAAGCATGTCTTTTTAGCAGCCTTATTAAAGTATAATTAAAATATCATAAAATGCATATATCATTTTTAAAGTAGTGGGGACAGATTTTATTTATTTATTCATTCATTCATTCCTTCATTTATTTAAGACAGAGTCTTGCTCTGTTGCCTAGGCTAGAATGCAGTGGCGTGACCTTGGCTCACTGCAACCTCCAGGTTCAAGCAATTCTCGTGCCTCAGCCTTCCAAGAGGCTGGGATTACAGGAATGAGCCACCATGTCCGGCTGATTTTTGTATTTTTAGTAGAGACGGGGTTTTGCCATGTTGGCCAGGCTGGTCTCCAACTCCTGGCCTCAAGCAATCTGCCCACCCCGGTTGCCCAAGGTGCTAGGATTACAGGCATGAGCCACCATGCTCAGCCAGGGTCAGATTTTTAAAAACACAAATAGGCTGGGTGCTGTGGCTCATGCCTGTAATCCCAACACTTTGGGAGGCCAAGGTGGGTGGATCACCTGAGGTCAGGAGTTCAAGACCAGCCTGGCCATTATGGTGAAACCCCATCTTTAAAAAAAACAAAACAAAAGCACAAATAGAAGAAATGATTTCTTTTTTTTTCTTTTTTTGAGTTGGAGTCTCACTCTGTTGCCCAGGCTGGAGTGCAGTGTTGCAATCTTGGCTCATTGCAACCTCCACCTCCCAGGTTCAAGTGATTCTCCTGCCTCAGCCTCCAGAATAGCTGGGACTACAGGTACATGCCACCACACCTGGCTAATTTTTTAATAGAGATGGGGTTTCACTATGTCAGCCAAGCTGATATTGAACTTCTGACCTCAGATGATCCGCCTGCCTCGGCCTTCCAGAGTGCTGGGATTACAGGCATGAGCCACCACACCTGGCCTTTTTTTTCTTTTTCTGAGACTCCGTCTCTGTCACCCAGGCTGGAGTGCAGTTGCACTATCTCAGCTCACTGAAACCTCTGCCTCCCTGGTTTAAGCAATTCTCTGCCTCGGCCTCCCTAGTAGCTGGGATTACAGGCGCCTGCCAGCATGACCAGCTCATTTTTGTATTTTTAGTAGAGATAGGGTTTCACCATCTTGGCCAGGCTGTTCTTGAACTCCTGACTTCATGATCCACCTGCTTCAGCTCAGCCTCCCAAAGTGCTGGAATTACAGGCGTGTTAAAAAAAAAAAAAAAAAAAAAAAAAAGGCTAACGCCCTTTTCAGCCCTAACCCACCTGTACCCAGGGGAATAAAAAAAAAAAAAAAAAAAGAATTACAGGCGTGACCCACCATGCCTGGCCAGAAGGAAAGGTTTCTATGCAAGCACAGTGGCTCATACCTGTAATCCCAGCACTTTGAGAGGCTGAGGAGGATCACCTGAGCCCAGGAGTTCAAGAAGGAAAGGTTTCTGACATTGAGGCTAATCTCATCTTTTGTCCCTTTGCCTGCCCTTCTGTTTCCTTTCCCATAATGGTTTTCCCCTAGCCCCTTCTCAGACCCTCAATATCTCTGAGTGGTCTAAAAACTCTTTTTCTTTATATGTGCCTATAAAAGGAGGGGTTCCACTAGATGACTTCTAAGGTCTTTTCAGATACTAATTGGGGTGAGTTGATAGTCCTGGTCTCTCTCCTACTAAAACTCGTTCTTAAGAAGGATTGGGAATCCACTGGGCTTAAAATAAATAAATAAATAAAAGGAAGGATCTGGTAATTTTTTTTTTTGTACTATTAGTAGAGATGAGGTTTCACCACATTGGCCAGACTGGTTGGTCTCAAACTCCTGACCTCTGATGATCCGCCCATCTCAGCCTCCCAAAGTGCTGGGATTACAGGCGTAACCCACCACGCCCAGCCATGACCTGGTAATGTCATTCTTATTACATGAAAATAGTTGATGAGGCCCAGTTTATTTTTCTCTTGTGATGTTTGCATTTTAACAAAAGATGAACTATCATTTTTGGCTTCAAACCAAGAAGGAAACCTCCAACTGTGCAGTTTCTACACATATAGGGGGAAGGGATATGTGTGAGTGGGCAGGACAACATTTTTGGCATCGTTGAAAACACAGTAGCAGATAAGTTAGGATCATTGATGTGGAGACGGGTACTCGAGGTTGTCACTAGGTAAAATGGCACCCACTATGGGTGGGAAAGTCAAGATTCTGGCCATAGCACTTGGCAGAATTAAGAAAACTGTGGCAGGCGCTGTGGCATGTGCCTGCAGTCCCAGCTATTCGGGAGGCTGAGGTGCGAGGATCGCTTCCAGACCCTGTCTCTAAAAAAAATTAAAAAGAAAGAAAGCTGTGCACCATTGGGGAAGGAGTCCTCTCACTTTCACATGTGACCTTGATTGCCCTGTTTAAGCTAGTACTTTGAAGTTTCAGTGTGTAGAAACATTATCACTGGTCAGATAGCATATATTAAACATTTATACAGGCGCAGATAATCTAAGTCACTCGGAAAGAGGTTGACATAATGAAAAGAGTTCACACTGTTAGAACAACATCCAGAATGTGGTAGATTGTAACCACATTCTTATTAGGACAGGCAGACACACAGTGGTTGAGGAAGTGGGGCCCTGGAAAAATATTTCAAATCCTCCTGGCTCTATCATATACTACCAGTTGGGTGTTGGGTGACCTTGGTCAAATGGTTTCACTGTTGTTTATCTCAGTTTCTCCATGAAATGGGGATAATAGAGTAATAATAGGAATAGTAATGTAAAATGGAGATAACAAGAATTCCCACCCTTTAGGATTATGAAAGTTAAATTAGTTAATACATATCAAGTGCTTAGAATAGTGCCTGGCACATAGTAAATGCTCAATAAATGTCAGCTGTGAACATCGTTACCTCCTAATCCCTTTGTTGTGTAGGAAGACTTGTTGCTTCACTTCCAACAGCTCTAGTTTCAGTTATTAATAAATCCTTTTTATTTTCCAACTGCCAAATGGGGAAACTGAGTCACAGGGTATCAGGAAATGCTGTGAATGGAAGCCAGAAGGCAGGGCAGCGCCAGACACTCAAGCGCAGTAGGCCCTCCGTATTCCTGAATTCAACCAACCAGAGATCAAAAATATTCAGGAAAAAAAAAGCATCTGCACTAAACATGTACATTTTTCTTGTCATTATTTCCTAAACAATACAACTACATAGCATTTACACTGTATTATGTGTAAGTAATCTAGAGATGATTTAAAGTATACGAGAGCATATGTTTAGGTTATATGCAAATATATACCATTTTATATATATTTTTTAGTTTTTTTTTTTTTTTTTTTGAGACGGAGTTTCACTCATGTTACCCAGGCTGGAGTGCAATGGCACGATCTCGGCTCACCGCAACCTCCGCCTCCTGGGTTCAGGCAATTCTCCTGCCTCAGCCTCCTGAGTAGCTGGGATTACAGGCACGCACCACCATGCCCAGCTAATTTTTTGTATTTTTGGTAGAGACGGGGTTTCACCATGTTGACCAGGATGGTCTCGATCTCTTGACCTCGTGATTCACCCGCCTCGGCCTCCCAAAGTGCTGGGATTACAGGCTTGAGCCACCGCGCCCGGCTATATTTTTTAGTTTTTAGACAGAGTCTAGCTCTGTCGCCCAGGCTGGAGTGCAGTGGTGTGATCTCTGCTCACTGCAACCTCCGCCTCCTGGGTTCAAGGGAAGATTCTAGTGCCTCAGCCTCCCAAGTAGCTGGGATTACAGGTGCCCGTCACCATGCCTGGCTAATTTTGGTATTATTATTATTTTTTTAGTAGACACTGGGGTTTCATCATGTTGGCCAGGCTAGTCTCCAACTCCTGACCTCAAGTGATTCTCCCGCCTCAGACCCCAAAGTGCTGGAATTACAGACGTAAGCCACCGCGCCAGGCCCATTTTATAACAGGGACTTGAGCATCCGCAGACTTTGGGATCCGCAGGGGTCTTGAAACCAACCAATCCTCCACGGATAGGGAACGACGTAGGGTCCCCCGGCTGATGCTCAGTGCGGCCCAGAGCAGCTCCCTGTCCCGGGCAGGCTTCAGTTGCCCCATGTGAAAGATGAACTAAGGAGGCTGAGCCAAGTTTCTCAACTTTTCCCTCTCCCTGGTTGCCAGTTCCCGAAGTCGTTTTCTTCTCTGACCGAAATCCAGTCCCACTTGACGACCGTGGAGCTGGGGATCCTGTCTGTGGATCCGCCCAGGGAAGGATCCCGCAGAGGCCGCCGCATTCCCATCTACTCAGGCCCCAGCCGAAGCTTTCCAGGCATCGGGACTGCTAGCCCTCCGCCCGCGGACCCACGCGGACCTTCTCCCGGAATTCACGGCCCCCACTCTCTCCCCTCCCCTAAAAGTGGACACAGTGGAAGCTCTAGTGCCCGGGGAGGCCGAAGAGAGCGAACAGCAGAGGCTCAGGGTACAAGTCTGGGGCTTCCTGCAGTAGCGGAAAGGCCAGGGGCGGGGGATTCCTGCAAACAGCTGGAGCCGGGGCCCTGCCCCCTCCGCCCCGCCCCAGTAAGAGAGGGCTGTAAAATTCCGGAAGAGAGATTAGAGGCAGGGGATGGGTGGGGCGGTGAATAGTACATTCCTCCCTCCCCTTGCCTCCTCCTACCCGATTATCACTGCGGGAGGGTTGAGTCGTCTCTCGACCTTCTCAAGGCCGGTGCACTGGCAGCTTCCAGACAGGGGGCTTGAAACCTCCCACGCTCTTCTGAGCTTTGTGGGGCCTGGATTGCTTATTTCACAGCTCGTGACCCCATCTGGTTTCGGGCTTGGAAATTTTGGTTGCTCCTTGCAACTGGGTCTTTTCCGTAAGAGTGCTTCACAGGCCTGTCTCTGCATTTGTTAGTAGTTCCTATGTATTGAGAGAACTTTGCAATGGAGGCATACTTAGCGTTAGAGGGAAGGAATCTGAAGGCTTAGAGAGGCAGTGAAACCTCAAGGCCACACAACGGCAGAGCCAGGAATCAACTCAGCTATTGGTTCCACACATTTCCCACCAAATCCTGCGGCTTCCTTTGCTTCAGGTGAAAGGCAAGACTTATTTGTTAGGGGTAGGGAAGCAACATTTATGGACCACCTCTCACCGCGCCAGCTACTTTAAATATATTGTCTTTAATCACTTCATTTGTCACAACACCTCAAGACAGATGTGATCACCATGCCTATATTACAGATGAGGAAAACTTGAGAGGTGAGGCGTTTAAGGGGCAGAGCTGGGATTCCTGTACAGTCATATAGCAAGGCCTGTGCTCTTTCTAAAACTGCAGTTAAGGTCTGCATAGTGCTTGACAGCTTACAAAACAAAGAACATTCAAGCTCTTTATTTTAGAGTTATCATCTTATTTCATAGATGAAGAGAAAGGTTCATTGGTGAAGTTATAACCTCTGTCCAACATCGCAAAGCTAATGGTAAGTTGCAGAATCTGTAATTTTGAAATAAACTGCAGAGCTGGTGGTATCGAAGCTCATTCCATTTATTCATTGCACAGTGCCAAGTACCAACCTAATAATAGTACTAGCTAACATTTATTGATACTTAACATGTGTTCAGTACATGAGTTAAGCACACTAACTCCTTTGTTCCTCAAAAATCCTTTTTTTTTTTTTTTGATGTTTAGCTTTCCATTTTACAGATGGGAAAATAGAGACTCAGGTAGATGAAATAACTCCCCAAGTCTACACGACAACTAAATGGCAATGCAAAGATGCCAGATGAAGTAGTGTAGAATCCCAGGGTGGGAACCAGTCACCTGTTCCCAACCTCTGTCTAAATCACTTTGCTGAGAGCTTCAGTTTCTTTTTTTTTTTTTTTTTTTTTGAGACAGACTTTGGCTCTTGTTACCTAGGCTGGAGTGCAATGGCGCGATCTCGGCTCACCGCAACCTCCGCCTCCTGGGTTCAGGCAATTCTCCTGCCTCAGCCTCCTGAGTAGCTGGGATTACAGGCACATGCCACCATGCCCAGCTGATTTTTTGTATTTTTTTTTTTTGTAGAGACGGGGTTTCACCATGTTGACGAGGATGGTCTCGATCTCTTGACCTCGTGATCCACCCGCCTTGGCCTCCCAAAGTGCTGGGATTACAGGCGTGAGCCACCGCGCCAGCGAGAGCTTCAGTTTCTTTGCCACACAACCATTACTTGTTTTTCTAACCTCTGTGTGTGGTGGGGCCACATAGCTCCTGCTCTCAAGGAGCTAATGCTCTGTAAAATCAGCCAAGAGTACTGCCAGCTTGCCCCACAGGAGCACTGGGAAGATTAATCAGCGAATGGCACTTGGAATGCTTCAGCCAAAGCACTGGATAAACTCAGGGCACTTATGTGTGAAACTCACTGCCAGGGGTAGTTCCTGCTGTAATAAGGCACTTGCAGCCCAGTTCCTGATCTGTTTGAGGTGTGGAGGGAGTAAAACCAGTCATAGCCTTCCGCAGGAGGCCATTTGGATGTTAGGAGTTAGAGCATCTCTCCACTGTCCTGGGGGCAAGGGAAAGTGGCAGTGGTGTCATGGTCTAGGACCTTTCCCTCTGAGAGGCAGATTTCTTTTCAGCATTTTGCAAGGGTTTCCAGCTTACTCTGAGGACACCAGTTATTGACTGAAGTCAGAAATAAATAACATGATTATTTGGGCTTCAGAGGCAGACAAACCTGGGTTGAATCCTGTTTCTGTCATTTTGTCTCTCTGAGCCTCCGTTCCCTTTCTTAATGGGGGTAACAATACCTTCCTAATAGGGTCATTTTGAAGCATTAAACTTGATAATATATTTCATTTTATGATTTATTTATTTATTAATTTTTGAGATGGAGTTTTGCTCTTGTTGCCCAGGCTAGAGTGCAATGGGGCAATCTTGGCTCACTGCAACCTCTACCTCCTGGGTTCAAGTGATTCTCCTGCCTCAGCCTCTTGAGTACCTGGGATTATAGACACCTGCCACACTGGGCTAATTTTTGTATTTTTAGTAGAGATGGGGATTTCACTATGTTGGCCAGGCTGGTCTTGAACTTGTGACCTCAGGTGATCCAACCTCCTTGGCCTCCCAAAGTGCTGGGATTACAGGCTTGATACTGTACTGGGCCTTGATAACATATTTTAAAACATTTCAATCAGGACTTGGAAAAGAGTAGATGCTTAATAAAAGATAACTATGGCTGGGTGTGGTGGTTCAAGCTTATAACCCTAACATTTTGGGAGGCCAAGGTAGGAAGATTGCTTGAGGCCAGGAGTTCAGGACCAGCCTGGGCAACATGGCAAAACCTCCATCTCTACAAAAATAAAAAAACATGCTGGGCGCAGTGGCTCACACCTGTAATCTCAGCACTTTAGGAGGCTGAGGCAGGGGGATCACAAGGTCAGGAGTTCGAGACCAGCCTGACCAACATGGTGAAACCCTGTTTCTACTAAAAATACAAAAACTAGCTGGGTATGGTGGCGTGCGCTTGTAATCTCAGCTACTTAGGAGGCTGAGGCAGGAGAATCACTTGAACCTGGAAGGTGGAGGTTGCAGCCTGGGCAACAGAAGGAGACTCTGTCTCAAAAAAAAAAAAAAAGTAAATAAAATACATAAAAATAAATGAATAAACAATTAGCTGGGCATGGTGGCATGGGCCTGTGGTCCCACCTACTTGGGAGGCTGAAGCAGGAGGATTGCTTGAGCCCAAGAGGTTGAGGCTGCAGTAAGTCGTGTTTACCCTACTGCATTCTCTCCTGGGTGACAAACTGAGACCATGTCTCAAAAAAAAAAAAAGCAAAAAAACCAAAAGGTAACTGTTATTGGAGACTTATTTATTTATTTATTTTTTGAGACAGAGTCTTGCTCTGTCTCCCAGGCTGGAGTGCAGTGGTTCGATCTTGGCTCACTGCAACCTCCGCCTTCCGGGTTCAAGTGATTCTCCTGCCTCAGCCTCCCAAGTAGCTGGGACTACAGGTGTGTGCCACCATGCCCTGCTGATTTGTTTTTTTTTTTTTTTTTTTTTTTTTTTTTTTCAGTAGAGACGGGATGTTTTGCCATGTTAGCCAGGATGGTCTTGATCTCCTGACCTCGTGATCCACCTGCCTTGGCCTGCCAAAGTGCTGGGATTACAGGCCTGGAGCCATTATTTTAAACCTTATGTTGTTAATGTTGTTATTACATTACTTTATTTCAGGGCTAGAAACAGAGCTAGGTGGAGGGAAGTGTCATTCACTTGCTCAAACAATCTACGAGATTAAAACAAACAAAGAAACAATCTGCTAGGTTGCCCACAATAGATCCATTTAAGCAGAGGAGAATCTGAAAATAGGCAATTACAATATCGTGTTAAGTGCTATGGTAGAGGATTGCATAAGGTGTTTTGCAATTTTATCAGAAGAATCAATAATCCATAGACACAGCAAAAGTTTTGCACAGGAGGTAGCTTTTTGTTTCAAATCAGTCAGTGTTTCCAGGAAGTAGAAAATGCTGCTTGCTGGAGGCAGGCAGAACGCAAGTGATAGCTCAGACTGTGCTCCTCACGCAAGGACGTTGCTACTGATCTGCAGCCCCTCTTGCTCCTCAAGGCCTCTCACCTCCCACACAGCTCTGCCAGCCAGCCTTGCCCCAGAATACCCTCTCCTGGGCCACCTGATGGTGCTGAACATCCTGGATTCTGTGCTGTGGCTTGATGCAGCTGAGTCATAAGACCTTTCTTTTTTCTGTTAAGCTCTAATGGAAGCCTTCTGGTCAGAAGCAATGCCCCAAGTCTACCTTGCAGGGAAGGTCTAATGATGACAGACCACTGCTTCTCCCTGCAGGGCTGGATGAACTTGGATGTGGTGGTGAGATGGAGGAGAAGCACCCAAAGGACAGCTTCATTTGTTTCTAGATAGGTGCCAGTTCTGGGCAGGCAAGACTTCCCAGGGGTGGACAGAAAGAGCAGACTCTCCCCAACCCACAACTCGCAGGAGGAGACGGGGAGCATCCCCCTTCCTATCAAGCCGGCCTCCAATGCTGTGCTTTGCCTGCCATCTGGCCGTGGCCCAAACCAGCCTCCCAGCTCACTGGTGACCACATTTTCCAAACCAAAACTCAGGACACATGATCTGGCAAAGAATTTCTGGCTACCTTCCAAATGCAAGAGGCAAAAATCTTTCCATTTGAGAATCTCTACTATAATCTGGGTCGTTAAAGGTGACCTTAGGTTGGAAACCTTGAAATTCAGGGTCTCCTCTTTCTGAAGCATTTTTTCTTTTCTTTCTTTCTTTTTTTCCATTTGAGATGGAATCTTGCTCTGTCGCCCAGGCTGGAGTGCAGTGGCCTGATCTTGGCTCATTGCAACCTCTGCCTCCCGGGTTCAAGCGATTTTCCTGTCTCAGCCTCCCGAGTAGCTGGAATTACAGGCGTGCGCCCGCCACTCTCGGCTAATTTTTGTATTTTTAGTAGAGACATGGTTTCCCCATGTTGGTCATACTGGTCTTAAACTCTGAGCTTGTGATCTGCCCACCTCGGCCTCCCAAAGTGCTGGGATTACAGGTGTGAGCCACCACTCCCGGCCTTTCTCAAGCGTTTTCACGTCGACCCTGAAAGAGCTCATGAGGTAGCTGATTATTTCCATTCAATAGTTGATAATACTTGGAGAGAGGGAATCACTTGTCCGCGATCCTGTATCCTGAAAGTCTGAATTCTGGCTTGTCAGGGACCGTTCTTAGGTTGTGTGTGTGTCTTGTGGGCAGAGTGGCGTAGAAATATCCTTCGCGAAGATGCACACGCCATTTATTTGGGGCCTCCAGGAAGAGCAGCCAAGAACTGAGCTGCCCAGGTTCCTACTTCTGAGTTGGAAATCCCCAAGCACAGTACTCGGTGGCCGCCCGGTCCCATCAGGATCTGGCCCCAGGCCCGAAGGCCTGGGAGCGGGAAAGAGCCCTTCGACCTTGTGGGTCACACCTCGGCTACTGGCCCTGGACCCAGCCCAGGTGCGGATGGGCGGGGCGGAGCGTGGGCGAGCGACTCCCCGGGCCACGTTCTGTCCTCCGTAGCCGGGAGTGCTGAGCGGAACGAACCACAAGGAGGAGGAGCGGGGGAGGTGCCCAGGGCAGTGGGTCAGCGCCCCGAGGGCAGGTGGGCGGGCCCAACCGCCCGCGAGCCGGAGGGCCAGCCAGTCAACAAGCGCGGAGGGCGGGCCGGCGGCCCCGCGCGCCGCGCCCCGCAGCGCCCCCTGAGGGGCGGCGGCGGGAGCTGGTTCCGGCTGCGCGCGCAGCGTTGGTGGCGGCGGCGGCGCTATCGGCCGGGCTGTAACCGTCGTCCGTCCAGGAGCGGCTGGAGCGGCAGCGGCGGCCGGGCACGGCGCGAGGCGACGCCACAGGGCAGCGGTGGCAGCGGGGGCAGCGGGGGCAGCGGCGGCAGCAGGAGACGCAGCGGCGGCCGCAGCAGCAGCAGCAAGACGGACTCGTGGAGACGCGCCGCCGCCGCCGCCGGGCCGGGCCGGGTGTCGCGCGCCGAGGCTGGGGGGGAGTCGTCGCCGCCGCCGCCACCGCTACCGCCGCCGCCGCCGCCGCCGAGGTGACTGAGGAGAGAGGCGCCTCCTCGCTCCCGCCGCCGCCGGACTTCAATGCCCAGTCCCCAGCTCGCCAGCGTGAGTGCGCCCCTCCCGGGCGGCCCCTGCGCCGGCGCCCGGGGCCTCGGGGAAGGGGAGGGCGGGAGGCGCCGCAGCCATTAGTGCAGGCCCGAGACACGTCCCCGGAAGGAGGGCCGAGCCGGGCCGGGGCGGGGGAGCGAGGGTGAGTGAGCGAGGGGCGGGTGTGGAAGAGGGAGAGAGCTGTGCGAGCGTGGGGGAGAGAGTGAGTTGGTGAAGGGAGGGTGTGTGTGGGGGACAGGGCTGAGTGTCCGTACGAGGCTGTGGGGGGAGTAGTGGGAGCACGGGGCGGGAGAGAGGGTCGGGGGCCAGTGTCGATGTTGGGGGAGTGTGGGTGAGGGCAGGGGAGGGTATGGGTGTGCGGGGAGCGTGTGGGTTTGAGGGGTGGGAGTAGAATGAGTGTGAGTAAGTGGGGGAGGCGAGAGTTGAGAGAGTGGTAGAGAGCAGGAGTGTGGGGGGAGAACGTGCGTGGCAGCGGCAGGAGTGTGGCAGGGTGTGCCCGCGTGTGTCCAGTGTGTTGAGCAGGCATTCTGGAGGCCCTTCCCCTTGGTCTTTGTGTGTGGCGATAGTGAACCCTGGTGTGTTGGGTTAGGGAGTTCTTTCCAGGAGCATCTTGTCCCTGGGTCCTTAGGTTCAAGTATGAGGAAACGGGGTATAAGTCTCTTACCGCGGCACTATGATCTTCTGGCTTTGGGATTTTCATTTTTCCCCCAGAAAGGATGTGATGTGGTTTTTTGTTGTTTCTATAAATTTTTTTCTTCCAAGTTTCATGACTTCAAAGTAAATTTCCAAGTTTGTCAAGAATGCCATCCCATCCTAGTCTGGGGGACCTGAGAGCTGATGAAAAGAAGTTTGTTTGTTGCCCAAGATCCTACACTCTTGCCTGTAAAGTGTTCAGAAGCATAAACTTTTGTAAAGTACTGCTAGTTTTTCAGGTGAACAGTATTTTATTGTTAGGTAAATTGAACTGTAGGCTAGTTTATTATTTTCTGGAATTTGTCAAGAAATTTGCGATGACTAGCAGTTCTAGCATCACTGTAGGCATTAAGCCAATGCTTGTCTGTCTGGAGTCACCAAACTACAACCACTGCTGAGTTGGAATATGGTACTTGCTGTCATGCTCTGTAATGGAGAGTAGTTTCAGAGGGAAGTGAGTGGTTATGCCTTGCTGAGTGTGCAAAAGGAAATTAAGGATGCAGAATGACACATTATCAGGTCTTCAGAATCACTTGCCAGCACACTATTGTATTGGTGAAGATGGTGAGAAATTGTTTGCTGGTATTCTGATCTTGACATTTTTAAGTTTCATAGTGAATGGACTAATTACTGTCATGGACTTTTCCCATTCTTGTGTTGTAAAAGTTGAGATTCTTGATGAAGAGTAGTACCTTGATAGGGATTTTACACTTGGATATAATCTTTTTTTTTTTTTTTTTTTCTTTTTTTTTTGAGACAGAGTCTCGCTCTGTCACCAGGCTGGAGTGCAGTGGCACGACCTCGGCTCATTGCATTGTCTGCCTCCCGGTTTCAAGCAATTCTCCTGCCTCAGCCTCCCGAGTAGCTGGGACTACAGGTGGGCACCACCGTGCCCAGCTATTTTGTATTTTTAGTAGAGACAGAGTTTCACTATGTTGGCCAGGATGGTCTCCGTCTCTTGACTTCTTGATCCGCCTGCCTCTGCCTTCTAAAGTGCTGGGATTACAGGCATGAGCCACTGCGCCCGGCCCACTTTGATATAATATTAAAAATTATGTTAATTAAAAAATAATGTCTCTTAGCTGGGCGCGGTGGCTCACGCCTTTAATCCCAGCACTTTAGGAGGCTGACATGGGTGGATCACTTAAAGACCAGTCTGGCCAACACAGTGAAACCCCATCTCTACTAAAAATACAAAAAATTAGCTGGGTGTGGTGGCAGGCACCTGTAGTCCCAGCTACTGAGGAGGCTGAGGCAGGAGAATCACGTGAACCAGGGAGGCGGAGGTTGCAGTGAGCACTCCAGCCCAGGCAACAGGGCAAGACCCAGTCTTAAAAAAAAAAAAAAAGATGTCTCTTAGAAGTTGGTAGGTTTTCAATATAAGCAAAGAATAGTGTGGTCCTTTTTTTTTTTCTCTCTTGGGAGGTGGAGTCTTGCTGTGTCTGTTGCCTAGGCTTCCCAGGTTCGAGTGATCCTCCTGCCTCAGCCTCTCAAGTAGCTGAGAATACAAGTGTGTACCACCACACCCGGCTAATTTTTGTATTTTTAGTAGAGATGGGGTTTCACCATGTTGGCCAGGCTGGTCTCGAACTCCTGACCTCCAATGATCCACCTGGCTTGGCCTCTCAAAGTGTTGGGATTACAGGCATGAGGGTGGTCCTTTTGACAGTGAACATAACAGAATTACAGGCAAAATTATTGATGTGTAATTAAAAGTCAGAAATTATGTTTTTTGGCTGGGTGAGGTGGCTCCTGCCTGTAATCCTAGCACTTTGGGAGGCTGAGGCAGGAGGATCGCTTTGAGCCTAGGAGATCAAGACCAGCCTGGGCAACATGGTGAAACGTTTCTACAAAAAATTAAAAATTAGCCAGGTGTGGTTCTGTGTGCCTGTAGTTCACACTACCCTGGAGGAGGCTGAGGTGAGAGGATTGTGTGAGCCCAGGAAGTGAAGGCTGCAGTGAGCCAGTGAGACCCTCTCTCAAAAAAATAAGAAATAGTAAATAGTATTGTTACTATTTAGCGAGGGAAGGGATTAATTAGTATTAGTTGCCCACAGTGCTGCAGGTGCTTTTTATACTCATTTAATTCTCACAACTACAGGAAATGTGGTAGGTGTCTTCATTTGCATGCATTTGGCTTACTTGAATCACTTCTGTTTGCCAGGCACTAGGGATACAGTGATGAGCTCCCATGGGTTTACAGTGGTGAGATGAAGAGATACAGAAACTCAAAAGGTTAAGTAACTTGTCGCAGGTCACACAAATAATAAGAATTAGTGCTGGATTAAAAATCCAGGTCTTCGACTCTAAAGCCCTTGATTTTTCCAGTATATCATATTACTCTGTCAGTAGCTCGTCTTATATTGAGGTTTCTCATCCACACGATGACCTAGCAGCTTGTATTCATGAGAGCTGTTAAAACTAATGGAAAAGACTGAATGGCTGGAGGCAAGGGCATCATTTAGGAGATGCTGACTGGAGGCTCTTTGGGGCCCAAGCTAGGCTTTTACGTGGGAGGAGATTCTGCCTTGCAAGGCTCTTGGGGCCCATGGGTGTGTGCTTTGAGACAGTTTTTATGAGGCACCTGGGATATGTCTGGGTGAGGGAAGTCTGATTAAAGAAATGCAGCAGCCTTTTATGTTTTTTATTTTTTGGAAAAAGAGGAGAATATATTTATTGGGGCCAAGAGTGAACCAGAACTTGTTACTATATGAAAGTTTCTCTGTTGAGCTGTGTAGGACACTTAAATCAGAAGGCATGAGAAAATAACATGTGAGAGCACTTTGTTAATTATAAATTGAACTACAGATTCAAAGTATTATTACCACTAAGATCTTTCTACTAGGGCAACAGATTTCATAGCTGGAAAAGGCTGGCATTTTAGAACACCTTTATAAATGAAAAATAGTTTTGAACTGCTGAACAGGGTATTTTCTGACTCAGAACAGCAAGTCAGGCCACTCCCTCTGTGAGTCAGTCAAGTAATATTTAATTTGAACAAACCAAATTTATAGGCAGAAACCATTTACAACATCATTGAACTTTGTAGCTCTAGGAAGAGTAAATGTTTGAATACTTTCGTATATAGCTTTTAAAAAAGTGTGGGAGATGGGGCACGGTCGCTTATGCCTGTAATCCTGGAACTGGAGGCTGAGACGGGTGGATCACAAGGTCAGGAGATAGACACCATCCTGGCTAACATGGTGAAACCCTCTCTCTACTAAAAATACAAAAAAATAGCCGGGTGTGGTGGCATGTGCTTGTAATCCTAGCTACTTGGGAGGTTGAGGCAGGAGAATCGCTTGAACCTGGTAGGTTGCAGTGAGCCGAGATTGAGCCATTGCACTCCAGCCTGGGCAACAGAGTGAGACTCCGTCTCAAAACAAAAAACAGTGTGAAAGCCCCATATATAGTTTATTTGAAAAAAATTTCAAACAAGGTAAATTAGATTTAATTTTCTTAAGAATTAACTTTTTATTCATTTTGTCCTGTAAAGATAGTATTTCCTTATGCAGTAATTAAGGAATACTTTACAATTTTCAGACACAAAGTTGAAATTTAGGGATTTATTTTACAGTGTTTGACTATACTTTTTCCTTTTTGTTGTAATGTGGGGTTCGTAACCAGTGAAGCCTCTAGAAAATGCATTTATAATAAGATTCAGAGGAGCAGTTCGTAGCTTTTGGTCTTGGAACAATGAAACTTAAGTTTTTGTGAAACTAAGTTTGGTTGATTTATTTGAGTGCTATTCCATCAGGTACATTATTTGTTGACTAGAAGATGGAATCTTTAATATTTTTAGTAAGAATCAGGATCCATAGTTTTAACATGGTGGACTTAGTTATGTTTATTGAATACAGTGATGGTAGAGATATTAGGGTACTGGTAAAGTGCAGTATTACACTTTCAGGCTTTAGGTTTCCACATTTCTTATGCCAAAACATATATCATCTCATTTAAAACTCAATAATCCTGTAAGTATTCTTTTAGCTTTATGGATAAGGAAATTTATAGATTAATTTTTTTTTTCTTTTTTTTAAGACAGAGTCTTACTCTGTCTCAGGCTGGAGTGCAGTGATGCTATCTCAGCTCACTGCAGCCTCCACCTCCTAGGTTCAAGCGATTATCCTGCCTCAGCCAGGATTACATCGTGTACCACCACGCCCAGGTAATTTTTGTATTTTTAGTAGAGATAGGGTTTTACCACATTGCCCAGGCTGGTCTCGAACTCCTGAGCTCAGGCGTGATCTGCTCTCCTCAGCCTCCCAGAGTGCTGGGATTTCATTGCTAAATCGCAAGTTTTAGAATCTCAGTTAAAGAGTATCAGTAAATAAATAGCAGTGAATAATTTTTTTTTCTTTTTGGGGGTTTAAAGTACTTAAACCTGTTGAACAGTGGATGCTACCAGTTACTTTGGGAGATGGTGATTTGAGTCTCTTAATCTGTGAAATGTTAGAAAAGTCTTGGCCAGGCACAGTGGCTCATTTTGGGAGGCAGACGCAGGAGGATCACTTGAGGCCAAGTGTTTGAGACCAGACTGGGCAAAATACAGACACCATCTCTACAAAAAGTACAAAAAAGTAGCCAGGCATGGTGGCATGAGCCTTCTGTTCTAGCTACTTGGGAGGCTGGAAGGATCAGCTTCCTGAAATGAAGGATCACTTGAGCCTGGGAGGTCAAGGCTGAAGTGAGCTGAGATTGCACCACTACACTCTAGCCTGGGAGACAGAGTGAGACCCTGTCTTAAAAAGAAAAAGTCTTCTCGCCGTTTTCTTTTTTTTTTTTCCTTTTTTCGCTTTAGAGATGGGATTGATTTCTCCATGTTGGTCAGGCTGGTCTCGAACTCCTGACTTCAGGTGATCTGCCCGCCTCGGCCTCCCAAAGTGCTGGGATTACAGGCGTGAGCCACCGCTCCCAGCCTTCTTTTTGCCATTTTCATCTTTGAATTATTACTATGTATAGAAATGTCAGGTGGCTTTCTCTCATTATCCTTTGTTTTATTGGCTAAACCTCATTCTGTTGGTTCTCTTAACTCCCTGGTCACTGTCTTGGCACTTAAAGCCTTTTAGGTTGCTTGGTGTAGAGCTGAGGTGCATACTGTTTGAAAATCTTTTGGTCTTTGGAGTGGTAGAGGTTTATGCTTAACCAGAAACTGTCACTATCTCCCTGAAAGAAGCTGCACAGCAGTGCTGGCTGTCTGCTTTCCATAGTTCCCCATTGAGGAGTTACCAGGACTCAGGTGAGAGAATGACTCCTTTCCTGCACTGTTTGTTCAGTCAGTGTAGATTTATAGGACACCAAAATCTTTCCCAGAAAAATGACTATGAGGAGTTGACAGATTGTACCAATATTTTTTATGTGACTTGAATATAGATGGTTTTTGTTTGCCTATACTGATTTTCTTGCCCACAGGTTATGTTAACACAGCATCCACTTACGTTTAAGTGGCCTAGAAACTAAATTTCATCATTTGATTATAAATTTACATTACACAATGTTGGCTTTTTTTTTTTTTTTTTTTGATATGGAGTCTCAATTTGTCGCCCAGGCTAGAGTGCAGTGGTACAATCTTGGTTCACTGCAGCCTCTGCCTCTCGGATTCAAGTGATTCTCCTGCCTCAGCCTCCTGAGTAGCTAGGATTACAGGTGCATGCCAGCATGCCTGGCTACAGGGCTTTTTAAATTTTTGAGAATTTTAAGATTAGCCTTTTTTTGTGACCCTTTCTTTGCTAGTTGAGCCTGGTTTGAAAAAATATTTTGAACATTAGAACAGTCTTTACCTTTAGAGAAGTGGTGTGTTTAATTCCTCTCATAGTATTTTTTATTTGAAATTTTATTCTTCTCAAAATGTTAATCTTTTGGCATAAAATGTACACATGATATATTTGTTTTAGCAGGTCAGATAAACTACTTTATATTTTTATTTCTCCAGTGGTCAAATATGTTGGCTGTTAACTAATGTATTGTTTGACAGGAATTCAAATTCACAATTAGGTCTGTTTTCTTCCAGTTGTCCTTTAGCTTTTGTTAAAATTTGACCATCTTTTTATTTTCCCCACTGTTTTACAAGAAACATTCACTGGGTTGTATCACCACAGTATTTGTAAGTTGGATTTATATACAAATGTTGATATGTGTTCTTTTTAGCAGCAGAACAAATTGTTGTGTTTGTAATTTCCATTATTGGTGAAAAGCCTTCCATTAGGGAATGGAGTGACTGGTTAGTGCAGAAGGATATGAGTCACCAGTAGGATTTGTCAGCAAATAGAGAAGGATATGATGGAGAAACAATAGATTCTAGTCACATTTTCATTCCACATGTGTGGTTACAAACAAGTTTCCTTTTGGTGATTAATTTAAATTATGCAAATTGGGTCTTTCTGGGTGAAAAGTACTTTAAATGTAAGTCATAGACTATATTCTCAATTGTTTTCTCAGTCAGGTGGGATCTTCATTTGGAGGTCATCAACAGGTAGAATTTAGTTAAATTCGTTATCTGTTGACTGTTGATTTAGTAAGTTGAAGGAATGTTTTTGTTAAGTTTTTTGGTAATTACGGAGCTTCTTGCTCAGTAGATCAGAGGAGGCCCGTAAATATGGCAGTATTTACTCTCTCAGTGAGCAAAGAGTTGCTCTCTTACTACTACTATGCTTTTTTTTTTTTTTTTTTTTTTTAAAAAAAAAAGACAAAGTCTCGCTCTGTCTTCCAGGCTGGAATGCAGTGGCATGATCTCGGCTCACTGCAACCTCCACCTCCTGGGGTCAAGCAATTCTGCTACCTCAGCCTCCCAAATAGTTGGGACTACAGGTGTGTGCCACCATGCCTGGCTAATTTTTAAATTTTTAGTAGAGACGGGGTTTCACCTTTTTGGCCAGGCTGGTCTTGAACTCCTGACCTTGTGATCTGCCACCCTCAGCCTCCCAAAGTGTTGGGATTACAGGAGTAAGCCACCGCACCTGGCCTCTCACCTGGCCTCTGCTTTTAAATTCCTAAGAGCTTTTATTGCATTTGAATTGTTCTGAAATTCTCAACCTGGTCAAGGGTTTCCTGAAGACTAAGTATCTTTCTCAGGTCACACTACCATGGTTCTTCACTGTTTCTACCATTTTTCTATCATAAAAGTTTTACCTTTCTTTACAAGTCATAATCCTACTCCATTCTTCTCATGCTTTCTTTGTATTTTTTTTTTTTTTTTTTTGAGACGGAGTTTCGCTCTTGTTACCCAGGCTGGAGTGCAATGGCGCGATCTCGGCTCACCGAAACCTCCGCCTCCTGGGTTCAGGCAATTCTCCTGCCTCAGCCTCCTGAGTAGCTGGGATTACAGGCACGTGCCACCATGCCCAGCTAATTTTTTGTAGTTTTAGTAGAGACGGGGTTTCACCATGTTGACCAGGATGGTCTCGATCTCTTGACCTCGTGATCCACCCGCCTCGGCCTCCCAAAGTGCTGGGATTACAGGCTTGAGCCACCGCGCCCGGCCTTTCTTTGTATTTTTAAAATATATGGTGTTAATATGAAAACTTAAATGTCAATCGAGTATTTTTCCACCCATGTTGATTCTTGGAGCTTGATCCTGGATAGTGTTTGTCTCATGTGCACACATCTCTGCAAAGAGTGGCTGTGTTGCATTTTGGTATCATTCAGAGGTGTTCCTCATCTCAGTAAACATTTGGAGGAAAAGGACAAGAAAGATTGAATTTTGCAGCCTAGCATGGTGGCTCATGCCTGCAATCCCAGCACTTTGGAAGGCCAAGGCGGGCGGATCTCCTTAGATCGAGAGTTGGAGACCAGCCTGACCAACATGGAGAAACCCTGTCTCTGCTAAAAATACAAAATTAGCTGGGCATGGTGGCATAAGCCTGTAATCCCAGCTACTTGGGGGGCTGAGGCAGGAGAGTTGCTTGAACCTGGGAGGCAGTGAGCCGAGATAGTGCCATTGCACTCCAGCCTGGACAACAAGAGCAAAAACTCTGTTTCAAAAAAAAAAAAAAAAAAAAAAAAAGATTGAATTTTGCATTCTTTAATTGGGAAGAGAAGGAAGGTGAATCCATGCTGAATTAAGCTAGTGAGTAAAGAGTAACTCCTTGACATGGCATTATAGAGGTATTTCACCATTTTTGTTCTATGTTCATATGTAGTATGAAATATTTTCACTGTTGGTTTTTAAAGATTGTGAATGTTACTGTGCTTTGTGAAAATATGCCATAATTGGACAATCAGTGGATAGACAGTACATTTTAAAAGGCCACCAGCAGTTTCAAATAGAATGATTTGGATTCTTGACTGTTAATGTTTGTATTACATTCAGTACACAAACATATCTGTGAGCTATAATGTGATTTATAAAAAGCAAGTTTAGGAGAGGAAGTGAAGTATAATTTACCCAATTATAGGGGAAACTTGGACCAGAGTGCCTGAACAGCAGAAAAATTTCTGGGGCTCAAACAAAATAATTTATGCTGACAGGATGTATTTTGGGTTGTTTTTATTCTGTGTCTTGTTTATAGAGAGTTTCCCTCCCTCTCTTTGGGGGTTAATACTGGAACAGGACCTTTAAATATGCTCAATACATTTGACAAAATGGTGAAATGAAAGAGTTAAGCTGACCTATAAACTACTAAGTTCTGAAATACAGTATATTTTAAATAATGCAAACAGCGTGGAAGTTTTTGCTTTGCATGCTACTCCTGTGCTGTAGGTTATTTTGAAAGGTGATTCAAATAACCTTTCCCAAGTATCTATTTTGCAACTTCAGGGAACTTGCAGCTGTTACAGTCATTCTAACTGTCCTGATATAGCTCAGAAAACATGTCAGTGTGGTGTTGACAGGCTGAATCCAGGTGTTCTTTTGGATTTTTACTACTGAATTTGCTTTATTACAATTGAAGTTCAGAATCTTAAATTATTTCTTTATTAATGAAATTATTGATTCACTGGTTCTTGGGTTAATGTATGTATAGTGATGTTGGAAACTAAAATGGTTTAAGACTTAAATTGTTCTCTGGGAGAATAACAGCCTTTTGAAATTAAAGAAAGAAGGATGGGAGGAGGAAAGAAAACAAATGTTATGATTTAACTTTCTGGGGAAGCAACTGAATTGGAGATAGTTCTTATTCTTCAGAAGGTTACCAGAGTTATTTAGGAAAAGAATGTTCTTAAACTTTATAATAAAGAGGCTTGGGAGTCTTAAAATGCACATACACTAAAGTCTTTTTTTTTTTTTGAGATGGAGTTTCGCTCTTGTTACCCAGGCTGGAGTGCAATGGCGCGATCTCGGCTCACCGCAACCTCCGCCTCCTGGGTTCATGCAATTCTCCTGCCTCAGCCTCCTGAGTAGCTGGGATTACAGGCACGCGCCACCATGCCCAGCTAATTTTTTTGTATTTTTAGTAGAGACGGGGTTTCACCATGTTGACCAGGATGGTCTCGATCTCTTGACCTCGTGATTCACCCGCCTCGGCCTCCCAAAGTGCTGGGATTACAGGCTTGAGCCACCGCGCCCGGCCCACTAAAGTCTTTAAATATAAACCCCATAGAGAAGATAGCCATGATACTTTTGTCACAAAAGTATGGATGACTAGAATCCATTTAGTAGAACTATTTAATGTAATTTTAAAAAGATTAATTGAAAACAATTAGATTAATACTCAACATTAGGATTGTGCTGTTAAGATTTTTTAATGTGATTACCAGTACTATTCAAATAATTTTTTTAGAGAAAGTAAAAGTTGATCATAGCACTGTTAACCTGCATTTAAATTTTATTTATGAAAGAAAAATACCATTTTTGGACAAGAGATTCATTTTGAGAATTGCAAATCTTTAGAGGAAAAATGGGAGTACAAAATTGAAAAGTAAATATTTTCAAATGTGGCCTGAAAATATTTAATGTAATTTTTGTCTTATAGTTATTTGTAGAGGTAGAAATTACTAGAAAAGGACAGCTGTTAATCACCAGGGTACATGTACATCTAAAAACCACTCCCTTTTCATTTGGGTGGAACAGGGCCTCAGTGAATAACTGTTACTATTCTCAGAAACAGGTGCGATTGTTGACTAATTGCTTTCCTTATCTTTCAGAGTGGCTGGCCATGTATCTTATATTGGTTTTGAAACGTTAAGACATTTTCCCACCATCAAGGTCATGATTTCTTTTTATAGAACTGATTATTGATTTCTGTACTGGAACTTGTGTCTCGAGTTCCCTCCTTAAATGAGGAAGTGTAAAAGTGGGAATAACCAAGAGAGTAACTATAAATTTTTTTTTTTTGAGAAGGGCAGTGGCGTGATCTCAGCTCACTGCAACCTCCACCTCCTGGGTTCAAGCAATTCTCCTGCCTCAGCCTCCCAAGCTGGGACTATAGGCCTGTGCTACCATGCCCAACTAATTTTTGTATTTTAGTAGAGACAGTTTTGCCATGTTGACCAGGCTGGTCTCGAACTCCTGACCTCAGGAGAGGTCAGGTGATCTGCCCGCCTTGGCCTCCCAAAGTGCTGGAATTACAGGCATGAGCTACCATACCTGGCTGAATTTTTTTTTTTTTTTTTTACAGTTAGAAAGCATCTTGTTTTTGGGATATTTACTGACATTTTGATCCTAATTTGTGTAGAATTGAATTGATAACTGTTTATCAGTTTCCTAGGACTGTAGTCATTGTGGGTAGGGAGGGAAACTAGTACTAATTTAAATCTTCTAAGTTTCAAGGAGCTAGATTATTCAATTTTAGTTTGATAAATGGAACAGTAGAGGGATAAACAGGTAGGTAACGGAGAGGCTAGATAGAACATACTTGAATTGAAAGTAGGTCATAAGAGATTATTAAATTTTCAGTTTGAGACCAGTTAACCAGAAGATGAGTGTTTAATTAGTAAAGGTTAGGCTTTTTTTTCTTTTTCCTTTTTTTTTTTTTTTGTTCTTCTTATTTCTCTTTTTTCTTTCTAAAGAAGAAAGATTTTTTAGTTTACAAGTTTTCAGACACTTTTCCCCAAATGATCAAAATGCAACAGGTACAGTAGCACTTTGCAGAGGAATTTCCCTACTACTTTGATGGTTGAGAAGATTTTACAGTCTATTGTCTGAGTAGTCTCTGAATATTAAGTTAGTCTTACACAGGTTCTATAGTTACTCAGAGCCTTGAGTCTTTTTCATAAATTCTGTATCCAGTCTGTGGACAAATCCCCCATCAAAATATATCTTGAAACTAACCCTTTCTTATTCTTTCTACTGCTGTTACTCTGGTGTAAGCTACCATTATCTCTACTAGTCTCCATGCTTCCACCCTTACCATTTTTGTAATGTCTCCACATAGCAGATAAAGTGATCCTTTGTAAAACCTAAGTTGTCACTCTCCTTTTTTCAGCTTTTACATTAGGTTCAGCGTGTACATGTGCAGGTTTGCTACATGGGTAAATTGAGTGTCGCTGGGGTTTGGTGTATACAAATGATTTCGTCACCTTCTCACCGGGTAGCAAGCATAATACCTAATGAGCAGTTTTTCAGCCCCTACCCTCCTCTCACTCTCCACCCTCAAGTGGGCCCCAATGTCTGTCGTTCCCCTCTTTGAGTCCATGTGTATTCAGTGTTTAGCTCCCACTTGTAAGTGAGAACATGTGGTATTTGGTTTTCTGTTCCTCCGTTAATTTGCTTAGGATAATGGCCTCCAGCTGCATCCATGTTGCTGTAAAGGACATGATTTCATTATTTTTTATGGCGTTGAGTTGTCACTCTTGAGTGAAACCCTCCATTGGCTTCATTTGGAGAGGCATCGTTCTCTGACCAAAAGTCAGATGCTTTTAGTGGCTTGTAAGGCTCTCTTATTTCTGACTCTCTTCATTCCATTGTTCTTTCTGTTCCAGTAGCACTGGCTCCCTTGTTCCTAGCATACTCCAAGCTTGTCCCCACCTCATAACTTTTGCAACAATTGATCCTCTGCCTAAAATGCTCTCCAAGTACCTGTTTGGCCCACACTTTCAGCTTTTGGATAAAAAGTCACTTTTTTCAGAGAGCCCTTTTCTGTTAGCCTTATTTAAAATTGGAATCCGCCCCTCTCTGGCACTGCTAATTCCTCTACTTCAAAGTTTTCTCCAGAGTAGTGACTTTCTTTTTTTGAGACAGAGTTTGGCTCTTTCACCAGGCGCCAGGCTGGAGTGCAGTGGCTCGATCTCGGCTAACTGCAACCTCTGCCTCCCGGCTTCAAGCAATTCTGCCTCAGCCTCCCAAGTAGCTAGGACTACAGGCACGAGCCACCACACCCAGGTAATTTTTGTGTTTTAGTAGAGACGGGGTTTCACTACGTTGGCCAGGATGGTCTCGATATCTTGACCTGCCCACCTCGTGAGGTGATCTGCCCACCTCGGCCTCCCCAAGTGCTGGGATTACAGGCGTGAGCCACTGCGCCTGACCAGCAGTGACATTTTTATTCCTTTTTTTCTGCTCAGTAAAGTGTAAGATCCATCCTGATAGGAATTTTTGTTTTGCTTACTGCTCTTGAACTTGTAAGGGTATGGAATCCAGGCGCAGTGGCTCACACCTGTAGTCCCAGTACTTTGGGAGGCCAAGGCTTGTGGATCCATGAGGTCAGGAGATCGAGACCATCCTTGCTAACACTGAAACCCCATCTCTACTAAAAATACAAAAAATTAGCCGTGCATGATGGCACTTGGCTGTAGTAGTCCCAGCTACTTTGGGAGGCCGAGGCAGGAGAATTGCTTGGGAGGCCGAGGCAGGAGAATTGCTTGAACCTGGGAGGCGGAGGTTGCAGTGAGCTATGATTGCACCACTGTATTCCAGCCTGGGTGACAAAGTGAGACTCCGTCTCAAAAAAAAGAGGAAAAAAAAAAAAAAAAAAAGAGTATGTGACCTATAGTACATGTTCTGTAAATATTTGAATTAATGGAAGAATTTGAGGAAAATGCCTAGCTCTTGAGGAGGATAAATTCTTCTCTTGACAGATTAGGTTTTTTATATTTATTTTAAGAGGAAATATAAGTGGCTATTGACATGAAGGGAATTTGCTTTAGGAAAAAAATTGTTGCAAGGTTTTAGTTGTATGTTACATTATTAAGCTTTCTTTTTTTTTTTTTTTTTTTTTTTTTTTTTTTTTTTGGAGGGGGAGGTCTCACTTGGTCATCTAGGCTGGAGTACAGTGGCACAATCTTGCCTCAATGCAACCTCTGCCTCCTGGGTTCAGGCAATTCATCTGCCTCAGCCTCTCGAGTAGCTAGGACTATAAGTGCCTGCCACCAAGCCCAGCTGAGTTTTTTTAAATTTTATTTTTAGTAGAGACGGGGTTTCACCATCTTGGCCAGACTGGTCTTGAACTCCTGACCTTGTGATCCACCCGCTGCAGCCTCCCAAAGTGCTGGGATTACAGGGATGAGCCACCGCGCCTGGCCACATTATTAGGCTTTCATGTTGCCTGATTGTAGAAACCAAGCTGTCTCAAATTTGCATGACTTCCTGTAAAATTTTTGGTAAGAAAAGTAACATAGTAAATATATGCATACTCTTTTTATTAGACCTTTGCTTTTAGACTGTATTTCCTTAAATCTAGAATTCTTTTATTATACCTTTATATTTTAATGTGCTGTTTTAATTTGTTGAATACTGGCATAGCCCACCAAATTAGATGGCTTATTGTATCATTTAATTTGGAAATGTAAAGAGATGATTTCTTAGTAGAAAGCTTGATGTGAGTGGATTGATAGGATTTTAATATTTATTTATTTATTTGTTTTTTGAGATGGAGCCTAGCTCTGTTGCCAGGCTGGAGTGCAGTGGCGTGATCTCAGCTCACTGCAACAACCTCTGCCTCCCAGGTTCAAGCGATTCTCCCCCCTCAGCCTCCTGAGTAGCTGGGATTGCAGGCACATGCAGCCACACCCAGCTAATTTTTGTATTTTTAGTAGAGATAGGGTTTCACCATGTTGGCCAGGATGGTCTGGATCTCCTGACCTTAGGTCATCAGCCCATCTCAGCCTCCCAAAGTGCTGGGATTACAGGCATGAGCCACCACGCCTGGCCAATTGATATGATTTTTAAAAGGATCCCCAGTAAGATTGGGTCACATTACATGAAGCTGCTTTTATAAAATTCTCTCATACTGTTAAATTCACTTTATTTGTAGTTAAGCTTAGAATTACTGTTGCCAAGGCAGGATGTGAATTTTACTCATTTAGTCTCTTTAACAGGGTAGAAAAGGATTTATGGAATTGCGTAGGTACAGACCTGCCTGGGACAGAGACTAGCTCTCTGGAGGCTCTTTCTAATACTATGATTATAGAACTGTTAAGAATGTAGTTTGATTGTAAATCATTATAGGGTTCTTTTCACTGTAGAATTTTTTTTAAAGGTAATACTGTATGTACATGGGAAAAGTTAAAACAGTTCAAAAGGTATATGTTACGGATGTAGTAAATCATGCTTTTGACCACCAGCCTCCAGTCCTGTGTTCCTGGCCCTGTCTCACCTCCAGGGAAACCACTGTTACCTCTTCTCTTTGTAATCTTCCAGATAGTCCATGCGTATGAATGCATGCAGTACTCACAAATACTTCTTAACACACTGTTCATAATGTCGTGTACTGTGCTCTTTTTACTTATTAGTGTCTTTTAGCTGTCTTTACATGTCAGGTCATACAGATGTTTTATTCTTTTCGACCTCTGCATAGTTTTTTTTTTTTCTTTTTTATCCCTTACCTCCCTGCATCCCTTTCTTAATTTAAAAGGACTTCTCTGTCACAAACTATCCTTTTTTATCCTTCAGTAAAGTTACATTCTTTTGTTAAAAATGGATATGTTGCCTAGGAAATGGAAATGTCCCAAATTTAGCATTTTAAAAGTTAGGCTTTATGAAAGATAAAATTAAATGACAGAGACAATATTTGGGTGTATATTTGAATTTACCACTGTTATAGTAAACTAGCCTCTTTCATCACTTGGTAAGTTAAAACAATAATCAATGTTTACTTAAATAGAGCAGAATTAATGCCAGAGAGACAACTTCAGGAGAATTTTCCTGTATAGTGTACTTGCACTGAATTTATGTTAAAATATATAGGGTTCTGGAGCTTTTGAGTGCTTTCCAGCTGTGATAGCTTGTTTATGATTTTTTACATGCTGTTTGCATTCTTAAGTGTGTCACAGGAATTAACATCAGTTTAACTGAATTGACAAGTGCAAAATGTAACTGTTGATTTGTAGTTGAATTCTTGATGGGGGGAGGGAACAGAGCTTATTTTTATCATGTATCTGTTAACAGTGCTAGAACGTACTGTTTCTTTTGGCAGAAATTATTTTGCTGGGTTCTCAGTATTAAGAATTGAAAATGTAATAATGAATTATCTTTATTCCTGGAAATGGTCTTTCCAAAATGAGGTTGCGGGAGTAAAATGGGATAGCTGTTTGCTGAGCAGACAAACGCTGGAGACTAGGTAGAAAACTTAATGCTGGAGCTGTAACCTGTAAGCCTGGCTGTCACTACAATGCAGGTCTTTTAGTGCCTTTACTCAGCTGACACACATTTGCTGTGATAACATCATTGAACCAAAGGGATTCAAGTAGGTTAGAATTTCCTTGTGTTTTGCTCTGCATTACATGCAAACTATTGTTCTTTGAGTAGTTACTTTAATAAACTCCACCCACTCCCCCAACTTATTTTAAGGTCACAGAGTTGGAGATGAACATCCAAGCAGATATTTGGAAAAAAATTACACTTGTATGGAAGATTGTGACTTGAAAAATATGTGGGGCTAGACTCAGTGGCTCAGGAGGCCTGTAATCCCAGTGCTTTAGGAGGTCAAGGCTGGAGGATCAATTGAGCCCAGGAGTTTGAGACCAGCCTGGGCAACATAACAAGGCCCCCATCTCTACAAAAAACTTAGAAAAATATTAGCCAGGCACAGTGGCGTGTACCCATGGTCCTAGCTACTCAAGAGGCTGAGGCAGGAGGATCACTTGTGCTCTGAAGTTTGAGGTTGCTGTGAGCTATGATGGCACCACTACATTCTAGCCTGGGTGATAGAGAAAGACCCTGTCTCAGAAAATAAAAGTAAAAAGAGCTGGGCGTGGTGGCTCACGCCTGTAATCCCAGCACTTTGGGAGGCCGAGGCGGGTGGATCACGAGGTCAAGAGATCAAGACCATCCTGGTCAACATGGTGAAACCCCGTCTCTACTAAAACTACAAAAAATCAGCTGGGCACGGTGGCGCATGGCTGTAATCCCAGCTACTCAGGAGGCTGAGGCAGGAGAATTGCCTGAACCCAGGAGGCGGAGGTTGCGGTGAGCCAAGATCGTGCCGTTGCACTCCAGCCTGGGTAACAAGAACAAAACTCCGTCTCAAAAAAAAAAAAAAAAAGTAAAAAGAGGCTGGGTGTGGTCGCTCACGCCTGTAATCCTCGAACTTTGGGAGGCTGAGGTGGGCAGATCACGAGGTCAGGACTTTGAGACCAGCCTGGCCAACATGGTGAAACCCTGTCTCTACTAAAAGTACAAAAATTAGCTAGGTGTGGTGGCGTGTGCCTGTAATCCCAGCTACTTGGGAGGCTGAGGCAGGAGAATCCCTTGAACCGGGGAGATGGAGGTTGCAGTGAGCTGAGATTGTGCCACTGCACTCCAGCCTGGGCAACAGAGTGAGACTCTGTCTCAGCGGGGCGGGTTGGGGGGAAGAAGATACAAAATATGTGGGCTGGGCACAGTGGCTCACACCTGTAAGCCCAACACTTTGGGAGGCTGAGGCAGGAGGTTGGTTTGCATCCAGGAATTCGAGATCAGCCTGGGCAACATAGTGAAACCTTGAAATTAGCCTGGTATGGTGGTGTGCACCTGTAGTCCCAGCTCCTCAGGAGGCTGAGGTGGGAGGATTGCTTGAGCCAGGAAGTTGAGGCTGCAGTGAGCAATGGTCGTGCCACTGCACTCAGCCTGGGTGAGTGAGAACCTGTCTCAAAATAAATAAATTACATAAAGACATCTGGGTTTTTGTTCTTAAGCTGCTACTAACTAGCATTGTGATCTTACTTAAGTCATGTTAACCTTTGAACCCCAAACTTTTTTATTTTTTAAAAGGTCAGAGTAGTGGATGTTTCTGTTGGTTCTAAAATTTCTTGACTGGACAAGGAGTACTTTATGAAATGTTTTCCTCTGTAATCTAAGGTGGCTATGTTTTGGGGTTACAGGTAGAATTTTGAGGTAGGAAGAGTGATGGAGTATATTTTTGTTTTTAGTTTTGAGTGTAGATATTTTGTGTTTTTACTATAGTGACTCATTATATAGTGAGCAGTAACTCATTATATAGTGAGCAGTAACTCATTCTGCTACAGTATTATTGAAGTTCTTAGAATGCCATTTTGAATTTCATTTGTGTCTTTTATATTTTATGAATATTTTAGTTTTATGTTTGTGTCCATGGTTATATAATCACAAGTGTTCAATTTACAAAATAAAATGCCATAAGAGTATCATAAAAAAAAGGCTTGAGGATAGATGGATAGTTTTGGAACTTTGTAGGCCTACCTACTTACCTATATATTTCAGTTTCTTCCTGAAAATGGTTCTGTGGTCATTATCTTTCATACCTTTTTCTGTCTGATCACAGCTATTTTTTAGAGACTTCTAAATAAGCCTTTATTGGCAATTTAAGGAAAAGGCAAGTGAAAGAACTTAAGCTTTGTCCCTGTTTCCAGAGGAATTTATGATTATGTTGACGTTCACTGACTAAGCCAACTATAAAGAGTACTGTGTTTCAAAGTAGCAGGCCTAAAATAATATGAAAATTCTGCCACTTCTTGTTTTTTGGTAGGAATTAATGTTTGGGGAGAAGAAGTCTGTGTGAATCAGTGACCTTCAAGTAATTCTGTATTCTTGAGGCAATTATTATGTAAGAAATAATAAAAAGGTAAACTGAACTAGAAAGGAGAGGGTGAGATTTATACATTAGTTGAATCAGCAGTCATTGTGGTACATTGGAAAAAAATGGGACTAACAGAAGACTTGGTTTGAATTTGGGCTTAGTTAAAACTTACCATTGTGTGATGTTAGGCAAGTCACTTCATTTCTCTGATCCTTTTTCCTCATTCCTTGTATGTAGTAACAACAACTCAGAGTTGTGAGGAAAAGGAAGTAATTAAAAAAAAAAAATCAATTCTTTATTTACGTAACAAGTTGGTTATGTCCAGTGCATTGTGTAAAACATTACAGTATCATACAGGAAAGTACTATCAGTACAGAGTTGGTTCACAGGAAATAATTTTTTGAGAGTGCCTTATGAGTTAGTCTTATAATTAAGGGCCAACACATATACTTCGGACAGAAAAGAATAAAATTCTCAAAGTGGAATTTTGGTAAATATCCTCTACCCATTTACAGGTGTGTGTGTTTGTGTGTGTGTGTGTGTGTGTGTGTGTGTGTATATATGTATTTTTTGTGTGTGTGTAACGGAGTTTTGTTCTTGTTGACCAGACTGGAGTGCAATGGCGCAGTCTCAGCTCAGCAACCTCTGCCTCCCAGGTTCAAGCAATTCTCCTGTCTCTGCCTCCCAAGTAGTTGGAATTACAGGCGCCCACCACTATGCCCAGCTATTTTTTTTTTTTTTTTGAGATGGAGTCTTGCTCTGTCGCCAGGCTGGAGTGCAGTGGCACGATCTTGGCTCACTGCAACCTCTGACTCGCTGGTTCAAGCTATTCTTCTGCCTCAGTCTCCCAAGTAGCTGGGATTGCAGGCATGCACTACCATGCCCAGCTAATTGATTTTTGTATTTTTAGTAGAGACGGAATTTCACCATGTTGGCCAGGCTGGTCTTGAGCTCCTGACCTCAGGTGATCTGCCCTCCTCGGCCTCCCAAAGTGCTGGGATTACAGGTGTGAACCGCCGAGACTGGCCAGGTATACTTTATTTTAATCAAAGAGTATATGTGCAGAACTTAACCATCAAAGCAGAAAAATAAGATCTTTGTAAACTAAAGAGTTTTGGGCTGGGTGCCATGGCTTATGCCTGTAATCCCAGTACTTTGGGAGGCCAAGGCGGGCGGATCACGAGGTCAGGAGTTTGAGACCAGCCTGGCCAACGGGGTGAAACCCCGTCTCTACTAAAAATACAAAAATTAGCCAGGTGTGGTGGCGGGCATCTGTAATCCCAGCTACTCAGGAGGCTGAGGCAGGAGAATCACTTGAACCTGGGAGACAGAGATTGCAGTGAGCCAACATTGTGCCATTGTACTCCAGCCTGGGCAACAAAAGCAACACTCCATTTTGGCTGGGCATGGTGGCTCATGACTGTAATCCCAGCACTTTGGGAGGCTGAGATGGGCAAATCACCTGAGATCAGGAGTTTGAGACGAGCCTGACCAACATGGTGAAACCCTGTCTCTACTAAAAATACAAAAATTAGCCTGGCATGGTGGCAGGCACCTGTAATCCCAGCTACTTGGGAGGCTGAGGCAGGAGAATTGCTTGAACCTAGGGGGCGTAGGTTGCAGTGAGCTGAGATCTCTCCACTGCACCTCAGCCTGGGTAACAGGGTGAGACTCTGTCTCAAAAAACAAAAAAAGAAAAGTTCATGGAGAGAAGTTTTCTTCAAGTATCTTTTATTATTTAAAAATTATTTGAGTTAAAAGTAATCTTTTTTTAAATAATATAATTTTATATATTTTTAAATAAAATAAAAGTAATCTTATTAGCACATTAAACTTCATTATTAGCACATTGAACAGTATCTAGTACTGTTTTCAGACTTTTGAAATTTTCTGAAAAATTTTGAAAAAAATGACATACCTCTGATTTTTAAAACTCTTGATAATACTGCTTTATTCAGTTCTTCATAGATGGCAATAACTTATAATTGGTGACATTTCACATGGCTTTGGGCGTATAAAGAATATATTTTGACTTAAGGCATTTGTGTTTACTATGCTATCAGCCTCCAGTTCATTTGACTTATTCTTTTCTTCTCCAGGTTTTTCGTTGGAGTATACGTTGCACATTTATGGCGATTCTGAGTGTGAGGGCAGATTTCTGCCAGGCTCAGCACAGCGTTTTCGCTGACAAGTGAGCTTGGAGGTTCTATGTGCCATAATTAACATTGCCTTGAAGACTCCTGGACACCGAGACTGGCCTCAGAAATAGTTGGCTTTTTTTTTTTTTTTTTTTTTTAATTGCAAGCATATTTCTTTTAATGACTCCAGTAAAATTAAGCATCAAGTAAACAAAAGTGGAAAGTGACCTACACTTTTAACTTGTCTCACTAGTGCCTAAATGTAGTAAAGGCTGCTTAAGTTTTGTATGTAGTTGGATTTTTTGGAGTCCGAAGGTATCCATCTGCAGAAATTGAGGCCCAAGTTGAATTTGGATTCAAGTGGATTCTAAATACTTTTGCTTATCTTGAAGAGAGAAGCTTCATAAGGAATAAACAAGTTGAATAGAGAAAACAGTGATTGATAATAGGCATTTTAGTGGTCTTTTTAATGTTTTCTGCTGTGAAACATTTCAAGATTTATTGATTTTTTTTTTCCACTTTCCCCATCACACTCACACGCACGCTAACACTTTTTATTTGCCATAATGAACCGTCCAGCCCCTGTGGAGATCTCCTATGAGAACATGCGTTTTCTGATAACTCACAACCCTACCAATGCTACTCTCAACAAGTTCACAGAGGTAAGATTGTAGCGTGGTCTATTTTTTGGATTGATTTCTAGGTAAAATGCCATTAAAAAAATCTCTTAGCACAAAGCAATTTACTTCTGTATTTGGAGTATGGATGGTTATCCTGCCAATTCTGGTTTCAATTGGGTTGGGTTAGTTACAGCAGATTTTTTTCAAGAACATTTATAGAATTTGGGGACTGTAGAGATATCTAGTACTGTTTTTTCTGTGTCCTTTTTACATTTATTAACAGGTTTTTTTTGGGTCAAACATTCAGTAATAAAAGTAATTAACATTTATTGAACATAGTATGCACGTAGCATTATAATAAAGAGTGTTATACATTATGCAACAAGCAGTGTTTTTACTTAAGGTCACAAATACAAAAACCCTATGAGGTGTAGGTACCATTTGTATTTCCCTTTTACAAATGAGGAAACAAGTTCAGAGCCATTTAGCAATTTGCCTAATGACACATAGTATGTGGTAGAACTGCTATACTTGTCTAAGTGTCTGACACTAAAAACCATGCTGTATGTATTTCAAATATTCTAACCACTTTTGATGAAAAGTCACCCCCAAACTACTTAGTTGTAACAATCATATACAAGGGTCCAGAAACTTAGGGGAAGGAAAGGTGGTAGAGCTAGTATTTTTATGTTGGATCCTTAATATTTTTTTCTATTGATAGGAGAAAAACTCTTCGTACTTCTTGGAGCAAACATTTGAATATAAACTTTTTACTCCTTCCTGGTTGTTGAGTTTAAATGATTTCTCTTGCTGTATTTATAGAGTAGGCTTAGAAAGCTGGATGAACTCCTTGTGATTGTCATTTTATAGATGGCAAAACCAAGACTAAAAGAGGTTTCGACTTGTTTAAGGTCACAAATACCATAAAAAAATTCTATCTCAACTTTTCCATGAATGGCTACTACAGAGTTCATTTTAGTGGGATTTTATTTGCATTTTGAAACATTAAAAAAAATTCCTGACTTACTACTTCCACCTCTCTTGAGTCTGTGTTGTAAGAAGGCCTTTTTGTGAAAAAATCCTTTAGCAATTAAAATATTTTTACACTTTAGATAACTCAACGATGGACCCTAAGGATATCACTGTGCCTGCTCATTTATACATAAAATTCCCTGAGCTGCTGGGCGCGGTGGCTCACGCCTGTAATCCCAGCACTTTGGGAGGCCGAGGTGGGTGGATCACGAGGTCAAGAGATCGAGACCATCCTGGTCAACATGGTGAAACCCCGTCTCTACTAAAAATACAAAAAATCAGCTGGGCATGGTGGCGCGTGCCTGTAATCCCAGCTACTGAGGAGGCTGAGGCAGGAGAATTGCCTGAACCCAGGAGGCGGAGGTTGTGGTGAGCCGAGATTGCGCCATTGCACTCCAGCCTGGGTAACGAGTGAAACGTCGTCTCAAAAAAAAAAAAAAAAAAAAAAATTCCCTGAGCTTCTTAACTTTGTGTACACAGTGTACAAGTCGATTCTAGGCTTGTCTGCCCTCAGATTGTTCAGTTAGTTACCTTTAAGCCTGGCTGAATTAAATGGTACTATTTTCAGCCTGTGGATTCCTTGGCCATAGACTCCAAGAGTGGCATAGGCTACTGTTCTCTTGCAACTATAAAAAAGATGTTGGTAGAAATGGGGAGGGGGGTGGGGGAAATGTTGCCCTAAGAATGCTTCTCATTCCTCTGTTGTTGTTGGGTCCTATTTTGGGTGGGGGGGTGGTGGGGTTGGGGAAAGCTTAACCTTGTGTCTTTGCCAATAAACACCCACACACACCCACCCACACACACGATGTTTGTAGCCCCTTGAAGATAGGTAGTCACTGGGTTAGGCATTCACTGTAGGGAGAGTTGTTTTTTTTTTTTTTTTTGACATGGAGTCTCCCTCTGTTGCTCAGGCTGGAGTGTAGTAGTGCAATCTCAGCTCACTGCCACCTCTACCTCCCAGGTTCAAGTGATTCACCTGCCTTAGCCTTCTGAGTAGCTGGGAGTACAGGTGGCCACCACCATACCCAGTTACTTTCTGTACTTTTAGTAGAGACGGGGTTTTTACCATGTTGCCCCAGCTGGTCTCGAACTCCTGACCTCAGGTGATCCAGCCCGCCTCGGCCTTCCAAAGTGCTGGGATTACAGGCGTGAGCCACCGCTCCCGGCCTAGCTGTCTTTTTAATATACCACTTTTTCTCTTAATTTCAGAATTTTATTTATTTTAAAAAAACTTTATTTCCTAAAAATCAAAAGATACAGATAAGCAAAAAGAATTTAACAACATTTAATTGTTAATAACTGGTTTCTAGATGTTTTTCTCTGCGTATATCTGTGTGTATTCATAGATACACATACAGATAGGATCACACATACACGCATATATATGTGTGTGTGTGTGTATATATATATACACACATACATACATACATACATACATACATACATATATGCGTGTATATATATTCATTTATTTTATTTTTTTGAGACGGAGTCTTGCTCTTTCGCCCAGGCAGGAGTGCAGTGGGCATGATCGTGGCTCACTGCAACTTCTACCTCCCGGGTTCAAGCGATTCTCCTGCCTCAGCCTTCTGAGTAGCTGGGATTACAGATGCACACCCCCACACCCACCTAATTTTTGTATTTTTGGTAGAGACGGGGTTTCACCATGTTGGTCAGGCTGGTCTCGAGCTCCTGGCCTCATGATCTGCCCACCTCAGCCTCCCAAAGTTCTGGAATTATAGGCGTGAGCCACCACTCCCAACCCACACTATATATATTTATTTTATTTTACCCTGCAGTGTAGCTGCATTAAAAAAATTTTTTTTATAGAGACGGGGTTTCACCATGTTGGTCAGGCTGGTCTTGAACTCCTGACCTTAGATGATCCACCTACCTCAGCTTCCCAGAGTGCTGGGATTACAGGCTTGAGCCACCACTCCTGGCCACTATATGTTTTTTAAAAATCTTTTCCATCCTCCTTGGTGGTGTTTTATAGCTGTCATAGTGTTCACTCTATGGATGTGCCATACTTCTTTAATCATTTCTTTTCTTATTTTTGGACCATTAATGTGGTTTCTTTTTTATTTTTTGGAGACGGAGTCTCACATTTACCCGGGATGGAGTGCCGTGGTGCAGTTTTGGCTCACTGCAACCTCTGCATTCCAGGTTCAAGTGATTCTCCTGCCTCAGCCTCCCAAGTAGCAGGGAATTATAGGTGCTTGCCACCACGCCTGGCTAATTTTTTGTGTTTTTAAGTAGAGACAGGGTTGCACTATGTTAGCTAGGCTGGTCACAAACTCCTGACCTCATGATCCTCTTGCCTCGGCCTCCCAAAGTGCTGGGATTACAGGCATGAACCACAGTGCCCAGCCCATTAATGTGGTTTCTAATTTTTCACCCTTCCAGTTGGTGGTGAACAGTTCACCACCAACTGGAAGGGTGAAAAATTAGAAACCACATTAATCTTTGTATATGTCTTTAATTATTTCCTTTGTATAAACTCCCAGAAGTAGAATTATTAGGTCACAGTGTATGTGAACTTTTTGTGTAAGTTTTCATGTTATGCTACCAAATTGTCCCTTACAAAGGTGAGTCTTATTCACGTTCCCATTGAGATTTCATGTGTGCATTTTATATATATAACCACAGTGAGAACAATTCTGATCTTTGTCTAAAAATGATATCTCATTGTTTCAATTTATAATAGTACATTTCTTTTTTTATTCTTTTCCTGTCCAAATCTCATGTTGAAATTTTTTTTTTTTTTTTTTTTTTTTGACGGAGTTTCGCTCTTGTTACCCAGACTGGAGTGCAATGGCGCGATCTCGGCTCACCGCAACCTCCGCCTCCTGGGTTCAGGCAATTCTCCTGCCTCAGCCTCCTCAGTAGCTGGGATTACAGGCACGCACCACCATGCCCAGCTAATTTTTTGTATTTTTTAGTCGAGACGGGGTTTCACCACGTTGACCAGGATGGTCTTGATCTCTTGACCTCGTGATCCACCCGCCTCGGCCTCCCAAAGTGCTGGGATTACAGGCTTGAGCCACCGCGCCCGGCCTTTTTTTTTTTTTTTTTTAAGATGGATTCTCGATTTGGCCTCCCAAAGTACTGGGATTACAGGTGTGAGCCACTGTGCCCAGTCTTATAGTACATTTCTAAAGCTTTCAAAAACAAGTTCCCTTATAATTATTTTTTTCTGTTGTTTTTGTTTTTTTTTAAAGGAACTTAAGAAGTATGGAGTGACGACTTTGGTTCGAGTTTGTGATGCTACATATGATAAAGCTCCAGTTGAAAAAGAAGGAATCCACGTTCTAGTGAGTGTGTAGTATTTAAATTTTTCATGACAAGTTGTATCTCTCAAACATAAATATTTATAAAACTAGTCCAGGCACAGTGGCTCATACCTGTAATCCCAGTACTGTGGGAGGATCACTTGAACCCAGGATTTCAAAACCAGCCTGGGCAATGTGGTGAGACCTCATCTGTACAGATAATTTAAAAACTGGTAGGGCATGGCAGTGTACAGCTGTGGTCCAGCTACTTGGGGACTTGAGGTGAGAGAATCACTTGAGCCCAGGTGGTTGACACTGCGGTGAGCTGTGGCCATGCCACCTCATTCCAGCCTGGGTGACAGAGTGAGATCCCTGTCTCAAAAAAAAAAAAAATTATAAAACTTGGTATTAGCTGGGCATGGTGGTACACATCTATAGTCCCAGCTACTTGGGAAGCTGAGGTCTCAAGAGTATTGCCTGAGCCCAAGAGGTCAAGGTTGCAGTGAGCCTTGATTATGCCACTGCACTTCAAAAATCCTCTGGCAGTAGTAGTTTTGCATTTTGTTTTAAGTTTGTAGCAGAAAATACATTATTGATAGCAGTCTTTTTAAATTTCTTTGGATTAACAAATTGGCAGTTTTGTTCATTTTTGCTGTTAAAGCCTAGAAATCATAGTATTTTCATCTAGTAAAAAGCAAAATGTACTCCCATTTTAACAAAACGTAAATTTGCAATTTTTATTTTTTTAGGAAATTAATGCAATATTTAGCTTTTGTTTCTAGCCTACTAATTTGAATATAACAAAGTAATTTATATCAGACATTTTTAAGTCCATATGGAACTCTGCCACTTTGCAAGTACAATATTAGTTACTAATATTTTGTGGATAACTTGTAGGAGGCAAAAAGGCGTAAGAAGAGGATGAGGAGAGGGAGAAGGCATCTTGCTTCAGAGTAATCAGCATAGTTCCTGACACTTTTTGTTGTTAGGTTTCTGTGGAGCTTTAGTGTGATTAGATTTCTTACCTAGCTCAATTTGAGCACAAAGTGATTGGAATTAAGTTCCGCTTTAGCACCAAAATACAGAGTAGTTAACATTTTATTCTTTTTTCCCTAAATAGTTGTCTAAATTGTAGGAGCAGCTTTTAGGAGCATGTAATGAAATGATCTTGTAGCTTTCAGTGTCTTTGAGCTGTTGGTTTGATTGTGGGAAGGTTATGTAGTAGGAAGAGAACTGGAGATTTTATAAGTAGTTAGGTAGAAAGAAGGTAATAAGGAAGATACTGGTTTAAGGTGTTATGTTCCTGCTTCTTATTGAAAGATAGCTCTGTAGTCTTTATTATATTGGTCAGTGGTTGGGAAGGCAGTTGGTGCAAAAAGAATAATGGCCTATTGGTAAGGCAGTCCTCTCATATCTGATCCATAAAGTTTCTTCATGTCCATTTGGTGAAAACACAAAAACTTCAGTCAAACATGGGTATTTTTTTTTTTTTTTTTTTTTTTTTGGGGAGATGAAGTCTTGCTCTGTCGCCAGGCTGGATTACAGTGGCACAATCTTGGCTCCCTGCAACCTCCACCTCCTGGGTTCAAGCAATTCTTCTGCCCCAGCCTCCCGAGTAGCTGGGACCACAGGCACGTGCCACCACACCCAGCTAATTTTTGTATTTTTTTTTAGTAGGGACGGGGTTTCACCATATTGGCCAGGATAGTCTCAATTTCTTACCTCGTGATCTGCCCACCTCAGCCTCCCAAAATGCTGGGATTACAGATGTGAGCCACCGTGCGAGACCCAAACGTTTTTTAAAAATATGTTTTAGGGTGTGGTGGCTTATGCCTTGTTCCCAGCACTCTGTGAGGCCAAGGTGGGTGGCTCACTTGAGCCCAGGAGTTCCAAGACTAGTGGAGCAACATGGTGAAACCATGTCTCTCCAAAAAATATAAAAATTAGCTGGATGTGGTGGCATGTGCCTATAGTCTCAGCTACTTGGGAGGCTGAGGTAGGGAGGATCATCTGAATCCAGGAGGTCAAGGTTGCAGTGAGCTGTGATTGGGCTGCTGTGCTCCAGCTTGCGTGACAGAGACCTTGTCTAAAAAACAAAAATAAATTAAAAATAAATAAAATAATGTGTTTTAATAGTTTGGCATGGTAATTTGCTTGCATTCAAATTTCTAAATGACTTTACTGTCCACTGCTGGAAATCATTGGGGATGAGTGTAAATGTATCAAATGCAGCCCCGTGTTTAAAAAATAGTAATAAAATTTAAACTTCTGAAAATAAGCTGCATACAAGTTTATTTTGCTGTATTATGAATGTGTTCTCCAGTGAGTAAAAATCAACTTGTTTGACAGATGGCAGAGTGAGAAAATTACTGAATGGACCATAGTCTGAGTCAGTAATATTGGTAAACATCTTTGTGAAATAGAAATGAACTAAAGAACTTGAACTAGTTTGTAGAAGATAATTGTAGGCCTAAGATTTATTTCAGGTCTTTAAATTTAGGTTTTTGTTTTGTTTTAAATAGTTGTGATCTGGGAAATGCAAATCAAAACCACAATGTGATGCCACCTTACTCCTGCAAGAATGGCTATAATCAAAAAATAAAAAAATAATAGGTGTTGGCAGGGATGTGGTGAAAAGGGAACACTTTTACACTGCTGGTAGGAATGTAAACTAGTACAACCACTGTGGAAAACAATGTGGAGATTCCTTAAAGAACTAAAAGTAGAACTACCATTTGATCCAGCAATTCCACTACTGAGTATCTACCCAGAGGAAAGTAAGTCATAAAAAAATAGATAGATAGATAGCCATGATCAGATAAAATGAAAGGTTTAACTTATACTTGAAAAAACAAGGGCATTTAGCCTTAAGCTTGGAATATCGTTTTCCCAGACAGAGATTTTAAGAGTTAATCTACTTTTGCTAGGTGAAGAGGGTTTTGAAACATTTCATGGTAAGAGGATATCCCCCAAATAAGGCTGTTGATCCTTTGAATGCTCTTGCAAACCAGGCACACATTGGAATAGATTGATGGTGATTTTAGCTGTATCATTTTGAGGTTCGGATGTTTCTAAATGATCAATGATTTTTAGAAAATAGTTACTACTTACATGAGTAAGTGAAGCATGTTTTATATTGTTTCTTAACGGTGCATTTTAGGGAGTATTAGAGGAAGTAAGCTCTTGACTAAGGTACTGGTTTTATTGCTATTTACAGTTAAACTCTGTATGGCATTTATAATAACACAGTCCTTTAATTATGGGGCGTAGTTGTCAACTCAAATATGTACTATTATGGCTAATGGGCTACATGAAGTGTTCTAGTGGTGCCATAATGAATGCAGAATCAATTTAATGCTCTGTCACTTTTCTCTTTTTCCTTCTGTAGTATCTTAAAGTGTCCTTATCCTATCTCATTAGAATAGCCTTATGTTTTAGAAAAAATTTCTAACAATGTTTTTGCATTTCTGTCTTTGAAGTTTAGACAGGAAGAGGGAAGACTTATAAAATGTCAGCCCCCAGTTCCTCTCCCCCACTCCCCATTTGTATTGGTTTCTTGGGACCTCTTGCTAAGTAGTAAGGAAGATAAACCCCTGCCTATACTGTGAATGCACATGGGGTTAGTCTTAATTGAAAGATAACGCAAATTGATGAATACAGAAAAAGAAAAGGATACTTGACAAAATGGTCTCTATTTGCCCAGGACCATGCCATGCAGCACTGTCCTTGTTAAATGGGGACATATATAATTCAGTAAGCACTTTAAAAATATTTGCTGCTTGCCTTTTTATAAGTAAGCTCAAAGATGGTAGTATGTTTCTGTTATGATTTACTGTTGGAGATTTAGCAGAGAACCTTTCTTTAAAGAAAAGATTTCAGAACTTAGTTATCTAGGGGATAATCTTCAATTATCTGTAGAGACCAATGAGACACCAGCTGGTACGCTTTGCCAGAATGGACTTTAAAATCCTGTTGACATGTGCTATGTCCTCTCTTACTTTGTCTTGGCTTTAATTACAGTTTTGTCTATTATGTCTAATTACTGCTCTATTCAGTTATAATATTTGGGAGAATACTAGCTCTTATGACTGATAAAGAGATTTATGTAAGTTTTGGTAAATTTAGATGTGTGTGACACTGACTATACTTCATTGAGAAGGCTAATTTATTTGGCAGGCTTTAATTTCAGTCCTGGATCATTTTACAGCAATAATCAGAATTGGGTTGAAAATAGGTGTGGATAGTACGGTTAGTTCAGTTAGGCCTGCCATGTGTACTATGTGCAGCTGTTCTGTATTATTATGTTAATCTTGGAGAAAATATCAATTTAATGTAAAAAGTGATTTCTTTTTAGGATTGGCCATTTGATGATGGAGCTCCACCCCCTAATCAGATAGTAGATGATTGGTTAAACCTGTTAAAAACCAAATTTCGTGAAGAGCCAGGTTGCTGTGTTGCAGTGCATTGTGTTGCGGGATTGGGAAGGTAAACTCTTACCCTTATTAACCTTTTTGTCTGTGAATTTATTAACATGCCTAAGTTAGTTGAAAGTTTCACTTTGGTAGACATTTGCATATATTATACGAAATAATATTAAATTACCTGAAAGGCAAGGAAATGAGAGAAAAACAAGTGTAATGATTTTTTAAAACAGTCTTGTCGTTTCATCTGGTTGTCTGATTCTGATGCCAGCCTGGATTTAGCCTGTGACTGTTTTGTCTCCTTATTTCAAGTAATCAAAAGTTCAGGTCACTGAAATAGGCAACAAAATTAAAATAATTTTAGAGTTAGATGAGTCTATACATGGTTAATTTTGGATTGAGATGAATGGGAAATTAATAGGTAGAGAGCAGATATCTGAACTTTAAACTCTTGAAAGGAGATGTATGGACAAGAATTGACTTTGATCTTAAAACCCTTTTCCCTGAGCATTGCTTGGAATGGTGTTGCAACACTGTCATCAACAGCAAATTAAATGCCAATTTAGTATGCACACTTTGATTCAGAATATTGGTGTAGGCTGCCATTGCCTCAAGGTGGTGGTGATTCAAGCTGTTGTGTTCTGGCCTTTTGTTTGCTATTTTCCTTTTTTGTAGTGTAATACTGTTTATAAGGTTGGAAGTTGTAGTCCTTATCCTGAAGGTTGAGGATAATGTTGTAACTTGGCAATTTTATAACTAGTAGCTATCCTAGTTTTAGGTAGTCCAAAATTGGTGCCCTGTAATGGGCTTTATAAAAACATCATTTCCTCTGTTAAATTGTTTAAAAAAGAGAGAACTTTTCCTAGTCATTAGTTCTTGGGAATTTTCCTAGCTCATCAAAAGGATTTTCTTGAAAAAGTCTAACACCTTTTTAGCATTTGATAAGGAAATATTAAAACCAATTGGTAATGAAAATTCTGACACACTGGAGATACATAATATGTTTGGCCATTTATTTTGCTGGGATAATGGCTAAAGACCAATAAAGAATTTTTGATAATATATAGTGATGAGAAATTTAATATATAATATGATATTTTAAAGAGTAAAGATCTCTTAAGGTTTAGAATTTAGTGCTTTGCTAAAAGTAGATATTGGGCTGGACTCAGTGGCTCACGCCTGTAACCCAGCACTTTGGGAGGTGGAGGCAGGCAGATTACTTGAGCCCAGGATTTCAAGAGCAGTCTTGGTAACGTGGAGAAACCCCATCTCTACTAAAAATACAAAAATTAGCTGTTCACGGTGCAGGCCCCTGTAGCCCCAGCCACTTGATAGAGTGAGACCCTGTCTCCTCCACACAAAAAAATTCATAGAATTTATAATGATGAGATATATTACTGTATTAGGTAGGTATCAGCTACTTTAGTATAAAAGAAAAAAGAAAGCTTATGTCTTGCTTTGGTAATATGAAGTTACGGATTTAAAAAAATTCTTTCACTCCAAGACTTATGGATATTTACATAAGGGTTTCTTTCTGCAGGGCACCTGTGCTGGTTGCACTTGCTTTGATTGAATGTGGAATGAAGTACGAAGATGCAGTTCAGTTTATAAGACAGTGAGTATGACATTTTGTGTTCAGAAACACAGAAAGGAAGATCATGAATGAGGAAGTAATTATGGAAGTGGGTATTCATTTGTAGTGTGGGATAATTTACTTTCTTTGACTAAAGTGTTATTTGAAAATGTAAAAACTTTAGAGCAAGTGATAGAGACTCAGTACAGCTGGCTTCCAGATTTAAAAGGTTTTCTAATTTGGGTGGCAAATTTGGACATTATAGAATATGTCCAGTATATTGTTTGAATATCTAGGAATCTCGAAAATGCCCCTTTTAATAGATTCCAAATACCTTCCAAATTACAGTTCTCTATTAGGAGGAGGCAAGAAGAATGTAGAGGAGCAGTTAATCACCTGGGACTTTTAGGTGATCTGTTCAGGCACAAAATCAGGATAGTAGTGCCCAGACAGGATCTTGGCATCAATCTGGAATAATGAGTCATGCCATTTTATTATCCAGAATTATTTGACAATTTTTGTCTTGTCCTTTCCCTTTCAACTCTTCGTTTAAAAAATGAAAACCAAAGAGAAGACTATTTGCGACAGAAAGCATGAAATAATATATGGTAGCGGCTCTAGGAGGGTAACACATTTCAAGGAATGTCATCAGTGTACGTCTTGAGCCAGCTTCTTCATCTTAATGTTATTTTTTAGCATCCTAATATTTGCTACCAACTCTCGTCTGAAGAATATATCAATCTAATTGGGAAGAATATAGTCAAATATTTCTGGATAAACTATTCTGATCCTTATTAAATAGGCTATAATGATGGTCAGCAAGGAAATTTTTCTCTTCATCTAGGAGGACTCAAAGTTCATGTTGCAATGTAGCTCTTAAGAAGTGTTATAGTATGGGAAATGTGCTGGTTTTCAGCTGTGTGGAATTAGAAAGGCCTTAGGACATAAATAATGCATTTCAGTGAATCAGATAGCTCTTTTTTTTTTACCTGATAAAGTTTGCTATTCTTGTATTTTCAGAAAAAGAAGGGGAGCATTCAATTCCAAGCAGCTGCTTTACTTGGAGAAATACCGACCTAAGATGCGATTACGCTTCAGAGATACCAATGGGCATTGCTGTGTTCAGTAGAAAGAAATGTAAACGAAGGCTGACTTGATTGTGGCATTTAGAGGGAACTCTTGGTACCTGGAAATGTGAATTTGGAATCTTACCTGTGTCATCAAAGTAGTGTTGGATTCAGTACTCCTCAACCACTCTCCTAATGATTGGAACAAAAGCAAACAAGAAATCTCTCTATAAAATGAATAAAATGTTTAAGAAAAGAGAAAGAGAAAAGGAATTAATTCAGTGAAGGATGATTTTGCTCCTAGTTTTGGAATTTGAATTTCTGCCAGGATTGAATTATTTTGAAATCTCCTGTCTTTTTAAACTTTTTCAAAATAGGTCTTTGAGGAAAACCAGCAGAACATTAGCCTGTGCAGAACCATCTGTTTGGGGAGCACACTCTTCCATTATGCTTGGCACATAGATCTCCCTGTGGTGGGATTTTTTCCCCTTTTTTTGGGGGGGAGGGGTGGTGGTATATTTTTTCTCTCTTTTCTCCTTCCTCTCCTACACCTCCCTTTTTCCCCTGATCCAAATTGTAGATGGAATAGAAGCCCTTGTTGCTGTAGATGTGTGTGCAGTCTGGCAGCCTTAAGCCCACCTGGGCACTTTTAGATAGATAAAACGCCAAAAAAAAAAAAAAAAAAAAAAAGAAAAAAAAAAAAAAAAAACAAAGGCAGTGACATACATATGTATATGATCCAGGTGGTTTTTAGTCTTTACTGATGAAAGCGTGTTCATGTTAGTTTTTTTTCCTCAAAACCCTATCTAATACTAAGCAAAGTAGCCAAGAGCCTTTTGTTTTGTTTTTATTTTCAATAAATTAGTGGGGAAATGGCATTTTAAGAGGAGTCTCTTCTCAAAGAACTTAGCTGAGAGTCGAATTCTTCTCTTCCCTAACCAGTGAAGCTAAGTGAATATCCCTGAAACTTGTCTTCTAAAAGGGAGGCCTGCAGGCCATCAATAAAGATGTGTCCAGGCTGTAGGCTGTAGCATTACTCTGATTTTGTTAGTATCAGGGAATGCTGGTAGCTTAAAATTGTTATTTTAGGACTTGTACTGAATTTTCAGGAACAAAGGAGTAGCAGCAAATTCACATATTTTCGACATGAGAAATGCTTGTGGTGGGTATTTTCCAAACTGCCCCCAAATATAAAGTTCAGTGTAACCATTGATTGCCTTGTTATTACTGGGTTCTTTTGAGATTTAAAAAGAAAAACAATCCTTGGTTTAAAACCAACAATGATGCCTAGTAAGTATGTGTCCACAGGCCATAACAGGGTAGAAGAGAGACGTCAGGCAACCCAATGAGTAGCAAAGGGACTGTGTCGCTTATGAAGCAGTGTGGTAGCATTTCTGCAGATTCTTTGCTGGGTTTAAAGTGCTGATCTAGAAAAGCTGTTTTTCTGTCCTTTTTGGAAGGCAGTTAAGATCAGGCTGCATGGACAAAGAAGGTAGAGTGGTACCATCGGGGATCTTGCACGGTTTTCACCTCTAAATATTACATACTCAGTAGTGCCCTGCTTCTAAGGCTGTGAATACAGGCTTAAAGTCATCTTGTCCTGCTGGAATTTGCTGTGCAGAGCCATAAGCTTCCCATTTTGTTAGCGTCAGCTAGGCCCGTAGGAACAGACCAGGACCTTGTCTCACACTGATGATACCTCAAATGTTGGCTGGCTATGTGAACTGCCCATTTCCTGTTGCTGGAGTTTTGATTTTTAACTAAATGCAAATCTGTAGATTCTCTCCTCTCCCATCCTAGAAAACAAAACAAAATAATGCTTTTTGAAATTGTTTCTAGGATTTTAAAGTAAAAAATAATGGTATATCCAAAATTCTTTATTTCAGAACACAACAATAGATTCCACTAATGTAGACTCAAGATCAAAACAGCATACCTGCTCAGCTAAGATAGACAGTGTTGACTTCAAGAGTTTTGATCAATACCATAACCTTTTCCCTTTGACATACTCTGAATTTTGTTGTTTGGGGGGAGAGAGAGAGAGAGAGAGAGAGTGTGTGTATGTGTGTGTGTGTGTGTGTGTGTGTATGTGCATGCACAGTGTCCATCAGTATCAGTGCCTGCCTGAGTTGGGAATATTACATTCCTGGGTCTGTATTGAGAAGGATGTATAAAACAACATGAAACATTAGCCCTCGTTTTAAAGACTAATGTTAATTGTTCTTAAAACTGGATTTTTTTTTCTTAAAGCAATTTTTTTCTTTTGGATTTAATGAAGTATTGCTAGCTGAAGCCAGTTTGACATAGAGAGATGTCAGATTGATTTGAAAGGTGTGCAGCCTGATTTAAAACCAAACCCTGAACCCTTTTAAAGAACAATAAAACATATTTTACACGCTCTTTGTGCATTTTTTTCCCCCTTCATTCTCGTGAGTTTATGTCTGTGCTTAGAAAGCAGAGTTTAGGCTGGGTGCAGTATTCCCAGCACTTTAGGAGGTAGATCACTTGAGCCCAGGGGTTCAGACTAGCCTGGGTAACACAGAGTCCATCTCTACAACAAATTTCTAATAATTAGCTGGGCAAGGTTGTGTGTTCCTGTAGTCCCAGCTACTTGGGAGGCTGAGGTAGGAAGATCACTTGAGCCCAAGAGGTTGAGGCTATAGTGAGCTGTGATCATGCCACAGTACTCCAGCCTTTGTGACAGAGCCACTGTCTCAAAAAAAAAAAAAAATATATATGTATACACCCCCCCCCCCCCATGTATATATCTGTTCCTCTTTCTTTGCCTGCTATTCTCAAGGATGTTTTGGGTCCTGCTAGTTTGCTGCAAGGAGTTGAAATAGAAGCTTGGAAATTTGAAGATTTCATGTCACTGAGGTGTTCAGTAAGAGCCAACTTAACCGTAGCTGGGTTACATCTTCTGGTTCAGTTCTTGTATACGGTCCTGTAGGAATTCAGCGTCTTGTCAAAGGCTTTGTTTATACTGTAGATTTAGAGACAGGTCTTGCAGTGCTTCCCAGGCCGGAGGGCAGTGGTAATTCACAGGCTCAATCACTGCATACTACGGCCATTCTGAGTAGCCTTTCGCTGCACTCATCTCATTTATACCATAGGTTTTGGTGAAGCATTGCAGCTTTTTACTTGAATTCATATTAAAGAACAATAAAGAAGTAACTATATCATATCAGGATTTGGGAGTGTGGAATTTCCCTGCAACTATGGGTAAGCATCCATCCACCCAGATAACAGCATGCTCAAATACTAGGAAAAGATACGACATTCCACTGAGAACCTCGGTCTAGAGGGGGTGTCAGGTATGTAGACATAAAACAGTACAGTGGGTGTTTGTAGTACTGACATTTAAAGTTCATTGATCTACAGCCTGGGCAACATGGCTAAACCCCATTGACAAAAAAATACAAAAATTAACTGGGTGTGGCGCACTACCATCTGGACTACAGTCGCAGCTACTCAGGAGGCTGAAGTGAGAGGATTGCTTGAACATGGGAGGCTGAGGTTGCAGTGACCCAATACCATGCCACTGCACTTCATCCTGGGTAACAGCAAGACCAGTCTCAAAATTCATTGATTCTACCACTTGCCTTTATCTCTTTTCACCTCTTCATGTACTTCATTACCCAGCTTAGATTCTGTGATTCATTGTGACACTCAGCTTTTCAGCTTTTCAGCCTTGGCCCATCTCTTGTTTCATTGTACTTCCCTGGCTAAACTCCAGTTTTGGTTAAGTTTAATACTCTACTTTCTGTGCACTTAAGTACTTAATGCAAGTGGACATGCTGATTCAGTCTATTTAAAGTCATGGCCTCCCCGGGCGCGGTGGTGCGTGCCTGTAGTCCCACTTAGGCTGAGGCAGGAGAATCACTTGAGTCCAGGAGTTTGAGGCTATATTATGAAATGATTGTACCTGTGAATAGCCACTGCACTCCATTCTAGGTACCATAGTGAGACCCTGACTTGAAAAGTAAAGCCATGACCTCACAATCCTAGTACATTTCTCTATCCCATTTACACTTTCTCTTAAATTTTTAGCACCTTTGCCATCCTCTCAGCTTATGACTGTTTTTAAACTTAGAAATAAAAATTTCACAGGCTCCTACCATCACATCTATTCACCCACCTGAATCTGTGCTACTGTCTCTCTTGTAGTTACTGTAGACAGACTGTCCTTGCCTTATTTAAGGCAAGCTCTTCCACTTGTATACTAGATTCCATCCCTTACCTGTTCAGTGGGCCCAGATGTGTAGTCATTTTTCTTCTCTGTCCTGCTCATTAACTTTCCCCCTAGTAGATCATCCCCATGAGCCTACAAACATGCTAGTATTTCTGTATTTAAAAAAAAAATACTTGTTTGACCCCACTTCTACCCCTTCAGCTACCATCCTTTTCTTTCCTCTTTAGTACAACTCAAAGCGTTATCTACCTATACTCTCTATTTTTCTCTTTTGAGCTCCTACCAATGAGGATTGGCTCATATCTGCACTTTGGGAGGCCAAGTTCAACACCAGCCTGCCCAACATGATGAAACCCTGTCTCTACTAAAAATACAAAAATTAGCTGGATGTGGTGGTGTACTCCTGTAATCCCAGTTACTCTGGGTGGCTGAGGCAGGAGAATCGCTTGAACCTGGGAAGTAGAAGTTGCAGTAAGCCAAAATCATGCCTCTGCACTCCATCCTGGGTGACAGAGAAAAACTGTCTCAAAGGAAAAAAAAAAAAAAGATCACTCCAATAGTTAATTCTCCTAACTTTTTCCTTTGAGGGTCTCGTTTTGTCACCCAGGCTGGAGTGTAGTGACATGATCATAGCTCACTGTAACCTTGAACTCTTGGGCCCAAGCAATCCTACCTCAGTCTCCTGAGTAGCTAGGACTACAGGTGCATGTCACCATGCCCAGCTAATTAAAAACATTTTTTTTGGCTAGGCACGGTGGCTCACGCCTGTAATCCCAGCACTTTGGGAGACCAAGACAGGCGGATCACCTGAGGTCAGGAATTTGAGACCAGGCTGGCCAATATAGTGAAACCCCGTCTTTTCTAAGAATGCAAAATTAGCTGGGCATGGTGGTGCATGCCTGTAATCCCAGTTACTTGGGAGGCTGAGGCAGGAGAATCATGCCATTGCACTCTAGCCTGGATGACGACGAAACTCCATCTCAAAAAAAAAAAGCTTTTTTTTTTTTTTTTGCCATGAAGTTTTGCTATGGCGCTATGGAGTTTTGCCATGAAGAGACATAGTCTTCATAGCCTTTTTTTTTTTTTTTTTTTTTTTTTCTTGGAGACAGTCTTGCTTGGTGGCACAGGCTGAAGTGCTAACACCTTGATTGTGGTTCCGTATAAGATTTCTACAGAACTGTAAGATAAATCTGTGTTGTTTTAAGCCTCAAAGTTTGTGGTAATTATATCACCAATGGAAAACGAATGCAGGTTTTTGCCTCTAGAACTCCACACTCGTGAGTTTTCACCTAGTTTAGTGGCCACACCTCAGTTTGGGTTTCTGCTTCCTCATTAGCGTCTCCACTTCCATTCTATCTCCCTGGATTCTATTCTCTGGACTCTAGACACATATCGAATACCTCCTCGTTATCCCTCACTGATGTGTCATAGTTGAAACTTCAATTCCTGCTCAAATGTTATCTTGAGTGAAGTTTTCCGTGGCTACCCTATTTGCCCTGCTATGCTTTAGTGTTCACTATAATACCACCATTTCACAAACTTTTAATTATGTTTCCCCCACCAAAATACAAGCTCAAAAAAGACATGGCTGTTTTCTGTTTTGTGTTTCATTCACTGTGTCTTCAGCACCTCAAATAGTGCTTGGTGTGCAGCAGGTGCTCAGTAGATATTGAATGAATGAGCACTGAGAGAGATGGAGATAAATGATGGTACCATGATACTAAGGGGTAACTAAAACTGCCCTGGAGCACATTAGGAGACGCTGGAGTGGGCATGCGTGAGTGGGATTTTGAAGGATGACATATAAAAGGTTGATACACAATGAGATAGCACTTCCCATCCATCAGAATGGCTATCGTAAAAAAAGATGGACAATAACAAGTCTTAGGAAGAGTATGAAGGAATTGAAACCTTCATAGATTGCTGGTAATAATATAAAGCGATGGTGCAGTCACTTTTCAAAAACAGTTTAGCAGTTTCTCAAAAAGTTAAACAGTTTCTATATGACCCAGAAATTCCAATATGTCCAATATTCAATTCTTGGTATATACAAGGAAAATGAAGACATTAATGGTTGCATGAGCTGGGGTGGGGACAGGGTATCCCTCTGTGGTGACAGGTGTTCTGGGATTAGACAGTGGTGATAGTTGCATAACAGTGTGACTGTATTAAATGTTGCTAAGTCGTACACTTAGAAAAAAATGTTGATGTGGGAACAGTACATTTCAGGTCGAGGAAATAATACAAGGCAGTGGAAGTATGAAAGAGCATGGTATGTTAGGGAGAAGGGGCATGATCTGGTCTCTCTAGAGGATATGGATTTGTGCTAGGCAGGTTTGGTTCTCATCAGACTAGGAGAGGTGCTAGATGCCCCTTCCTTGTGCCTCCTCGTCTTCTATCCCCAAGTTCATAGCTGATTGAATCGGGGATAGACAGTTGACCCAATTGCTGACATTGGCCAGCAGATTCTCAATTTCTTTCTTTCTTTCTTTCTTTTTTTTTTTTTTTTTGAGAGGAGTTTTACTCTGTTGCCCAGGCTGGAGTGCAGTGGCACGATCTTGGCTCACTGAAACCTCTGCTTCCTAGGTTCAAGTGATTCTCCTGCCTCAGCCTCCCAAGTAGCTGGGACTACAGGCGTATGCCACCATGCCCAGCTAATTTTTGTATTTTTAGTAGAGATAGGGTTTCACCATGTTGGCCAGGCTGATCTTGAACTTCTGACCTCAAGTGATCCGCCTGCCTTGGCCTCCCAGAGTGCTGGGATTACAGGCATAAGCCACTGTGCCCAGCCCAGGTTCTCAACTTCAAATGAGGTAGACTCTTGCATGTGACAGGGCAGAAGGGCCATATGTATGTTGGGTCATGTGTGGGATGAATAGACAAAGGACAGAGGAAGGAAGACGGAGAAGCAGCCCAGGGAGCAGAGAGAAGCAACTGTGGCCTGGGATGAGGAGAGCAATGCCCTGAATTCAGTTATTTTTCATAATGTCCAGCTCTATGTCCTCCCCTGAAGTCCTTTCGATGGTTGCTGTCCCTTCCCTCACCCCTTGTTTAAAGTAGCTTCAGTCAATTTCTTTTCTTTCTTTCTTTCTTTTTTTTTTGAGATGGAGTTTTGCTCTGTTTCCCAGGCTGGAATGCAATGGTGTGATCTCGGCTCACCACAACCTCTGCCTCCCGGGTTCAAGCGATTCTCCTGCCTCAGCCTGATTACAGGCATGTGCCACCATACCCAACTAATATTTGTATTTTTAGTAGAGATGGGGTTTCACCACGTTGGCCAGGCTAGTCTTGAACTCCTGACCTCAGGTGATCTGCCTGCCTCAGCCTCCCAAAGTGCTGGGATAACAGGCGTGAGCCACTGCGCCCAGCCTGTTGGTTTCTTAATAACCAAGAAAGCCTTGACTAGAAGGGATTATACAAATAGCATGTTAAGTGCTGTGTCCAGCCAGGTGCTGTGGCTCATGCTTGTAATCCCAGCTCTTAGGGAGGCAGAGGCGGGAAGATAGCTTGAGCCCAGGAGTTTGAGACCTGCCTGGGCAATATAGCGAGACCCCGTTCTCCACAAAAAGGAGAAAAACAAAAAGACAAAAAAAAAAAAAAATGCTGTGTCCGAAGCTCCTGTAGATAGAGTGGTGATTTATGCTATATCCTATACACTATTCTAGGCACTGATGATACAGTGGGAAACAGGAAAAGCTCTCTGCCCTGGTAGGGCTTAAATTCTACTGGAGAAGATAGAGAATAAACAGGCACACCAATTAGTAATCTATTTTCTGATAGTGAGCAGCGATAGGAAGAAAATAAAGCAGGTAAAGTGATAGCGACTGGGGTTATATGTGACAGGAGCAGCTGGGGAAAGTCTCTGAGGAAGTTAAAGGAGCCTGCTGTGTGCAAATGCTATGTGAAGATGCTGGAAGCACTTCCCACGCAGCATGTATAGCAGTATGTGCAAAGTTGAAAGATTAAGCTCAGTGCGTTCAAGAAACATCAGTGTGGATATTATGGATGAAGCATAGCAAGGAGTGAAGAAGAAATTTAGACAGAGGCCAACTTGTGTTGATTTGATGAGGCTGGGAAGGTTGTTGGGGTCATATTGCAGAGAGTTATGTATCATATTAAGAAATTTGAGGCCAGGTGCGGTGGCTCATGCCTATAATCCCAGCACTTTGGAAGGCTGAGGCGAGTGGATCGCTTGAGCTCAGGAGTTTGAGACCAGTCTGGCCAACAGAAAATACAAAAATTAGCCAGGCATGGTGGTACATACCTGTAGTCTCATCTACTCAAGAGGCTGAGGTGGGAGGATTGCTTGAGCCTGGGAGGCAGAGGTTGCAGAAAGAAAGACATTTGAGGCTGGGCACGGTGGTTCATGCCTGTAATCCCAGCACTTTGGGAGGACAAGGCAGGTGGATCACGAGATCAGGAGTTTGAGGCCAGCCTGCCCAAAATGGTGAAACCCCATCTTTACTAAAAATACAAAAAAATTAGCCGGGTGTGGTGGTGGACACCTGTAATCCCAGCTACACAGCAGGCTGAGGCAGGAGACTCACTTGAACGGGGGAGGCTGAGGTTGCAGTGAGCCAAGATCGCACCATTGCACTCCAGCCTGGGCAACAAGAGCGAAATCCGCCTCAAAAAAAAGAAAAAGAAAGTAATTAGAATCCTCTTCACTGCTTGCAACCCTGCTAACCGCCCTGAACAGGTTAACTGGCAAGTGTGATATTAGTCATGTTACTTCTGTTTCCTTTGCTGTTTTGGGGTCTGGCAGTCAGAAAGATAGAGAAACAAAATGGTAATACTTAACCGACATCTGTTGAGTGCTACTGTGCTCAGAATTTCATGTGCATGATATAATTTAATCTTCATAGGCTACCACATAGGGTTTATTGCTATTCCCATTTTATAAATGAGGAAATCAGGGGGTGAAGTAATACCAAGTGGGTGGCAGGACCACTATCAGAATCTGGGCCTGGGTCAGGCGCGGTGGCTCATGCCTGTAATCCCAACACTTTGGGAGGCCGAGACGGGCGGATCAACTGAGGTCAGGAGTTCGAGACCAGCCTGGCCAAAATGACAAAACCTTTTCTGTACTAAAAATACAAAAAACAACAACAACAACAAAAAAATTAGCTGGGTTGTGGTGGCAGGCGCCTGTAATCCCAGCTACTCTGGAGGCTGAGGTAGGAGAATTGTTCGAACCTGGAAGGCGGAAGTTACAATAAGCCGAAATTGCACCACTGCATTCCAGCCTGGGTGACAGAGCAAGACTCATCTCAAGAAAAAAAAAAAGAAAAGAAAAGAAACAAGAATCTGGGACTGATTGTGAAACCTGTGCTTCACTGCTCAGCTGCACTGCTATAGAAGAATGGGAAGATGTCTGTTGGGGATCTCATGTCAGGATGTTGCTGTGGGTTTTTGCACTTGATAATATTTCCTGTTAATTGAGTTGCATCTTTATGTTAGGTGCAGCAGGGGACGCACGCATGCGTGTGTGTGTGTAGCAGTTCTATCTCATCAGTGGATTTAACTTACGCAAACTGTGTGTAATGGGCCCTGACAGTAACAAACCAGGATATTTGAGCAGGGTGGTTTATAGTCTATAATTGGCTTCCTATTACTGTTGGCTGGTTCCCTTGCACATGGGGTATTATGCCAGGATTGGCATTTGATTTAAGAAATTTTCAAATTGATTTTATCTTCAGTGCATTAATGTGTGGCCTAAATTCCTGCAGAGGCATTAGATAACCAGCCTGGACATGCTTTAGTGATTGCAACTGGATCTGAGCTGCCAGCGCCTCAGCTTTTATTCAGCACAGACAAATTATTTCTCTGAAAACACTTTTCTACCTAAGCCTTGTGACTGATTTTTAAGGGCAGCTCAAGTTTAGACCCCTTGAAACTGGAATATACACATTCTTCAACTCACGCAAAGCACAAAAATGGAAATTTGTTAACACGAGTACATTTAATCACTATCGTCCTTTTGGAACTGAACACATACATATTCAAGGAGTGGTGTGGAAATCAACCTAATTTTCAAGGGTGTAGAATTGTGATGCCTTTTAAAGTCAGGAAATATGAAATATGACCCCAGTTATGAAAATGGCATAAATGTGGCTGAGTACACAGCAAACTGGAGAATGTTCTATTAGAGAATGTTCTGCAATTTCCTGTAGATTAGCATAGGTAAATGTTTTCAGTTAAAAATTTTCAGCTCTAAAAGCACAGAATAGATCACAGCTGCATGAAAATACTAATTAATCACCTTTAATGCTTTTATGCAAATGATTACATTTAACTTTTGTTTAGAATTGCCATTAACACCTGGAACCCTAAGACTGATAACAGGTAAAATTTTCATGAATAAATAAAGGATTTGAGTCATGTTTAGATTAATTTATAGTACCTATATTCATTACTGCAAGTCCTCTAGAAATCTAAAAATCATGGGATGAGACAGAAAATAGAAAAGAGGAGATGGCCTTTGAACTTACGAATTTTTTTATTGGTGATAAAGGGTGAGCTAAACTTGTATTTTTTCTACATTTTGCAATAATTTGCCTAGCTGCTTTGTGTGTTTGTACTAAAGAAAACTTTTTAATTATTTCATGTTCTGAGACAGCACTTTTTTTTTTTTTTTTTTGAGACAGAGTCTCACTCTGTTGCCCAGGCTGGAGTGCAGCGGCAAGACCTTGGCTCACTGCAACCTCCGTCTCCCAGGTTCAAGTGATTCTCATGCCTCAGCCTCCCAAGCAGCTGGGATTACAGGCGCCCACCACCACGTCTGGCTAATTTTTGTATTTTTAGTAGAGAAAGGGTTTCACCATGTTTTCCAGTCTGGTCTTGAACTCCTGACCTCGTGATGCACCCACCTCAGCCTCCCAAAGTACTGGGATTACAGGTGTCAGCCACTGCACCGGGCCCATTGCTCTCATGTTTATGTTCAGGAGTACTCAATGTTTAGCTCCCATTGATAAGTGAGAACACGTGGTATTTGGTTTTCTTTTCTTGCATTCATTTGCTTAGGATATTGGCCTCCAGCTGTATCTCTGTATCTAAGTTGCTGCAAAGGACATGATTTTGTTCTTTTTTAATGGCTGCATAGTATTCCATGGTGTATATGTACTACCTTTTCTTTATCCAATCCACTGTTGATGGGCATCTAGGTCGATTCCATATCTTTGCTGTCGTGAACAGTGCTGTTATGAACATGAGTGCATGTGTCTTTTTTGTAGAATAATTTATTTTCTTTTCAATATATACCCAGAAATGGGATTGCTGGGTTGAATGATAGCTCTGTTTTAAGTTATTTGAGAAATCTCCAAACTGCTTTTCACAATGGCTGAATTGACATTCTCACCAATAGTGTATAGTGTTTCTTTTTCTCTGCAGCCTCATCAGCATCTGTTATTATTTGACTTTTTAATGATAGCCATTCTGACTGGGGTGAGGTGGTATCTCACCATGGTTTTGATTTGCATTTTTCTGATGATTAGTGGTGATGAGCAATTTTTCATGTTTTTTGGCCATTTGTATGTCTTCCTTTGAGAAGTGCCTATTCATGTCCTATGTGTCCCTCTTTTTTCTTTTCTTTCTTTCTTTTTTTCTTAGACAGGCTCTCTCTCTTTCACCCAGGCTTGAGTGCAGTAGCATGAACATGGCTCATTGCAGCCTCGACCCCCAGGGCTCAAATGATCTCCTGCCTCAGCCTCTCAAGTAGTTGGAACCGCAGGTGCACACCACCATGTGCGGCTAATTTTTAAATTTTTTTTAGAGACAGAGTCTTGCTCTGTTGCCTGGGCTAGTCTTGAAATCCTAGTCTCAAGCAATCCTCCCACCTTAGCCTCCCAAAGTAATGAAATTACAGGTGTGAGCCATTGTGCCCATCTTTTAGTGGGGTTATTTGTTTTTTGCTTGTTAAGTTCCTTATAGATACTGGATATTAGACCTTTGTTGGATACAGAGTTTGCGAATGTTTTCTCTGGTTCCGTAGGTTGCCTGTTTACTCTGTTGATTGTTCCTTTTGCAGTGCAGAAGCTCTTTAGTTTAATTAGGTCCCACTTGTCAATTTTTGTTTCTGTTGCAATTTCTTGTGAGGACTTAGCCAAAAATTCTTTGCCAAGGCTAATGTTGAGAAGGATATTTCCCGGGTTTTCTTCCAAGATTTTATAGTTTGAGGTCTTACATTTAAATCTCCAATCCATCTTGAGTTGATTTTTGTATATGGTGAAAGATTGGGGTTCCAGTTTCATTCCTCTGTATACGGCTAGCCAGTTGTCCCAGCACCATTTATTGAATAGGGGGCCCATTCTCCATTACTTGTTTTTGTCCACTCTATGGAAGATCAGATGGTTGTATGTGTGTGGCTTTATTTCCGGGTTCTCTATTCTGTTCCATTGGTCTATGCATCTGTTTTTGTTCCAGTACCACGCTGTTTTAGTTTCTGTAGTCTTATAGTATAGTTTAAAGTCAGATAGTGTGAGGTCTCTGGCTTTTTTTTTTTTTTTTTTTTTCGCTTGGGATTGCTTTGGCTATTTGGGCTGTTTTATGGTTCTATGTGAATTTTAGAATAGTTTTCTTTCTTTCTTTTTTTTTTTTTTTGCTCCCTCTGTGACTCTAGTCAAAGAAGAATAGTTTTGTTTTGTTTTTTTAAGATGGAGTCTTGCTCTGTCACCAAGGCTGGAGTGCAATGGTGCCATCTCTGCTCACCGCAACCTCTGCCTCCTGGGTTCAAGCAATTCTCCTGCTTCAGCCTCCCAAGTAGCTGGGTTTACAGGCATGCACCATCACACCTGGCTAATTTTTATATTTTCAGTAGGTTTCACCATGTTGATCAGGCTGGTCCCAAACTCCTGACCTCATGATACGCCGGCCTCAGCCTCTCAAAGTGCTGGAATTACAGGTGTGAGCCACTGCTCCCGGTCTAGAATATTTTTTCTAATTCTGTGAAAAATGACATTGGTAGTTTGATAGGAATCGTGTTAAATCTGTAAATTGCTTTGGGCAGTATGGCTATTTTAAAGATATGGATTCTTTCAACCCATGAGCATGGAATATTTTTGCATGTATTTGTGTCGTCCCTGAGTTCTTTGAGCAATGTTTTGTAGCTCTCTTTGTAGAAATCTTTCACCTTTTTGGTTAGTTGTTTTCCTAGGCATTTCTATTTTTTTGTAGCTATTGTAAATGGTATTGGGTTCTTGATTTGACTCTCAGCTTGAACGTTAATAGTGTATAGAAATGCTACTGATTTTTGTACATTGATTTTATATCCTGAAACTTTACTGAAGTTATCAGTTCCAGGAGCTCTTTGGTGGGGCCTATGGTCTTCTAGGTATAGAATCATATTGTCAGTGAAGAGAGGAAATTCCCTATTTGGAATTAGAAATTTTCCTATTTGGATGCCTTTTATTTTGTCTTTTATGCTTACTTTTTTTTTTTTTTTTTTTGAGACGGAGTTTCACTCTTGTTACCCAGGCTGGAGTGCAATGGCGCGATCTTGGCTCACCGCAACCCCCGCCTCCTGGGTTCAGGCAATTCTCCTGTCTCAGCCTCCTGAGTAGCTGGGATTACAGGCACGCACCACCATGCCCAGCTAATTTTTTGTATTTTTAGTAGAGACGGGGTTTCACCATGTTGACCAGGATGGTCTCAATCTCTTGACCTCATGATCCACCCGCCTCGGCCTCCCAAAGTGCTGGGATTACAGGCTTGAGCCACCGCTCCCGGCCATGCTTACTTTTTAAGTGTATTATCTTTTGCACGGTAAATGATGTTTTCTCCATTTTACACACTAGGACATGAAAGCTCAGAGAGGGTAAGTAGCCTCCCCAGTCTCGCATGTGTAGTAAGTGGCCGAGCCTGAAACGTCCAACTTGGAGGCACTGATCACATCCACTGCGCCACACTCTCCTTGCATTCAATAAATTGAAGCTATTATTATGAACTGAAACCAGATTTTCCCCTGAGGACACTTCTTTCTCTGTGACCTAACAAATGGGGGCTACTAATTCTTTATGTACTACAGGCCAGTGAGAACCGAGGGGTTGGCCCCCCACAGCCACATCAGATCATTGCTCATGGGTAGCACTAGCTGGACATAGTTACCGTCAGGCCATTGCAACTACTCACCCTCATTGCCGCTGTCCTCTTAATGCGTGGAGTCCTCTCGTCGCTCAATGCACAGAGTTCCTTGGGCCTTACAGACCCTCCCTGAGTCATTCTTTTATTCTGCATGAAATCAGTGCCTCTTCCAGCCCTCTCAGTGCTGAAGGCCTTTACTACTTAAACTACAATGACCTATTCCCATGGGAGTAGGACTGCTCCGCCTCCTATGTCGTCAGGAGGTTGAATAATGTCTGGGCGGAAAAGCAATTCTGTGCCTGTCTATATATGTATATACATAGATGTATGTGGATATGTGTACATATATACATACATACACATTGGTTTACTATATATTTTACTGACATAATGGATATGTAACACATGGTTAAATTGTATTATAAATTCCATATAGCCAATGGATTCTCACAGAATGCTTTTGTTGATTTTTGCCAAACTTTCATGTCCTGGGCAACCTGTGGTTGCAATTGACAAACCCAACGTAAATGTTGGTTGATATTTGCCTTCATGTTAAAGACTTGAAAGTTAAACAATGAAGACACATGTCAGAACTTCACTTATTCATGACTGATATTAGTGACTTCTTTGAGGAAGTGAATAATAGTTTTATTTTATTCATTCATTCATTCATTCATTCATCTATAGACAGTGTCTTGCTCTGTTGGATAGGCTGGAGTACAGTGGCAACATTATAGCTCAATGTAGCCTCAACTCCTGGGCTTTAGGGATCCTCCCACCTCAGGCTTCTGAGTAGCTAGGACTACAGTCATGTGTCAAATGCCTGGCCAATTTTTTTGCAGAGATAGAGCCTCTCTGTGTTGCCCAAGCTGATCTCGAACTCCCAGTCTCAAATGACCCTTCAGCTTTTGTCCCCCAAACTGCTGGGATTATAGGAATGAACCACGGTGCCTGGCCAGATAATTGTTTTTGAATACTGGAAGACTATTTTTTCAGGTTTTAAAAATTCTGTTTACAATGTAATGGCTACAGATATGAATCATTTATTTAATTAATTACTTTATTTATTTATTTTATTTTATTTATTTTTTAAGACATGGGGTCCTTCAACAAAAAGGAAAACAAAATGACATGGGGTCTTGCTATGTTGCCCCGGCTGGAGTGCAGTGGCTATTCACAGGCACGATCCCACTACTGATCAGCATGGGAGTCTGCTCTGTTTCCAACCTGGGCTGGTTCACCGCTCCTTAGGCAACCTGGTGGTCCCCCCGCGCCTGGGAGGTCACCATATTAATGCTGAACTTAGTGCGGACACCCGATTGGCATAGTGCACTACAGCCCAGATCTTCTGTGCTCAAGCGATTCTCCCATCTCAGCTGCCCAAGTAGCTGGGACTACAGGCATGTGCCACCTCGCCCGGCTGAATCACTTTTAAGTTCAATCTGCATTACTAACATTTTCTCCTTTACTTTCTTAAATCTAAACAGTCAATAAAATAATACATAAATCAAATTCTAACTAGTAGCATTTGGCAACTTCCATGATTAGTTTCAAGCTATCAATTGACGTCACTGAACACAGTTGGAAAATGAGGTGCAGTGACACATCATTATAGTATTTCCACCACACAGACAGAGCAAGTAGAAGAGCATAGATAATAGTAAAGCCTAGTAAAATAATTAGGAAGTGCTGACTTTTAAGAAGTTATGACCTTTGTTATTAATTTCATTTATATTTGATTGTAAGTCTCTTCAACTTAATTTTTAATAATGGCTGTATTGGCCAGGCGTGGTGGCTCACGTCTGTAATCCCAGCACTTTGGAAGGCCAAGGCGGGTGGATTACCTGAGGTCGGGAGTTTGTGACCAGCCGGACCAACATGGAGAAACCCTGTCTTTACTAAAAATATAAAATTAGCTGAGTGTGGTGGCGCATGCCTGTAATCCTAGCTTCTCAGGAGGCTGAGGCAGGAGAATCGCTTGAACCATGAAGACAGAGATTGTGGTGTGCCGAGATCGGGCCACTGCACTCCAACCTGGGCAACAAGAGTGAAACTCCATCTCAAAAAAAAAAAAAAGCCGTATCTTAACAACCAACTTGCAACATTTCTAGAATTTAATAATCAGCTCTCAGTTGATGCGAGCTGGCGCCAACAAACCACCGTGTGTAGTCAGTCATCTCCACATCGATTCTCTGCCACAGTCCATCAGTCCATCTCTACCACTTTCTCACCTGGACATTTACCCTCTGATTCATTTGCTATTCATTTGCGATTCATTCCTCAAACCACCGCGACCTGACTTGTCCTTTCCACGACAGACCCTCTGCTAGGAAGTAAAGGATCCTTTTCTTTCACTTGCCCCATGAATTCCAGTGTCCTCAGGGCTCTGTCTTGGGTGGTCTTTCTCTTCCTACACACTGTGCTTTGGTGATCTCATTCAAACCCTGATGGCTCCCAAGTCTATAGTTCTAACCCATGCCTCTCTCTGGAGTTCCAGACCCATGTGTCCAGCAGTCTATTGGACATCATTTGTTTGTCTTCTTGGCAATTCAAACTCCGCATTTCACAAACATATCTGTTGTTTCCCCAGACTCCAAACTCCACGTCACAAATCTGACGTCGCCTGTCTTTTTCCTCTCACTAAATGACCTTACCTGCTAAGTCATCTGAGCCAGACACCTGGGAGTCATCCTCACTTTTTTTTTTTTTTTTGAGACAGAGTCTCGCTCTGTCGCCAGGTGCCAGGCTGGAGTGCAGTGGCGCGATCTTGGCTCACTGCAACCTCTGCCTCCTGGGTTCAAGCAATTCTCCTGCCTCAGCCTCCTGAGTAGCTGGGACTACCAGTGCAGGGCATCATGCCCAGCTAATTGCTTCATTTTTTATAGAGATGGGGCCTTACCATGTTGCCCAGGCTGCTCTTGAACTCCTGGCCTCAAGCAATCCTCCCACCTTAGCCTCCCAAAGTGCTGGGATTGCAGGCGTGAGTCACCACGCCTGGCCCATCTTCACTTTTTATTCTGGTACCAAATTCAGATTGATTGATTGATTCATTTATCTATTTGTTAAACTTTCCGGCAAATAGAACAGCTGCATAGTATAGTGGGTAAGAGTACTGAGGCCTGAAGTCAGCCATTTAACTAGCTCTGTAACCTTGGGAAATTTGCTTGCTCACTCTGTGTTTCAGTTCCTTCCTTCCTTCCTTCCTTCCTTCCTTCCTTCCTTCCTTCCTTCCTTCCTTCTTCCTTCCTTCCTTCTTTCTCTCTCTCTCTCTCTCTCTCTCTACTATGTGAGGACACTGTGTCTCACCTGTAATGTATGTATTACAGGTGAGAAAGGGACAGAGATGTCAGTAGGAAAGCACTGTCTATGAACCAGGAAGTGGGCCGTCACCAGACTCCGAGGCTATCAGGGCCTTGATCTTGGATGTCCCAGCCTCCAGAACTATGAGCAACAAATTCCGTTGTTTATAAGCCATCCTGTTATAGCAGCCCAAATGGACTAAGACAGAGTTCAACCCATAACAGGCAGGACCTCTGCTACAGGAATCACATCTGATCTCTGAGCTGCGTGACTTACAGCTAACGCTGCTGCCGTTCTTAATGTCTTACTTCCTGTCCCCCCATGCCACTGTCTTAGTTCCTTTTGTCTCACAACAGCCTCCTGAGTAGACCCTAGTCTGACCCCACCATAGCGCATCCTCCATGGGCTGTCAGAGTGCTCTTTCCCACACATAAGGTTGATCATATCACCTCCTTCTGAAGCTCCCTGGGCTTTTAGGTAAAGGTTTAGCATAAAAAGTCCTTCTAGTTCCGGCTCCTTCCTGCTTTTCTGCTCTGAAACTTATGCCACAGCCTAGAAAACTGTAATTCCCCGATCGTATTTTTCTTTCTTTTTTTTTTTTTTTTCTGAGATGGAGTTTTGCTGTGTTGCCCAGGCTGGAATGCGATGGCATGATCTCGGCTCACTGCAACCTCTGCCTCCCAGGTTGCAGTGATTCTCTTGCCTCAGTCTCCCAAGTAGCTGGGATTATAGGTCCCCACCACCATACATGGCAAAGTTTTGTATTTTTAGTAGAGACAGGGTTTCACCATGTTGGTCAGGCTGGTCTCAAACTCCTGACCTCATGTAATCTACCTGCCTCAGCCTCCCAAAATGCTAGGAATCCAGGCACGAGCCACCTCTTCTGGCCATATTATTCTTTTTCACAACTCTTGATGAATGCGATTCTTTCTGCCTCGCATACCTTTACCCTCACATTTCTCCACCTGTCTGGAGATGTCTCCCCTGACACTCTCCCCACCCATCTTCTAAACTGCTTTGGCATTCTCTGCATACCCAGAATTTGGAACTTACTGAATTTTGGGGTGTTTTTTTTTCGGTGCCTTTCCAACAAGACAGAGTGCCCTTTAAGAGCTGGAACTTGGGAGGCCGAGGCGGGTGGATCACGAGGTCAAGAGATCGAGACCATCCTGGTCAACATAGTGAAACCCCGTCTCTACTAAAAATACAAAAAATCAGCTGGGCATGGTGGCGCGTGCCTGTAATCCCAGCTACTCAGGAGGCTGAGGCAGGAGAACCTCCTGAACCCAGGAGGCGGAGGTTGCGGTGAGCGGAGATTGCGCGATTGCACTCCAGCCTGGGCAACAAGAGCGAAACTCCATCTCAAAAAAAAAAAAAAAAAAAAGAGCTGGAACTGTCACCGTATGCACTATTCTTAGACATTAGAGTGATTTCCAGTCTTCTCACTATTGTAAATGATACTGTGATAAATACATTTATGTTCAAAATTCTTTCAAATTTAAAATTATTTCCGTAGTCACAACAACAAAAAGACAAACAACCCAATTTAAAAATGAGCCAAGACTTGAACAGACATTTCTACAAATGATGTATATAAATGGCCGGGAGCACAGGAAAAGATGCTCAGTGTCATTAGTCATTAGATTAATGCAAATAAAACCACAATGAGATAGCACCTCATACCCACTAGGATGGTTATAATAAGAAAAGTAACAAGTGCTGGCGAGGATGTGGAGATGGAGAAATTGGAACATTGCTGGTGGAAGTATAAAATGGTGCAGCTGCCATGGAAAACAATTTGGCAGGACCTCAACAAGTTAAACATAGAATTCATAGAATACTGTCTGACCCAGCAATTCCACTTCTAGGTATATACTCAAAAAAATTGAAAACAAGCAAAAGAATTGAAAACAAGTGTTCAAACAAAAATTGTACAGAAATGTTCATAACAGCATTATTCACAATAATCCAAAGATGGAAATGATCACCCATGATGGGTAAAGAAAATGTGATATCTCTATACAATGAAATATTACCCAGCCAGACTGGGTGCGGTGGCTCATGCCTATAATCTGAACACTTGGGAGGCCAAGCAGGGCCGATCACTTGAGGTCAGGAGTTTGAAGCCAGCCTGGCCAACATGGCGAAACCCTGTCTCTACTAAAAATACAAAAATTAGCCAGGGTTGGTGGCAAGTGCCTATAATCCCAGCTACTTGGGAGGCTGAGGCAGGAGAATCATTTGAACCCAGGAGGCAGAGGTTGCAGCGAGCCAAGATCATGCCACAGCACTCCAACCTGGGTGACAGAGCAAGGCTTTGTCTAAAAAAAAAAAAAAAAAAAGTAAGAAAGAAATATTTCTCAGCCATAAAATGATATGCAGTCCTGAAGTCCTGATACATGCTAGAACATGGATGAGCCTCAAATACCTAATGTTAAATGAAAGAAGCCAGGCAGAAAGTGTCACAGAAAAAGTGATTCTGTTTATATGGGTAATATCCAGAATAGTTAACTTTATAGAGGAATGAAAGCAGATTGGTGCTTGCTAGTGGTTGAGGGGAGGGGAAAATGGGAATTAGTTGCTTAGTGGATATGCGGTTTTATTTTGGACAGATGAAAATGTTTTGGAAGCAGGATGGTAGCTGCAGGGCATTGTGAATGTACTAAATGTCACGGAATTGTGTACTTTAAAATATTTAATTTTATGTTATGTGAATTTTATGTCAATTAAAAAAATAAAAACAAAAAATGAATGAAGTACTGATGCATGCTACCATGTGGGTGAACCTTGAAAACACTTTACTGAGGTGAAAGAAGCAGAGAAGGTCACATATTGTATGATTCCATTTATTCAAAATATTTAGAATAGGCAAATTCAGAGAGACAGAAAGCAGAGCAATGGCTCACGCCTGTAATCCCAGCACTTTGGGAGGTCAAGGCGGGTAGATCACCTGAGGTCAGGAGTTTGAGACCAGCCTGGCCAACATGATGAAACCCCGTCTCTACTAAAATACAAAAAATTAGCTGGGCATGGTGGTGGGCGCCTGTAATCCTAGCTACTAGGAGGCTGAGACACTGGAATCCAGGAGGCAGAGGTTGCAATGAGCTGAGATAATGCCATTGTACTCCAGCTTGGGCAATAAGTACAAAACTCTGTCTCCAAAAAAAAAAAGAGAGAGACAGAAAGCAGATGAGTGGTTGCCAGAGTCACAGGTTTCCTTTTCCAGTGATGAAATGTTTTGGAATTAGTGGTAATGGTTGTACAACATTGTGAATGTACTAAATGCCACCAAATCACAGATTTAAAAATGGTTAAAACAGTAAATTTTATGTTATGTATATTCTACCACAATAAAAATTATTTCCTTAAGAAAGATATTCTGGCTCCCAGCTACTTGGGAGGCTGAGGCAGGAGAATTGCTTGAACCTGGGTGGCGGATGTTGTAGTGAGCTGAGATCTCATCACTGTACTTCGGCCTGGGTGACAGAGTGAGATTCCGTCTCAAAAATAAATAAATAAATAAGGCAAAACGGCCTCGCTAATTTGATGTAACACGGTGCCTCTTCAGGGAAGTTCTCTTGCTTCCAAGTTAACTTGAATGAGAAGAATTGTTTAGGAATGGAGCCGGAATAAAAGGATTTTAGAGCTAGGAGTGACCTAGAGAGTTTTCAGACCATTGCATCTCATTCTTATCAGATCAGTATTCTGTAAGTACCTTACTATTCTGAAATAAAATTCATAGATAAAATAATCTACCTGAAGTCTATATGATGTGGGGCTTTAGCCAATATGAGTTTTGGAGTCAACTTCCTGGGTTCAAATTCCTCCTTGGCTCCTCACCTGCCCTGTGAGCTCTGGCACTACTCTGTGCCTCAGTTTCTTCATCTGTAAAATGGAGCTAATGACGGTGTTGCCTCATAGGATTGTTTGAGGATTAAATGTATGTGTATGTGTGCAAATATGAAATATGTTTAGGATTATATCTAACTGTACAAAAGAGGAGAACTAGAAGGAAAGTAATTTATAATAAATGCACTTTCAATTGTAAATATCTAGGCATGATTACCCTAGGAAGAGACTGAAATTGATGTTTGCCCATATGCATAGAACCGCCCTGGATATCACAGCTATAAATGCAGACTGACTTGAGTGTATTGCACCTCAAAAGCCATGAGTGTTGTTATTGGTGACATGCTCTGTCTCCTAGACTGGAGTGCAGTGGTGCGATCGTCAGCTCACTGCAGCCTCCGCCTCCCAGGTTCAAGCAATTCTCCTGCCTCAGCCACCCAAGTAGCTTGGATTACAGGCATGCACCACCACGCCTGGCTAATTTTTGTAGTTTTAGTAGAGACAGGGTTTCACCATGTTGGCAGGCTGGTCTTGAACTCCTGACCTCAAGTGATCCGCCTGCCTTGATTTCCCAAAGTACTGGGATTATAGGTGTGAGTCACTGTGCCTAGCCGTGGGAAGTGTTTTTAAACAATCATTCTTGTATATACAGGTTTTTCATCTTTATAAATATTTAAAGGAGGGGTGAACTGGCCCAGGTTGGAAAGGGAGCAGATCAAAACTCCCATGCTCATCAGTAGTGGGATCGCGCCTGTGAATAGCCACTGCACTCCAGCAACGTATTGAGACCCCATCTCTTAAAAAAAAAATGTTTAGTGGGATATCTGGAAGTGGGACATGAGGCCATTCTTTATTGGGTGAGATGTCCCACGTATTTCCAGACAGCCAGCATCCTCGGCCCCTCCTCTAAGTGTCAGGATGCTGCAGTGAGTGGCTCTGCTCCCATGAGAACCACTGAGCCACTGCAGCCCTCTTCTTTTCCAGACCAGGCCCCTGAGAAATTCAGAGAGGAGTTTTTTTGTTTTTTTTTTTTTGAAATAGGTTCTGGAGAATATATACTCTCTCCACCTCTGCTCACTCTGTCACCCAGGCTGGAATGCAATGGCATGACCAGGGCTCTCTGCAATCTGGAACTCCTGGGCTTAAGTGATTCTCCTGGTACAGCCTCTAGAGCAGCTGGGACTACCGACGTGCACCACCATACCTGGCTGATTTCAAACAATTTTTGTAGAGACTGGTTGCTGGGGAGATCTTGTTCTGTGGCCCAGAATGGTCTTGAACTCCTGACCTCAAGTTATCTTCCTGTCTCAGCCTCCCAAAGCTCTGGAATTACAGGGCTGAGCCAACAAGCCTGACCTAGAGAGGTAATTTAAAATCAGCCGCTATGACAGTGACTGCTTGTTCACCCCCGGCTCACCTTCAGCCTTGTGATCAGCTGGAAGATGCCTTGTTAGTAACTCAGACTCTGCCTGTCCTGTTGCATTTATCCAATTTATTTCTCTTTTGGGGGCCTTCTTCTTCCCTCTCTCTCACCTCCTTCCCCTCAACACCTTGTTCATTAGCAAGTCCTGTTGGCTGTCCCTCCAAATATGTGACCAACCACAGTAGCCTTCTCCTGGTTCTCTGATTCACTCTTGTCCCACTACGGTCTATTCTCATGGCAGCCAGAGGGGCTTTAAAAAAATTTTACAGGCGCGGTGGCTTACTCCTGTAATCCCAGCACTTTGGAAGGCCGAGGTGGGCGGATCATGAGGTCAGGAGATCAAGACCATTCTAGCTAACACAATGAAACCCCATCTTTACTAAAAATACAAAAAATCTGCTGGGTGTGGTGGCACGTGCCTGTATTCCCAGCTACTCAGGAGACTGAAGCAGGAGAATTGCTTGAACCTGGGAGGCGGAGGTTGCAGTGAGCCGAGATCACGCCACTGCACTCCAGTCTGGGCGACAGAGTGAGAGTCTGTCTCAAAAAACAAAACAAAACAAAAAAAATTACATCAAGCTGTTTTTCTGCCTCAGCTTCTCCAGAGTTTTCCCAAGACACTGAATAAAGTGGAAATTCCTCTCCCTGCCCTGCAAGGCCCTGAGGCATCCGACCTCATCTCCTCCCAGTCTCCTTCCCGCTGGGCTCCAGCAACCCTGGCCTCACACACCACTGTTCCTGCCTCAGGGTCTTGACACCTGTTCCTCCTTCTGCTTGCAGCCCACTTCCCTGCAGCCTGAGCTTCAGACAGCGGGCCCCTTATGTCTGTTTCAGGTCACCTAAGAGACCATCCTGACCACCTCATCTGGATTACTCCCTTCCCAAAGTCGCTTTCTATCCCCTCACTCTGTTTTTTGTTGTTGGAAGTCGGAGCAGACTAAGCCATGCTGGGAGACAGACTTCATTTGTCTCACTCTCCACAGCGTCCCAGGGCCTAAAGGGATGCTGGCCAGTGCTGCTCAGTATCTTTGAAACACATGAATGAACGCCGAACACCTAACCCCAAATGGGCCAATCAGAATCCTTCCCCATGGGCTGGTTGTGGTGGATCAGGCCTGTAATCTCAGCACTTTAGGAGGCTGAGGTGGGAGGATCACTTGAGCCTAAGAGTTTGAGATCAGCCTGGGCAACATGAGAGATCCCATCTCTACAAAAAATACAAACATTAGCTGGGCCGCCTGGTGGTGTGTGCCTGTAGTCCCAGCTACTGGGGAGGCTGAGGTGGGAGGATCACTTGAGACCGAGAGGCTGAGGCTGCAATGAGCCATGATTGCACCCCTTGCACTCCAGAATGGGCAACAGAGGAAGACCCTGTCTCAAAAAAACAAAAAACAAAACAAAACCCCAAAAATCTGATCATGAGCACACAGTTGGAAGAGCTTTAACAAATGCGTAGTTGTGTAACTACCACCACAATCAAGATATAGAATATTTCCTTCAATCCAGAAAGCACAACCTACTTCTTGAGTTCTGTGTGATAACCCAAGATTTAAAAAAACCAAACAAACAGCTTTATTGTGGTATCATTGATATGCAACAAACTGCACATATTCCAAGTGTGTAATTTGATGAGTTTTGGCATGTGCACACACCGTGAAACCACCACCACAATCAAGATTAGAAACATATCCATCATTTCCAAGAGTTCCCTCCTGCCCCTTGGTAATCTTTCCCTCCCGGCCCTATTTGCACCCCCATCTCGAGCACCCGCTAATCTATTTTCTGTTACTATAGATTAGCTTACATTTTCTAGGCTTTTCTATATAGGGACTCATACAGTAAGCACTCTTCTTTGTCTGGCTTTTTTCACTCAGCCTCATTATTTTGAGAATCATCCATGTTGTCACATGTAACCGTCGTTTGTGGGTTTTTATTGTTGAGGCTTCTTCCATTGTATGGGATGTTACAATTTGTTTATCCACTTATCTGTTGATGGGCATTTGGGTTGTTCCCAGGTTGGGGTTTTTACAAGTGAAGCTGTTACGAACACTTGTGTGCAAGTCTTTGTGTGGACGTCGTTATTTCCTCTTCTCTTGGGTGAAAATCTAGGAGTGGTACAGTTGGACCACATGCTATCCTTACGTTATTCTTAATCCCAAGTTTATCTTTTTTTCTCAAGTCAATCAATTTGGCATTGGCCAAGGTCCCTCAGCAGGATGGGGACTCAGCTGTCTCCCCCTTGACTCCCTCCAAGCTGCCTCTCGTCCTGGGCAAGTCTTGCTATTGCTGCTGCGGACTGAGCTAGGCTGAGAATGCACGTTACCTTCCTGAGCACGTCGCCTCTGAGAAGCAATGTTGACTTACATAAGCACACTGACCTCTTGCTTCTTGCCAAAGTCTAAAATCATGGAATCTTTTGCTCTCGCTGCCTCTGGACTGGAATGTTAAGTGCAAGAGGAGTTGTCTGGCCTAACAGTCCAATCAAAATATGTCTGTGGATGGACAAGGTCAGTGATTGACTCGTAGGAGGGGAGCCTTAGGTGAAAAGACAGTCTGAGGATCAGAGAGCCACAGGGATGAGCTAAGAAGGAGGCCCATGCATTCAGAGCAGCTCAAAGATAGCACACCCAGGCAGCATATTTTTACATTGAGTTTAATTTATTTTTGAAAAAGGAATGCATTCAGATGGTTCAAAATTCAAAAGCAAGGGTGGGTGTACAGTACTGTGAAAAATCTTTCTCATGTCCTCAGCCACCCCTTGTCCTCAGAGGTAACCACAACTCCTCCCCACCCCCAGTTCCTTAAATAGTCTTCCAGATATTCGCATATACAAAGATTTGCATATACAAATATATATGTGTATATCTTATATGTGCGTGGGGGGGGGCGTTCTTTTTACACAAGTGCTAGCAGACCAAACACATTGTTGAACGCTGATTTTTTTTTTCACTTTACATAGCTCAGAGCTTAGTGCACAGTACAATGGAAAAAGCCTCCTCATTCTTGTTCTATATTTACACAGTATTGCATTATAATTTCTCAACCAGTTGAGGCAGCATTTGACCAGTGGTATTAGTAGGACCATGAGATTACAGGGGTGAATAATTTTAGTTTGCACAGTAAATAATGGCAAAGTCACAGGTGGATTCACTTGACTTACTGAACTGTGATATAATCTCTTAGACTACCGGGAAGGTAGCATTTCTGAGCACTTGATATGCCAATGGATTCATAAAGTAGCGTTCTTAAACTTTGATGTCCTTAAGAATTACCTGGGGAGCTAATTAAAGTGAGGCTAAGCAGGCTCCCCCGTCTTCTGCTGCCTCAGAAAGTCTAATTCATTGGAGCAGGAGGTGGCGGAGGGGGCCCAGGATCCTAATATGGATGGTCCTTAGACTAAACTTTGTGAAATAACTTTGCTATGCAAAAGAAAAAGAGCTTTCTGCTGAAGGAATAACTCAGTAGTTTGTTAATTCAAATTGTTAAAAATAATTTTATTGCCACATATTTAAACCTGAAAAGAAATTCATGAACAAGTCTGTTTTTTTTTCAACCAGTTCAGAAGAATAAGGACTCTCTCCACCCCTGCATGACAGCTCTCTCTCTCTCTCTCTCTCTCCCCGCCACCGTCTCTTTCTCTCTCTTTCTCCCCTCTCTCTTGACAACAGTCTTGCCAGTCATTATCTTTGAAGAGACATAAGGTCTCCACTGCACGGCAGGGAGCACTCTGTGGCTGAGGAAACAGGCCTTGTCCCTAGCTGGAGCCAGTGCCATGGGCTGAGAATAGTAATGAACTTGGACTTGGGAGTTCTGGGTCAAATGCCTTGTTGAATATCGCTGGCTCACGGTGTGCTGGGCACCAGGCTGAGGATGTGATGTGCATTATCTCAGTTAATCCACAGTGACCCAATTTACAGAGAGGAAAACTGAGGCTGAGAGGTTTTTAGTAATTTGCCTGAGATTAGGGGTGCCACACAGCTGGTGGTGTTGTGTTGGACAGATCTCATTTGCAGCTCTTTCTTGCACCTGACCACACATTTTCATGTTTTTTAATTTTAATTTTATTTTTTTTGAGATGGAGTCTCGCTCTGTTGCCCAGGCTGGAGTGCAATGGCGTGATTTTGGTTCACTGCAAACTCTGCCTCCCAGGTTCAAGCCATTCTCCTGCCTCAGCCTCCAGAGTAGCTGGGACTACAGGCACGTGCCACCACACCTGGCTAATTTTTTTTTTTTTTGGATTTTTAGTGGAGACAGGGTTTCACCGTGTTAGCCAGGCTGGTCTCAATCTCCTGACCTCGTGATCCACCCACCTTGTCCTCTCAAAGTGCTGGGATTACAGGCGTGAGCCACCATGCCTGGCCCATTTTCATGTTTTATTATTTTTTATTACACATGGTCATTATTTAAAAAAGTTAAAATACAGATAAGCAGAAATTTAAAAAAATCTACCCATGTACCACCCTGCAGTGACAAGCACCATTAAAGGTTTGGTATATCTTATTCCAAATGTTTTTCTACGCATTTATATCTATTATTATACATACATCAATATATACATATACAAACTTGCATTTATTATTCTTATTTTTTGAGAGGGAATCTTGCTCTGTTGCCCAGGCTGGAGTGCAGTGGATTCCACCTCCCGGGTTCTAGAGATTCTCCCACCTCAGCCTCATGAGTAGCTGGGACTACAGGTGCGTGACACCACACATAGCTAATTTTTGTATTTTTAGTAGAGACAGGGTTTTGTCATGTTGGCCAGGCTGGTCTCGAACTCCTGACCTCAGGTGATCCACCTGCCTCAGCCTCCCAAAGTGCTGGGGTTACAGGCGTGAGCCACTGTGCCTGGCCCAAACTTGTATTTAAACATAAAATCAGTTCATACTGTATATATTGATATGTAACCTGCTTTTTCCTACTAAATAATAAATACATGAACAGTTTTCCACATCAACAGGTATAAACTTGCATCATAATTTTTTTTTGAGACGGAGTTTTGCTCTTGTTGCTCAGGCTGGAGTGCAATAGGGCGATCTTGGTTCACTGCAACCTCCACCTCCTGGGTTCAAGCAATTCTCCTGCCTCAGCCTCCCGAGTAGCTGGGATTACAGGCATGTGCCACCATGCCCGGCTAATTTTTGGAAGTTTTAGTAGAGATGGGGTGTCTCCATGTTGGTCAGGCTGGTCTCGAACTCCTGACCTTGTGATCCACCCACCTTGGCATCCCAAATTACTGGGATTGCAGGCATAAGCCACCGTGCCCACTCATGCATCATAATTTTTAATGGCTGCACACATTCTATTGCATATAGGGATGTAACACTTTTTTTTTTTTTTTTAACGAGACAGAGTCTCACTCTGTTGTCCAGGTTGGAGTGCAGAGGTGTGATCACTGCTCACTGCAACCTCCCCCTCCCTGACTTAAGTGACTCTCCTACCTCAGCCTCCCCAGTAGCTGGCACTACAGGCACATGGCACCATGCTTGACTAATTTTTGTATTTTTAGTAGTTACCAGGTTTCACCATGTTGGCCAGGCTGGTCTCGAACTCCTGACCTCAAATAATCCACCTGCCCTGGCATCTCAAAGTGCTGAGATTGCAGGTGTGAGCCACCACAGCCAGCCAACATCTTTATTTAATTAGTTTGCCCATTGATATAATTTAAGTTGCTTCATTTTTTTTTTGTGATTATAATCAAACTGTGGCAAACACGGTAACAATGGTACCATTTATTATTTCCTATGTACCAGATACTATACTAAGTTTTTTATAAGCATTATTTAATTTAATCCCCACAATGACTCTATAAGGTAATATGCTTATTATACCTGGTTTGCAGGTGAGGAAAGTGCAATTAGGAGAGGTTAAGTCACTTGTCAACATTACCCAGCTAGCGAGTGGCAACACTGGGATTCGAATGGAGCTCTTCCTGGTTCTAAAGTCTATCCTCTTTCCTCCAAATTGTGCTGGGTCCCAACTACTGAAATAAGGTTTGTTAAATTCCCTTTGTGCTGCTGCAGCCACAGAATGGGAGGATTGGTGTCCAAGGAGCCTGGAAGGTCCCCTGTCTAGCTCTTTTGAAACCTAAATGGAGCCCGAAAGTCCTGGACTTATTTCCCCTTAAGAAAGTTTGTGTACTTGGCAACAAAGATACCAAGTCTTCCCTGGGGATTGGTCAGAAGAGCTTTGATCTGGGTCACCCCGGCCTGAGGTCGCATGGTCTTGAGCTGCTGATGTGCCTGCTGTCTTCTCAGCCCCAAGAGACACACTCTGGGTCCTACAGACTTTCTTGCCAGCTGAGTCCTAGAGGCTGGCCAGCACAATGCTGAGTCTTGTGGTTCCCTGCCAAACAGAGAAGATTCTCCCACGGCCCAGGTCCGTGGCTTTTGTGAGCATACAGCCCTTGGAGCAGCAGCCACTCAGGGATGGCTCTTTGGTCTAACAGACACTTGGGGAATTGCCTCTCTTTAACACGGGTCCTGGGAAGTGGCCAAGAGACATGTCGACAAATGTCTGCTTCCCCCAGAAGCCAACCCTGAGACATGGACTTCAGTATACAGTAATTCAGGAAGTACAGGAGACACCAGTAGAGGACTGGGAAGTGTACAAGAGAGGGAAGGTTCCTGGTAAGGGGTGTATTATCACACCAGAGACCACTTTGGGCAACTGGAGCTAAAGTCCATGGGGAAGTTGAAGAAAGCCTCAGGGTCCTCTTCCCAGGTGGGTGAGGGAGCTGGGGTATTTATACACCTATCCTGAGTTCAAGACTAGCCTGGGCAACGTGGGAAAACTCCATCTTTACTAAAAATACACACACACACACACACACACACACACACACACACACACACACACAATTAGCTGGGCATGGTAGCTTATCATGGTATAGTCCCAGCTATGTGGGGGGCTGAGGTGGGAGGGTCACTGCGGCCCAAGAGATGGAAGCTGCAGTGAGTAGATATATCGTGCCATTGCACTTCAGCTTGTGTGACAGACAATCCCTGTCTCAAAAAAATATATAAAAATAAAATATAAAGTGAAATGAGAAAAGCTTTGGCCAGATGCAGTGGCTCATGCCTGTAATCCTAGCACTTTAGGAGGCCAAGGCGGGCAGATTTCCTGAGCTCAGGAGTTTGAGACCAGCCTGGGCAACATCGTGGAAGGCTGCCTCTACTAAAAACAAAAAATTAGCCAGACATGATGGTGGGCACCTGTAATCCCACCATCTGGGAAGGTTGAGGCACAAGAATTGCTTGAATCTGGGAGGCAGAGGTTGCAGTGAGCCGAGATTGTGCCACTGCGCTCCAGCCTGGGTGACAGAGCAAGACTCTGTCTCAAAAAAAAAAAAAAAAAAAGCAAAATTAAAAATGCCTTTAGGTAATGAGATGCAGAAACTGGAAGATGAAAGTTGACTGAAACAGACTGAAGTGAGAGGTCTAAGGGATATGGTCGGGGCTCCACCTTGGGACCAATGTTCCTGTGGTCCAGATTCCACAAGCGAACTAAACCTTAGCACGCTAAGCCAGTCTCCCCCAGTCCCAGCTATAGAGGGAAGCGGCCTGTTGAATGTTGACGTGGAAGTTCACATATATTCAAATCTTATAAATCCCTACTTACATTTTTGTCTGCTGCTTCCATTAATTATGAGAGAGGTCTGTTATTGTGTCTTGTTCCATTTTTCCCCTAGTTTGAAAGATCTCTTTTCTGTTTCTATTCATGTAGTAGTTACCTTAGTAATTTCAGCTTGCTTCCCGACTTATCAAAGTCAAAAATTAATCAATGCCTTTTTTCCCTGAACTATGCAACAACCTCAAAACACTTTAACTGCAGTAACCAGCCTCCAGCCTACATGCTATTGTTGCTGTGTGTTTTTTCTTATTTTTTTAACCCCCAGGAGATATTATTATTTTGATTTTATGTAGTCAATAAATAACATGGATTATTTAGAAACATCTTAATTTCCAAATACATGGGGATTTTATGATTACCGTTTCCTTATTAATTTACAGCATATATGCATTGTGATCTGAAACCATATTCTGCATCATTCTAATACTCTGACATTTGTTCAGACTTGCTTAATGGCCAAGGATATAGGATATAGTTGATTTCTAGAAATCCTTCATGAGTGCTGAAACAACATGGACTCTGCAGTGGCTGCATACTAGGTCAGGAAACATCATGGACTCGTTCTATAGACGTCTACTAGGTCAGGCTTGTTAATCATTACGTCCTCTGTGTTATTACTGACTGTTTTGTCTGCTTGTTCTAGCAGCTACTGGAGAGAGATATGTTAACATTTCCCACTACGATTCTGGATTTGTCTGTTTCTCTTTGTCATGTTGCCATTTTTAAATTTTTTTACTTTACACCCTTTGAAAAGCATGTTAGGGCCGGGTGCCGTGGCTCATGCCTGTAATCCCAACACTTTGGGAGGCCGAGGAGGGTGGATCACCTGAGGTCAGGAGTTCGAGACCAGCTGGGGGAACATGGTGAAACCCTGTGTCTACTAAAAATACAAAAAATTAGCTGGGTGTGGTGGCAGGCATCTGTAGTATCAGCTACTCTGGAGGCTGAGGCAGGAGAATGGCTTGAACCTGGGAGGCAGAGGTTGCAGTGAGCTGAGATCGTGCCATTGGACTCCAGCCTGGGCAACAAAACTCTGTCTCAAATAAATAAATTAATTAAATTAAATTAAAAAATAAAAAGTATGTTATTAGGTACATGTCTATTTAGAATTGTTATGTTTTCCTGGCTAATTAAATTTTTATCATTATGAAATGACCTCTCCCATTATGAAATGATTTTGGCTTTGAAGTCTATTTTCTTCTGTAACCTTATTTCAACTTTATTTAATTTCAACAGACTTCTGTTTAGTATTTGCTATGACTGGGATGTGTGTCCCTTTCAAAATTCATGTTGCAATTTAATTGCCATTTTAACAGCGTTGAGAGGTGAGACCTTTAAGAAGTGTTTAGGTTACAAATGGTCAACCCTCATGAATGGATTAATCCTGGGGGTGGGTTATCCCCCTCTGGTGCACTCTCTCGCTCTCTCTTTCACTCCTTCTTTGCTGTCTGCCTTCCACCATGTTATTATGCAGCAAGAAGGCCCTTGCCAGATACTAGCACTTTGATTTTGGACTTCCTAGTCTTCAGAGCTGTGAAAACAAATTTATATATATTATAAATTATCCAGTGTTAGATATTCTGTTAGAGCAGCCCAAGACAGTTTTGCATAATATACTTTTTCTATCTTTCCATTTTCAACTTTGCTTTTTTATTTTTGAGGCTGAGTCTCACTCTGTCACCCAGGCTTGAGTGCAGTGGCGTGATCCTGGCTCACTATAATCTCTACCTCCCGGGCTCAAGTGATTCTCATGCCTCAGCCTCCTGAGTAGCTGGGATTACAGGCACATGCCACCACGCTCAGCTAATTCTCTGCCTCCCAAAGTGCTGGGATTACAGGTGTGAGTCACCACGCCCGGCCTTCCTTTTCTTTTTAAAAATTGAGAAAGTCTAGCTCTGTCACTGTGACTGGAGTGTAGTGGCACAATTTTGGCTCATTGTGGCCTCAACCTCCTGGGCTCAAGCAATTGTCCCACCTCAGCCTCCTGAGTAGCTGGGAGTACATGCGTGTGCCATCATGCCCAGCTAATTTTTTCTATTTTTTGTAGAGATGAGGTCTCACTATGTTGCCTAGGTTGGTCTTAGACTCCTAGGCTCAAGTGAGTGTCCTGCCTCAGCCTCCCAAAGTACTGAGAATACAGGCATGAGCCACCACGTGCAGCCCATTTTCAAATTTTTGGATATTTGTGTTTTAGGTGTGTTTCTTTCAGACAATATACAATTAGATTTGTATTGTTTAGTCTGGTAACCTTTGCCTTTTAACTGAAATATTTATGTTTTAAACCTTGTAGTCTATTATTTTATACATATGCAGTGTTCATTTACACCTCCTACTTGAGGGCCAGGAGTGGTGGTTCATGCCTGTAATCCCAGCACTTTGGGAGACCCAGGTGGGTGGATCACCTGAGGTCAGGAGTTCGAGACCAGCCTGACCAACATAGTGAAAACCCGTCTCTACTAAAAATACAAAATTAGCCAGACGTGTTGGTGCATGCCTGTAATCCCAGCTACTTGAGAGGCTGAGGCAAGAGAATCGCCTGAACCTGGGAGGTGGAGGTTGCAGTGAGCTGAGATCAAACCACGTACTCCAACCTGGGCAACAAGAACAAAACTCCATTTCAAGAATAAAATAAAATAAAATAAAATAAACGTCTTACTTGAGATCTTTTTCTTTTTCTTAAATTTTATATAGCAGGATCTTGCTCTGTCACCCAGACTGGAGTGCAGTGGCACAGTCATGGCTCACTGCAGCCTCAGCCTCCCAGGCTCAAGTGATCCTCCCACCTTAGCCTCCTGAGTAGCTGGGACTACAGGGGCATGCCATCACTCCTGGCTGAGTTTTTGTATTTTTTTTGTAGGGATGGGGTTTCCCCATGTTGCCCAGGCTGGTCTCGAACTCCTGGGCTCAAGAGATCTGCCTGCCTTGGCCTCCCAAAATTCTGGGATTACAGATGTAAGCCACCATCCGCAGCCAAGGTCATTTTCTACCTGCTAGAAATAAAATATTTGGAATGTCTTTGGTATATTTAGATCTGCTGGTGGCATACTGTTTCAGTTTTTATTTGTCTGAAAATGTTTCCTTTATGATTGTTTTTCTTCCAAATGTCTAATACACGGAAAGAAAACAAATGTCAACCCAGAATTCTACACCCAGCAAAAATATCCTTTAGGAATGAAGGCAAAACATATGATAATTCCACTGAACTCTTAGTTCTTCCCACCCAAACCTGCCCCTCCTTAGCAATACCAAAATTTAGAGTGGGAAATGCAAAAGTATTGGAGTTATCCAAGATTCATTTTCTTTTCCTTTCATCTCATGTCCAGTTCCTTGTTAAATCCTGTCTACCGTAGTTCAGTCTAGCCACTTCTTACTTCCCCCACTTCTACAGCCTTAGCTCAAAGCACCATCACCATCATTTCTCACCCAAACTGTATCAAAAGCCCCTATTGGTTATTGGTTTCTCTGCTTCCTCTCCCACCCATATTCTTTTGTTGTTGTTTGTTTTGGTTTTGGAGGCATGATCTCACTTAGTTGCCCAGACAGGAGTACAATGGCTGCGATCATGGGTCACTGCAGCTTCGATCTCCAGGGCTCAAACTATCCTCGCATCTCTCAGACTCCTGAGTAGCTGCGACAACAGGCATACACCACTACACCCGGCTAATTTTTGATTATTTTTTGTAGAGAAGATGTCTCACTATGTTGCCCAGGTTGGTCTCAAACTCCTGTACTCAAGTGATCTGCCTGCCTCACCCTCCCAAAGTGCGGGGATTATAGGTGTGAGCCACTGCCCCCGGCCCACATTCTATTTTGATAACAACCATCCATCCATTTATTTATTTATTTTGAGATGGAGTCTCACTGTCATCTGAGCTGGAGTGCAGTGGTGCGATCTCGGCTCGCTGCAACCTCTGCCTCCTGGGTTCAAGCGATTCTCCTGACTCAGCCTCTCCAGTAGCTGGGATTACAGGCACCTGCCATAATGCCCAGCTAATTTTTTGTATTTCTTTTTTTCATAGAGACAGGGTTTCGCCACGTAGGCCAGGCTGGTCTCGAACTCTTGACTTTGTGATCCGCCCGCCTCAGCCTCCCAAAATGTTGGGATTACAGGCTTGAGCCACTGCACTCGGCGGTCCTAGCACTCTTTATTCCCTTCTTTGCTTTAATTTTCTTCATAATAATTGTAACTATCTGACGTTATTTCATATGTTCTAGACTCCAAAAGGACAAAAACTTTATCTTATTCAGTTTAATCATCCTTAGTCTCTAGAACAGTTCATGGCACAGAAGAGGTTCTTGATAAATGCTTATTAAATAAATTTGCATTGTGTTTATCTGCAATAAGTATGCATATTAAAACATTTTAGTGCACATATAGCTTGGGTACCTAACTTTATCAGTTTCTTACTACAAAATTGCGTTTAATTCCCTGACTGCCTCACCACCCCATTCATGTGATGGCAAATCCTCAATCTCTCCTTAGAGGGCTCCCCAGTTTTTTCTGGGAGTTCCCAGAGTAGGGCTCACAGGAGTGGCGAGCTAGAGTCAGCATGCACAGGTGCCTGAGAGCCAATTGTGAAATCTTCAGGAATTCTGTGAGCGAGCTGCTTGTTACACGGTGGTAGCTTGAAACTGGCCCCAGTGGGAATATTTATAGCATGGAAATTAGTGAATGCTACAAACCAGGGAGGTTTTCTTAAATTAAAGAAAAATTTAGAGCCAGTTTACCGATACAAGGGTCCCCAAACTAGTTAGTAAACTACAGTCCCCTGGCACCGTCAACTCTCTAGCTGAGGCCCCATGGAGAAGGCTCTTGAAGCCCCAGTCACCACTGCCCAGCCTGACAAGGCCAATGTCCCTGCCAAGGTCACTCTGTCATATATGCTCAGGGAGACAGAGGTGAAGGCAGGGGCTGCCCGTCCGGTACATACAGAAACAGAACAGAGCTTTGAAGATACACAGTCCCTCCAAAACTTCCCTTACCTGCTTCTCTCACCATCTGAGAGGCTTTCAGAGCTCTCAGAACCGATTTTATTTCATTTTATTTTCTATTTCATTGTTTTTAGAGACAGGGGTCTCACTCTGCTGTCCAGGCTGGAGTTCAGTGGCACAATCATAGCTCATTGTGACCTTGAACTCCTGGGCTCAAGTGATCCTCCTGACTCGGCTTCCTGAGTAAATAGGATTACAGATATGAACCACCATGTCTGCCAATTTTTTCTTTTTTTTTTCTTTGAGAAGGGGTCTCACCCAGGCTGGAGTACAGTGGCACCACCTCAGCTCACTGCAACCTCCACCTCCCAGGTTCAAGCAATCCTCCTGCCTCAGCCTCCTGAGTAGCTGCGATTATAGGTGTGCACCACCATGCCAAGCTAATTTTTGTATTTTTGGTGGAAATGGGGTTTCACCATGTTGCCCAAGCTGGTCTTGAACTCCTGGGATCAAGCAATCTGCCCACCTAGGCCTCCCATAGTGTCGGCATTACAGTAGTAAGCCACCACACCCAGCCCCACCCATTTTTTAGAAAAGTTTTGTAGACATGGAGTCTAGCTACATGGTCATGCTAGTGTTGAATTCCTGGCCTGAAGCGATACTTCTGCCTTGGCCTCCCAAAGCACTGGGATTACAGGCATGAGTCACCACGCTTGGCCATTATTTTATTTTATTTTATTTTTTTATTTTATTTATTTTTTTTTGAGACGGAGTTTCACTCCTGTTACCCAGGCTGGAGTGCAATGGCGCGATCTCGGCTCATCAAAACCTCCGCCTCCTGGGTTCAGGCAATTCTCCTGCCTCAGCCTCCTGAGTAGCTGGGATTACAGGCACGCACCACCATGCCCAGCTAATGTTTTGTAGTTTTAGTAGAGACGGGGTTTCACCATGTTGACCAGGATGGTCTCGATCTCTTGACCTCGTGATCCACCTGCCTCGGCCTCCCAAAGTGCTGGGATTACAGGCTTGAGCCACCGCGCCCGGCCCATTATTTTATTTTTGCATGAAGGCACCACAGTGGTGGTGGCAAGGATGGCCTGGGGACTCTATCCCCCTGTGGCACACTCTGCTCGTCATATTTTCCGTATCCGTGGTTTCCTCTTTCTTACTTGGCTGTGATGCCAGAGCCGCAGAACATCAGAGGAGAAGACAGAAGCAGCTACCAGCCATATGGGTGCTGGAGACAAAGTAAAATCTTTCTACTCACTTAAGCCACTGTTGGCTAGAGAATGTGGGCTTGAATCAGTTCCTGATACGCTCTGATTTGTAGCATTCACTAATTTCCATGGCGTAAATATTCCCACTGTGGCCAATTTCTCTATAATGTCCGTCCACTCCCCTAAGCCAGTTAAGTAAAAACACCTATTTTCTATGCAGGCACAACAGCAAAACAAGTTCCCTGGAAATCTACCCCATGGCCAGGTGGCTGCCTCCAAGCCCCTCCATGGACTCTAGGCTGCCCTTGTGGTTCCATAAATGTCCCTTCTCTGACTTGCTGCATTACTGCCTCCCTACAGACCCACCCAGGCAGGAGACACCCAGAAGATATTTCTCCTGCCTCTGCTTGCTCCACCGGACAAGACCTTCATGCCAAGGAGACAGCAGAATGGGGGCTTGTGGTTTGGACCCTGACGCTTACAAGCATCCTGGGAAAGTTACTTGTTTAACTCTCAGTTTGCTTATCTGTATAATAGGCTCAATATTCCCAGCCTCACATGGCTGATTGCTGTGAAGATTAAATGAGAAAATACCCACAGTAAGTGCTCAGTGCTGTGCCAAATCATCTCCTTAGGATAAATTCCAAGAAGAGGAATTTCTGGGGTGCAGTTTCTGCTCATTCGGAGTTTGGAAATTAAATTCTGAATTAAAAAATCCTCTTCAAAAGGGTTAATTCCAGGGTGAGAATATCCCGTTTCTCCAGAACTTCATTATTGCTATGGATTGTCATTTTCTTTATCTTTGCTGATTGTTTATGCAAAGGCAGTATCTTGATGTTCTTTCTCATTCGCTTTAAAGTTGGGTGTCTGTTTAATTCCTAGCAGAGACGAGCATTCTTTCATGTTTCTTGGTCATTTGAATTTCTTTTGCAAATTTTACGTGTATTTTTTCGAGATGGAGTTTCATTCTTGTTGCCCAGGCTGGAGTGCAATGGTACAATCTCAGCTCACTGCAACCTCTGCGTTCCGGGTTCAAGTGATTCTCCTGCCTCAGCCTCCTGAGTAGCTGGGATTACAGGTGCCCACCACCACACACACCTGGCTAATTTTTTAATTTTTAGTAGAGATGGGGTTTCACCATTTGGCCAGGCTGGTCTTGAACTCCTGACCTCAAGTCATCTACCTGCCTTGGTCTCCCAAAGTGCTGGGATTACAGGCATGAGCCACTGCACCCGGGCATTGCAAATTTCTTTTTCTTCGCTGTGTCTGTTTCCTCTTGAGTTGTAGGGGGCCAGGAAGACAGACGAAGGAGTTGAAACTGGTTTGGGTGATGCAGTGGCAGTGGAACTGACAGTAGGTAAAGGGATGTGAGAGAAGTTTGAAAGCAGAACAGACAGTGAAAAAGTTTGGTGATGGTTTGGTTGTGGGTGGAGAGGGAGAGAGGGTAGTTCAGAATGATACCCAGGTTTCTGGTTTGAACAGTTCATTTGATGGCGGTGGCCTTTTCTGAGATGAAGATTAGTGGTGAAGACAACGTTTGTTGTTTTCGTCATTTGGGTTTGAGATGCTCCATGGAGTACTGGAGTCTAATAAACAGTTGGATTTGTAGGTTTGGCCGTCTGAAGGCAGAGGTCAGTGGGGCCTTGATCTGTGGTAAGAGCATTCCCGTGGAGACTGGAAGGAGGAGGACTTAATAGAGAAAAGAGAGGAACACCTGGACTGAAGAGATGGACAGAGAAAGAAGACTGGGAAGTGGTGATGGGAAAAGCATAGTTGGAGACGGAGGGATGGGGGCCAGGGACGCTGAAGAAGAGGGTGCATGATGAAGGATCAAAGGCAATGGGTGAGACCAAGAGGAGGGATGTCCCCTTGGATTTTAGAGATGAGGAAGAGCCATTTCATGGTGTGAGGGTGGCAGAAGCCAGACTCCGATGGGCTGAGGAGTGAATGAGGTGAGGAGGCGAATACTGAGGGTCGGGTCTCTACAGGGTTGGAAATGTTGAAAAAAAAAGCAGTGATGGTCCTAGTTAGAGGGGGCATGACTATTTCCCCATCCTTTCACCAATCCTGGATTTGGCCAGTTTAAAAAATTTATTAATTTATTAATTTTTGTTTCTTTATTTTTTGAGACAGGGTCTCGCTCTGTCACCCAGGCTGGAGTGCAGTGGTGTGATCATGGCTCACTGCAGCCTTGACCCCCTGGGCTCAAGTCATCCTCCTACTTCAGCCTCCCGAGTAGCTGGGACATGTCTGCCACCATGCCCAGCTAATGTTTTGGTTTTTTGTAGAGACAGGGTCTTCCTATGTTACTCAGGATGGTCTCGTGGAACTCCTGGGCTCAAGTGATCCTCCCACTTTGGCCTCCCAAAATGTGGGGATTACCAGTGTGAGACACCATGCCCAGCCCAGTTTTTAATCTTCCCCTAGCTGACGAGTAAAAGTTTCTTTTAACTATTTTTATTTGCATTTATTTCATTTTCGGTGTGGTTAATTGGTCATTTGCTTTTCTTAGAAGAGTCACTCCCCCCAGGGTTAGATTTAGCAAAAAAAAGATGCCCAGTTAAAGCTGATTTCCAGATTGTTAACTGGAAAAAATCACACCATTTATAAATTTGGAAAGACATTATTTCTCGTAAAGGGTTACAGACTGCAGGCTGGCCGTTCTGCATGCTGAGAAGCACAGCTTCCAGCAGAGCGCCCTTAGAAGGTACTTGGAAAGAGAGAATGGAACAGGGATTTAAGCTGAACGGGGTGGTCAAGTATACATATTCAGCAGGTTATAGGCAGAGCCATGAATATTCACAAAGGGGGGCCTGACACAGGCGTACTGAACAAACACATGTTACCTGCATCCCATGTTCACTTTGGGGTAGAAAGATAATATTTAAATGCCTTACAATTAAGCCCTATACATCAAAAGGTGAAGCAGGAACACAAAGGCACTCAAACGTAGCCTCTGCAAACCAGCTAGAACCAGTCCACGAGTGGTGATTTCTTATCAGGAGAAAGTTACTGAAATGCGTCTCTTGTCCAGTCAAAGCTGCAGTGAAGGCTTTTGGAGTGGGGCAGGGGAGGGGTCAGTTAGAGTCTGATGGTAAATGAGCTGCAACTGTTTTACTATCGTTTGTCTCAAGGCTAGGGTTTGTTTAGCTGCTAAAGAAAAAGAAAATAGAACATACTTTATTCTCTCTCTTTTTTTTTTTTTTGAGAGAGTCTCGCTGTGTAGCCCAGCCTGGAGTGCAGTGACGTGATCTTGGCTCCCTGCAACCTCTGCCTCCTGGGCTCAAGTAATTCTCCTGCTTCAGCCTCCCGAGTAGCTGGGATTACAGCTGCATGCCATCACACCCAGCTAATGTTTTTTTTTTGTATTTTTAGTAGAGACAGGGTTTCACCATGTTGGCCAGGCTGGTCTCAAACTCCTGACCTCGAGTGATCCACCTGTCTCGGCCTCCCAAAGTGCTGGGATTATAGGTGTGAGCCACCGTGCTTGGTCTAGTTTATTCTTAATATTTTTTTTTTAAATTTTAAATTTTACTTTATTTTAGAAATAGAGACAGGATCTCACTGTGTTGCCCAGGCTGGTCTTGGACTCCTGGCCTCAAGTGATCATCCAGCCTCGGGATCCCAAGGTGCTGGAATTACAGGTGTGAGCCACCACGCCTGGCCCATAATTTATTCTATAAGTGTAGGAGTGCATGACTTAACCCTAGCTTGGCATGGCCTTATGTATTGTTTATAATTTGATATCTTATTGCCACAAATAGTCTGTTTCATCAGTCTTACGATTACTATATTTTTTCCTCGCTCTGTGGCCCAGGCTGGAGTACAGTGGTGTGATCTTGGTTCACCGCAACCTCTACCTCCTGGGTTCAAGTGATCCTTGTGCCTCAGCCTCCCAAGTAGCTGGGGCTGCAGGCACACGCCACCACACCTGGCTAATTTTTTGTATTTTTCAGCAGAGATGGGGTTTCACCATGTTGGCCAGGCTGGTCTTTAACTCCTGACTTTAGGTGATCCACCCACCTTGGCCTCCCAAATTGCTGGGATTACAGGTGTGAGCCACCACGCCCAGATGAGCAAGTTGTTTAAATGCAAGTTGTTCTGCATGCAAACAGACCGATCTGGAGCCCATACCCGAAAATATCTTCTTATCTAACACACCAAACCAAAATTCCTCCTGCTCTACACTGCTGCAGAGCCAGGTATTGGACAACCAGGGACAGCCTCTTTATCCCAGAGCTAGCGAAATTATTCAAAGTATCCAGTTCTAAACCTGTTCAGCTGCTTACCTGGCTTCACCCACTCCTTCTCAGGAGTACCACAAAAAGGGCCCCTGCTCATGCGTTCCCCTGCTCATGCATTCCCCTACTCCTTCTGCCACTTGACTGACCCTGGTGCTTCTCCCTGTGGCCCTGCATGGTGTGGCATGCACCTTCCTGGGAACTGTCAATAATAAACCCTTCTTTCCAGGGAAGTTGTCTGTGTCTATCACCTTACCACGTCTGATGAGAATAAAATCCTTTTAAATATATATATATTCTCTCTCTATATATATATATTTATTCTCAAAATATATATATATATTTTGAGACAGGGTCTTGCTTTGTCTCCCAGGCTGGAGTTCAGTGGCACAATCTCAACTCACTGCAGCCTCTGCCTCCTGGGTTCAAGCGATTTTCCTGCCTCAGCTTCTGGAGCAGCTGGAATTACAGGCATGTGCCACCATGCCTGGCTAGTTTTTGTATTTTTATTAGAGATGGGTATCACCATGTTGGCCAGGCTGTTCTCAAACTCCTGACCTCAAGTGATCTGCCTGCCTCAGACTCCCAAAATGCTGGGATTATAGGTATGAGCCACTGTGCCCAGCCAAAATCCTTTTAAATTTTAAAACACCTGTGCCAGTGCCATATTGTGTTAATTTTTTAAACTTTGTAATATATTTTAATGGATGGGCAAGTCCCTTCTCAAAGTTATTTTTCAGACTTTTCCTGAATATTTTTATAGCTTTATTGCTTCAATTTAATTATAGAATTGCTTTCTAAATTCTAAGATAAGGTCTTTAGGGATTTTGAGTTGGAATATGTAAATTTTAATGTTAATTTGAGGGAAATAGGTGGGTATGTCTTTACTGATATTATGAATGGAATCTTTGCCCATATCTTTTCTAACTACCTAAAAAAATTTTTTTTGAGATGGAATGTTGCTCTGTTGCCCATGTTCAAGTTCAGTAGCACAATCTTGACTCACTGCAACCTCCGCCTTCCAGACTCAAGTGATTCTCCTGCCTCAACCTCCCGAGTAGCTGGGACTACAGGTGCGTGCCACTGTGCCCAGCTATTTTTTGTATTTTTAGTGGAGATGGGGTTTCACCATGTTGCCCAGGCTGGTCTTGAACACCTAACCTCAAGTGATCTGCCTGCCTCAGCCTCCCAAAATGCTGAGATTACAGGCATGAGCCACTGCATTCAGCTTCTAACTACTTTTTATTGTTTGGTGAGAATGCTACTGATTTTTGTACATTTGCTTTATAATTGGTTATGTTCCTGGACTCAATATTTTTAATGGATTTTTTGGGGGGAGCGATTTCTAGATATATAATCATATTAACTTTATATAATGCTTACTTTGCCTCCTTCCTTCTAATGTTTATATATTGTTTCACGTGTTTCCCTAAGTAAATTAACTAGGACTTTCAGAACCATGTTAATTAAGGGTTGTGATTGGGACCTTGATTGTTCTTCACTTAATGGAACTAGAGTTTCATTGTGAAACATGATGCGTAAAGTTGGTCTGAGACATTTAAAAAAATCATAAGCAAGTATCTTATTTCTATTTTACAAAGGTTTTAAAAACTTAGTTATATGGATATTATATTTATCAAGTGCATTTTCATTATCTTTTAATATATGGTTTTCTTTTTCTACCTATTAATAAGATAAATTATATTAATAGATTTTCTAATATTGATCTATCTTTTTGTTCCTGTAACTAATACCACTTGGTCATGGCATATTTTTCTTTTAAACCATTATTATAGAGTATTTCCTAGAATAAATTACATTAATAGATTTATTAATATTGAACCATCCTAACATTCCTATAATAAACACCACTTATCAAAGTATATTTCTATCCTAATACACTGTTAAGTTGTCCTTGCTAATGTTTTTAAGAGTATGAACTCAGCCTACAAACTCAGTTGTATAAGAAATACAGCATTTCTCTCTCTTTTTTTTTTTTTAGAGGCAAGGTCTTGCTATGTTGTCCAGGCTGGAGTGTAGTGGCCTATGGGCTCAAGGCATCCTGCCTCAGCCTCCCAAGTAGTTCAGACTACAGGCTCATGCCACAACCCCGGGCCTTTTATCTTTTCTGGTTTTTGAGATAGGGTCTTTCTAAGGTGCCTAGGTTGGTCTGGAACTCCTGTGCCTAAGCAATGCTCCTGCCTCAGCCTCCCAAATAGCTAGGATTGCAGGTGTGAGCCACCACACCCAGCAACAGCTCTCATTCTGCCTCCATTTTATTCAGGAGTTTTGCAGCAATATGAGTAAGGGAGATTGGTCTTGTCTTTTTCTTTTCTGTATGATCCTTGTCGAGTTTGGGGGCCAAGATCTTCTTAAAGAAAACCAAGGATGTTTTCTTCTTTCTCTATGCCCTGGAGCAGTTGTCCCTGTTAATTCATAGAACTGCCTAATACACAGGATGCATGATTCCCATTTTATACCTGAAAAGACTGAGGTTCAGGCCAGCCACATTAAGCCTGATGTCAGAGTCTCTGGGAGGTGAACTTTATTACAGAGTAGCAACCTAGCATGGTGGTTGCCTTAACCCATTGGTGCTGCTATAACAAATTACCATTTATAAAGAACAAACAGTAATTTTCTCACGGTTTTGGAGACTGAGAGGTCCAAGGCCAAGGTGCTGACAGGTTTGGTGTCCGGGAAGGGCCTGCTCCGTTGATGGAATCTTCTTACAAAGACACCCTTACGTGGCACAAGGGGGAAGGGCAGGAAGGGGCCTAGCTAGTTCCTTTGAGCCCTTTCATCAGGATACTAATCCCATTCACAAGGGCAGCCCCTCATGACTTCATCACCTCCCAAAAGGCCCCACCTCTTAATACCATCTCTTGGGGTTTCAGTTCCAGTATATGAGATTTGGAGGGACACACATCCAAACCATTGCAGTGATTAAGAGTTTGGACTCAGCTGGGCACAGTGGTTTACACCTATAATCCCAGCACCTTGAGAGGTCTAGGTGAACGGATCACCTGAGGTCGGGAGATAGAGACCAGCCTGGCCAATATAGTGAAATCCCATCTCAATTAAAAACACAAAAATTAGCTGAGCATGGCGGCGCACCCCTGTAATCACAGCTACTTGGTAGACTGAGGCAGGAGAATCGCTTGTACCTGGGAGGCAGAGGTTGCAGTGAGCTGGGATTGTGCCATTGTACTCCAGCCTAGGCAACAGAGTGAGACACCATCTGAAAAAAAAAAAAAAAAAAAGCCAGGTGCGGTGGCTCATACCTGTAATCCCAGCATTTTGGGAGGCTGAGGTGGGTAGATCACGAAGTCAGGAGTTCAAGACCAGGCTGGCCAAGATGATGAAACCCCGTCTCTACTAAAAATGCAAATAATTAGCCAGGTGTGATGGCAGGTGCCTGTAATCCCAGATACTTGAGAGGCTGAGGCAGAGAATTGCTTGAACCTGGGAGTCGGAGGTTGCGGTGAGCTGAGATTGCACCACTGCACTCCAGCCTAGGCGACAGAGCGAGACTCTGTCTCAAAAAAGAAAAAAAGAGTTTGAGCTCTCAGGCCAGGCTAACTAGTCAGGTGACCTTACTGGGGAGTTGGGAGACCTTCCTCTACAGCTCTCATGAGGATTTAACAAGATGACTGAGTACAGAACTGAGAGCATTGCCTGGCACATAGTAAACACTAAATAGATGGGAGTTGGAAAACAGAATGGAACAAAACCAAACCCAGAAGGCTAAACCAGGAATCAGGCCAAGGGAGAAGAGCTGTTCTGAGGATGGCTGCTTCCAGGCTGAGGAACAGCGTCAAAAGCAATCTATCTCTGTCCCTCAGTAGCACTCCTTCTGTGCCTTCCAGATCAGCACCTCTTGCCAGGACAGAGATGCAGGGACCAGTTTAACAATTGCTTTTCTGCCTGGAGGCCTTGGATTCTCTTAAGCCAGGGCCCTAGATGGTCAATCCTGGCCTGGGATTGTATTAGAAGAAAGACTTCTGCAATCAAAGTAAAAGCAATTCTCTCTCTCTCTCTCTTTTTTTTTTTTTTTTTTTTTTTTTAAAGCAATAGGGTCTTGCTCTGTCAGCCAGGCTGGAGTGCAATGGCGTGATCATAGCTCACCACGACCTCAAACTCCTGGGCTCAAGGGATCCTCCTGCCTCAGCCTTCCAAGTAGCTAGGACTGTTGGTGTACACCATCATGCCCAGCTAACTTTTTATTTATTTTGTTATTATTATTATTATTTTTGAGATAGAGTCTCGCTCTGTCGCCCAGACTGGAGTGCAGAGCGCGATCTTGGCTCACTGCAACTTCTGCCTCCTGGGTTCAAGCGATTCTACTGCCTCAGCTTCCCGAGTAGCTGAGCCACCACCTCCAAACCCACTTTTTATTTATTTATTTATTTTTGTAGAGATGGGGGTCTCACTTTGTTTCCCAGGCTGGTCTTGAATTTCTGGGCTCAAGTGATCCTCTGTGTTGGCCCACGAAAGTGCTGGGATTACAGGCCTGAACCACCTCACCTGGTTGCAATTCACATTTTTACTGGCATGTCCTGAGCAATGTAAAAAAGGATTTGTGATGATGGTAAAGCATTATTTCTGAATATGTCTGTGAGGGTGGAAGAGGTGGCGTCTGAATCAGCGGACTGAGTAAGGAAGATGCACCCTCGCCCAAATGGCTGAGGGTCTGGGTAAAACAACAAAGCAGATGACATATCATGAGACTTCCCAGCCTCCATAACCATGTGAGCCAATTTCCATAGTAAATTTCCTCTTATCTATCTATCCATCCATCTGATCTCTCTCTCTATCTAATCTCTATCTTTTTTTTTTTGAGGCAGAGTCTCGCTCTGTCACCCAGGCTGGAGTGCTGTGGTTCCATCTCAGCTCACTGCAACAACCTCTGTTTCCCATGCTCAAGTGATCCTCTCACCTTGGCTTCCCAAGTACCTGGGGCTACAGGCATGTGCCACCATGCCCAGATAATTTTTATATTTTTAATAGAGACAGGGTCTCACTCACTCTAACTATCTATCTATCTATCTATCATCTTCTATGTTATCCATCTTCTATCTATCGTCTATCTTATCTGTCTTCTCTATCTTTTATCTATCTTCTATCTCTATCTATCTATCTATCCATCCATCCATCCATTCATCCATCCATCCTATTGGTTCTGCTTCTCTGGAACTCTGACTAATACAGGATTTAATGAAGAATGCTCATACCTGAAGTCGCCTCTTGTCTCACTCACCTGCCACCTGCCTAGAAGACTCAACCCTTCACCCTCAACTCCCACCCCAGCGGGGTGACCATCCTCCCTGCTTCCAGCCCCCATTCCCTTCCTTCTCTACATGGTGCTCACTCATGGAGCTCAGCCCCCAGCATGACCTCCAGGGCAAGGTAGTTTGCTTTAGGCTCTGATTCTTCCCCCACATGAACCAGCTGCTCCTAGCACTGGCGTTCTTTGATGCCCTTGACGATGATTTTTGTTTGCAAAGAAGACTATTAAGAAGGTTTATTTTTGGTTTTAAAAATGGAGTTGATTTATTAAAATTACAAATTCAAAACCTTGGTTCCTCCTAAGCTTTTATGTTCAGCTTACAAATCTTATTATTCTATTTATAAGCCTAATAAATGTCAACAACAATTTTTAAGGTGACTTTGAATAATGTTTGGTCCCACTTAAGAACTCAGTTAATTAAACGCCTTTACAACTATAAAACTGCACTGATAAATTTAAATATATTTGATTTCTTTTTTTTAGTGTTTAAGTTTTCTCACTTAACAAACAAAAGTTCCCTAAGTACAAAATAATTCTTACCAATCTAGAAAATTAAACCAATAAATATGGTGAGCCTAAAACTCACTTAGATTTTTCAATATTGTGCATTAATAAGATTTCAATTTGAAATCATAAGTCTTAATCAATTACCCCATTACACATTTAAAATGGAGTTACAAGATTGTCATTCTAGTTGGCCAAATACTCTTAAACATTATAAATACATAAAACACTATGCGTTTGAGTGTCTTAGACCTTTCTATACTTAAGTTTAAATAATAATCGCTAATGCTTATGTAGCGTTTTCTATGTGCCAGATTCTGTTCTAAGTGCTTTTCATGTATTATGCGTTAGTGCATTTAATTCTCACGATCCTTGACCACACACCTCGAGTGGGGCGGGAAAGCTGCCAAGCAAGCTCACCCCGTGCCGAAGACCCTTCACTCTCCCACGCGCTGTGAAGTGAGAGTTTCACGCCTCCTGCTCTCTCCTCAACCTCCTAGCACCTCTCCCGTCTCATTCTCAGCCAGTGACCTGCCCTGCAGTGATCCACTGAGTCATCCCCATCAGCAAGCAGACATGCTGTGATTTATCCCATCTTATGAAACAGAACAAGACAAAACAAACATTTTCGACCAGGTTTTCCTGCCAGCTACCACCCCATTTTTTTCTTACCTCTGCCGTAAAACTCCTCAAGAGAATGGGGGGTTTGGCTCCCCATTCCTCTCCTCCAGGCTACTCTAAACCCACCCTGAGAGTCCTTTTTAGTACTTGCTTGGATCATCTTCCTTCATCTTAGCAGACCCAGCAGCAGCATCTGACACGCCCTCTCTTCCTGCAAACACGACTTCTAGGACAACACCTTCTCTGGGTTTTCCTCCTACCTCACTGGGTATGCGAAGTCTCCTTGATTGCTCCTCCTCTCTGTTCACATTGGATGTCCTGGGTCTTGGCAAGTTCCACTGAAGCTCCTTCCTCTCTTCCCTGTGTGCTCTCATTCCCTTCCCTTGCTGGTCTTTAATGTATTTTTTTTGTGAGACAGAGTTTTGCTCTTGTTGCCCAGGCTGCAGTGCAATGGCGCCGTCTCGGCTCACTGCAACCTCCACCTCCCGGGTTCAAGCGATTCTCCTGCCTCAGCCTCATGAGTAGTTGGGATTACAGCCAAGCGCCACCATTCCTGGCTAGTTTTGTATTTTTAGTAGAGATGGGGTTTCTCCATGTTGGTCAGGCTGATCTCAAACTCCCGACCTCAGGTGATCCGCCCACCTCGGCCTCCCAAAGTGCTGGGATTACAGGCGTGAGCCACCGCGCCCGGCCAACAGGCTTTTAAATCTTTTCTTTGATTGTTGTTCTCTTCAGCTTTCTACTTCTCGAGTCAATTTTGGCCATTTGTATTTTGATTGACAGTCTCCCATGGACTTAGACATTTGTTGCCAAAATGCTATCTTTTAAATTGTTTAGTCATTTCTGTAATCATAGTTACATCTACTTTCTCATCCTTTATATATATTTTCTCTGTTTTTTACTTATTTAAGCTTGCAAGTGCTTTTGTGCTTTATTTAATTTATTTTATTTTATTTTGAGATGGGGTCTCTACTGCCAAAGCAGGAGGGCAGTGGTGCGATCACAGGTCACTGTAGCCTCAACCTCCTAGTGGTCCTCCCACCTCAGCCTTCCAAGTTGCTGGGAATACAGAGTTGCACCACCATGCCTGGCTAATTTTTTTTTTTTTTTTTTTTGGAGAGACAGGGTCTCACCATGTTGCCCAGGCTGGTTTTGAACTCCTGGGCTCAAGTGATCTGGTGGCCTTAACCTCCCAAAGTGTTAAGATTACAGGCATGAGTCACTGTGCCAGTCTATTTAGTACTTTTATTTATTTTTATTTTTATTTTTTGGTTATTTTTATCTTTATTTTTTGAGACAGTCTTGCTCTATTGCCCAGGCTGGAGTGCAATACTGTGATCTCGGCTCACTGCAACCCCCCGCTCCTGGGTTCAAGCGGTTCTCCTGCCTCAGCCTGCCAAGTAGCTGGGGTTACAGGCATGCTCCACCATGCCCGGCTAATTTTTGTTATTTTTACTAGAGACAGGGTTTCACCATGTTGGCCAGGCTGGTCTTGAACTCCTGACTTCAAGTGATCTGCCCACCTCGGTCACCCAAAGTGCTGGGATTACAGAAGCGAGCCACTGAGCCCGGCCAGCTTTGTATTTTCAAAGAGCCAGTTTAAAAATTTATCCTGTTAACTGCTTCTTTCTTTCTTTTCTACTTCATTAATTTCTTATTTTAACTTTATTAATTTTCTTCTACTTTCATTTTTCTTTTATCTTTTTTTTTTCTAGGTTCTTAAGTTGCATATTTATAATTAAATTTTTTTTTTTTTTTGAGACAGAGTTTTACCCTTGTCGCCCAGGCTGGAGTGCAATGGTGAGATCTTGGCTCACTGCAACCTCCACCTCCTGGGTTTAAGCGATTCTCCTGCCTCAGCCTCCCAGTAGCTGGGTTTACAGGCGCCTGCCACCATGCTAGGCTAATTTTTGTATTTTAGTAGAGACAGGGTTTCACCATGTTGGCCAAGCTGGTCTCAAACTCCTGACCTCAGGTGTTCCACCCACCTCGGTCTCCCAAAGTGCTGGGATTACAGGCATGAGCCAGTGTGCCTGGCCATATTTTCAGTTTTTTTAAGCAATAAAATTATTTAAAGTTATAAATTATATTTGGACTACTGATCACTACCCTATAGATTTTGTTATAAATGATTTCTCTTTTAACTAATTTGATTATTGTAATTTCTGGTTGGTTTTCCTCTTTGACCTCAGGTATTTCCCCTCACCCACTTTTCTGGCTAATTCTGATTTGTTCATCAGTTTTCAGCTTAGTTATTATTCCTCAGGAAGGTCTTCTTGATCCCCAAATTGAGTTAAGGCATAACTTTTATAAAATCGCTTCCTCCCTCCATTCCTTCCTTCATTCCTTCCATTTTTTGAGACAGAATTTCACTGTTGCCAGGCTGAAGGGCAGTGGCATGATCATAGCACACTATAGCCTCCAACTCCAGGGTTCAATTGATCCCCCTGCCTCAGCCTCAGGAATAGCTAGGACCACAGGGGTGCACCACAGTCCCAGCTAATTTTTTATTGTTTATAGAGACAAGGTGTAGCTAGTTGCCCAGAGTGCTCTCAAATTCCTGACCTCAAGTGATCCTCCCACCTCGGCCTCCCAAGTAGCTGGGATTACAGGTGTCACCAACAGCCTCTCCTTCTTAATACATGTTATAAGTGATTATTTGTGTGGTTATCCGTTAACCCTCCACTTCCTCACCAGACCAGGGGCTGAGTGCAAGGGCTGTGTGTCTCTTTCTCTGCTGTATGTAGCCTTAGCAAACGAGCCAGTGCCTGACACGTAGTAGATATGCAACATGTGTTTATTGAATGAATGACTGAAAAATAGTTGTTAATGGGAATGCAAAACAGAACAACTCTTTTGGAGGGAAACTTGGCTACACCCCAAAAAATACATGATTACAGCCAGGCACAGTGGCTCACGCCTGTAATCCCAGCACTTTGGGAGGCCGAGGTGGGTGGATCACGAGGTCAGGAGATCAAGACCATCCTGGCTAACACGGTGAAACTCCATCTCTACTTAAAAATAAAAATAAAAATTAGCCAGGCATGGTGGCATGCGTCTGTAGTCCCAGCTGCTTGGGAGGCTGAGGCAGGAGAACCTCTTGAACCTGGTAGGTGGAGGTTGCAGTGGGCCGAGATTGTGCCACTGTACTCCAGCCTGGGTGACAGAGTGAGGCTCCATCTCAAAAAAAAAGTACATAATTACTTATATATTAATATTTACCCTTTGACACAGCAATCCCACTTCTAGGGTTCTGTGGGAAGTAGAAAAGTTCCTCTTCAAAGTTTCCTTTCTTGTTAAAAAATAATAAATGTTAGAAGAATAGTCTCTCTTTTTTTTTTTTTTTTTTTGAGACGGAGTTTCGCTCTTGTTACCCAGCCTGGAGTGCAATGGCACGATCTCGGCTCACCACAACCTCCACCTCCTGGGTTCAGGCAATTCTCCTGCCTCAGCCTCCTGAGTCGCTGGGATTACAGGCACGCACCACCATGCCCAGCTAATTTTTTGTATTTTTTTTTTAGTAGAGACGGGGTTTCACCATGTTGACCAGGATGGTCTCGATCTCTTGACCTCGTGATCCACCCGCCTCGGCCTCCCAAAGTGCTGGGATTACAGGCGTGAGCCACCGCGCCCGGCCAGAATAGTCTCTTTTAAAGACTTTCTTCAAAGCCTTCTTGCTTTTTACTAGTGACTCTTGGTTAAGCCCTAACCTATGTAGCTGTTAGATATAAAGGAATAAGTACATTCTGTGTCCTTGTGCTTTAACCAAGGTATTTGTGCTAGACATGCTCACAGGCACGTAGTACATTCCATGTCCTTGTACTTTAACCAAGATATCTGTGCTGGACATGCTCACAGGCATGTCCCAGCTCACAGCCTATGTCCCTTCCTTATTTGGACTTCCTCTTTTCCTTTTGTTCTCCATTGCTTTTACCTGTTTAGAAAAGTTTTAAGTTGTTAGCCAACCAGGTTTTAGTTTAGATTGTAAGGCCTGGTTCCAACCAATGGAGATCAGACACAGCAGTAAGGACGACCCCAAATGCGTAAGGGATACATATGTCTGCTTTTCCTTTGTTTGTTGTAGTCTCGTGGCAAGATGGCTAACGGGAGCACCCTTTCTGCAGAAAGTAGACTGCCTCGCTGAGAGATCCTTTGTCTCAGTGCTGATTTTTCTTTGTGGCACCGAGCATTTGTTTCCAACGGTTCTAACCTAAAGATACACTGAGAAAAATACCAAAATGACTTATGCACAAGGTATTCATTGTGGCATTATTTGAAATTTTAGAAACAATCCAAATGTCCAACAGTAAGAGATGTCCTCCCAGCACTTTGGGAGGCCGAGGTCAGGAGTTTGAGGCCAGCCTGGCCTGAGAAATCTCATCTCTACAAAAAATACAAAAATCAGTCAGGTGTGGTGGTGGGTGCCTATATTCCCAGCCACTAGGGAGACTGAAGAGGAAGGCTGGCTCAAGCCCAAGAGGTTGAAGTTGAGAGCCCTTACTTCTTAATTATCTCCTGGAAGTCTTAAAAGCTCATATTCATCTGTACATCTGGTTGTTAGTAAAAATACTGGGATTATTTTTGAAACCATTTTACAAAAATCACAAGATAATGCAAATAAGTAATTGTTAGTGCTAGAATCTAAAATCTTTAGTGTATGAGAAAAAAAGATATGAGGATAAGACCAAAGAGGTTAAATAAAAATCCTGAAATGTGAGATTGGAATTGGACCTACCAGCAGAAACTCTTAATCCTTTGTTTTTCCTGTTCAAAAGTATGTGTTTCAGCTCTGTCCACTGAAAAGGTTTAGAAACAATGATAACCCAGCAGCAATGCATGCATTTGTGCCTAGATTGTGTTTGCCATCTACCAAGAACCAGGGCTCCTTGGAGGAATGGCAGATTCCAAGTCTGGAAAAAGGAGCAGACCACAGGAGCCTGGGGCATCTTGTTGGGCCAGAGAGCAAGGACATTATCAAAGAATAATGGGATCACATCCAAAAGACATAGGGGTCAACAAGAAGGGACACTCACTAGCTAAAGATGGAAGACCTTATCATCAGAAAGAATAATGACTGAAATGGATCAAAACATACTGACTATACAAACACTCATTTGTTCATATTGATAGAGAGAAAGCCCTAAATCAAACACATATCATTAAATACCACTGGAGGTAACCAGGGTACAATTCCTTGTCCTGGGAATTAGTAATGGAAAGAAAGAATTAGGTCCTCATCCTGTCATTTTTCTACGATTTCATCTCAACTTAAAAGCCCTAGTTTATGAGGGAAAGTTCTTTGTTAAAAAATTCCAGCTAATAAACGTGAAAGGATTAGAAAACCATCTTTTTTACAACTCCTAATAAAATGATGGATTCAGGCAATAATACCCTATGGATGAAATTATTAATGTGAAACGTTGATGGAGAATTTCATAATGGAGGAATCAGATTGTCACCACCTGAGCCCATGGGCCCACCCTAGCACTGCTCTTGTGGCTCCTGAAGTGAAGCCAGGTGCAGTACACAGCCCCATGCAGAGAACGTCTGCCTTAGTTTGGATTTCCCAAAAAAGCAGACTCTAGGAAAAAGGATCTGGGTGCAAGCATTTATTTGGGAGATGATCCCACAAAGCATCTATCTTTAAGGGAATAGGGAAGTGAGGCAGAGAAGGCAGAAAGCCAATAAAAAGTGAATTAATGAGTGGGTCCCTACTCCGGGAACTGGAGCTCCATTCCTCTGGGGACCCTCTGAAAGGCTGTACAGGACATGTTGGAAACCTTCCCTAGAGAGGCGGGAAAGCTGGGCTATTTAGCCACCAATCTCCACCCAACACTGGCCAAAGGGTGCTCGGGGATGTTAACTCCCTGTCTCTTCTCAGGAGCAGAAAATGCCCTCAGGTTGCAAGACTCAGAAGGTCTGCAGGTGGCCTCCAGCACTGGCCCACAGGACATGGTGGGATGCTAAGAGTGCCTGGTCTGGCATCTTGCCAGAAGAGTTGAACTTGAGGGCGGACATCTATCTACAGGAAATGCAGGGATGGAGAAGCAAGTACATGATACCGCAAGGAGGCCAGTAGACGCATCCAAGCTGCGGGGCTCCACAGGACCAGTGATTCCGTCAGCAAGGGTGTTCTCTGAGCTGGTTCCCACTGTAGGCAACTGGGCATATCCTGCTGGGACCCCTCGGAGAAACCAGGAGGAATGCCCTCAGAATGGTTCCATGGAAGGTTGGATTTATCCACGACTCCAGTCTCAGCTTCCTGGACGTCCAAGCTGTGTCTGCTGGGGGGTTGAGTGGCCTTCTGCAGCTAAGGAGAAAGGCCAGGGGCAGAAAAGCTGAGGGAAGGGTACATTTGAAATGGGGTTCAAGCAGGGTGCCCTCAAATGTACCCCCCCGGGATGCCCTGAGTCAAGTGGGCCAAGCAGGTGTGAGGAGCGACTCACCAGTGTCTGTGCGGTGTCTTGGCAGGTGAGTTCCTGCTGCAGGTGCACTTCCTGCCTTGCGGGGCACCTCCAGCAGACATAAGAGCTCTGGCCCTCACCAGGTACCAGAATTTCTCTGTGTGGGTTGCAGTGGATGTGTGGACCCCCCATGGTGTGTGTGTGTGTGCGTGTGATATGAAAGCGCTTTTCAGCCCTACCTTGCTCTTAGAGGTACCTGATATGGCCAGGCATGGTGGCTCATGCCTGTAATCCCAGCACTTTGGGAGGCCGAGGTGGGTGGATCACCTGAGGTCAGGAGTTCGAGACCAGACTGGCCAAGAAGGTGAAACCCCATCTTTACTAAAAAATACAAAAAATTAGCTGAGTGTGGTGGCAGGTGCCTGTAATTCCAGCTACTCTGGAGGCTGAGGAAGGAGAATCGCTTGAACCTCCTAGGCAGAGGTTGCAGTGAGCAGAGATTGCGCCATTGCACTCCAGCCTGGATGACAGAGTGAGACTCCAACTCAAAAAGAAAAAAAAAAGAAGTACCCGATATTTCTCAGAGTGGTTTTACTGGACCCAACCCATTTCCTCCTTGCAGACAGGGGCTCCGTGAACACTCAAACTTGGTCATGCCTCTTCCCTGCTTAAGGTTATCCAAACAGCACTGATGGCTCCTGAGCTCCCAGACCCTGGGATGCTGAGGGGCTGGAGGTTGGGCTTCTGCTTGGCTGCCTGGGTCAGGCACCTGGGCCTGTGGGTCCTACAGGGGTGTCGAGAGGTTGATGGGATGTGGAGGTCCAAAAGGGGGTACCATGGAGCTGGGCTTCTCCACGGGCCCCTGCGCCTGTTCCGGTCTCTGTCTCTCCGTCTTTCACCTCTGGGTCTCTTGGTCTCACTTTTCCCGTCTCACTGTCTGCCTCAGTGTCCCCCCTCTCTCCTTCCCTCACCCCACCCCTGTACTGGTTTCCCTACCCCTGGACCCACTTCTGTCTCACTCCTGGCCCCTGCCCTCCACCCAACTCTAACTCCGTTGCTCTTTGCACCCCTTCTCCCTCATAATAATTTTCTTTTTTTTTTTTCTGATGGAGTCTCACTCTGTCATCCAGGCTAGAGTGCAGTGGTGTGATCTTGGCTCACTACAACCTCTGCCCCCCGAGTTCAAGACATGAGATTCTCCTGTCTCAGCCTCCTGAGTAGCTGGAATTACAGGCATGCCCCACCATGTCTGGCTAAGTTTTATATTTTTCGTAGAGGTGGGGTTTCGCCATGTTGGCCAGGCTGGTCTCAAACTCCTGACCACTTTGGCCGCCCAAAGTGCTGGGATTACAGGCATGAGCCACTGTGCCCAGCCCCTCCTCACAGTTTTCTGCCATCCTCTCGAGAGCCAGCTTTCAAGACAACCAAACCCAACCCACCACAGTCTAAAAAAACTCTTAGAAACAGATTTTAATCACAAACATGCAATACAGAAACATTAAAAGTTGGACAGAGGAAAAAAAATCATAATCCCTTCACCCTAACTTGGCAGCTGTGGTCAATTTTGATGAGTCCCTTTCAACCTTTTAAAATGACTCTCAATATAGCATCCTATACTTTGATTTTTACATTCTGCTTTTTAAATCTTACTAATAAATCCTTTCAGTGGTTTCCAATTTCATAGCAAAACCAAAGCGCCTTTACGATGGGCTGCAAGGTCCTGCGTGGCGTGCCTGTTGGCTCCACCTCCCCTCTAGGAAACTCCCTGGCGTGCCCTCCTCTCAGACCCCTCCCTCCTCCCTGCCACTCTGCTCCAGCTACAGTGGCGTCACTGCCCAAACATGCTAGGTATGTGCTCCCACTTCCCCTCGGGGTCTTCACAGGGAGATTTCCGATTTCCGTTTCCTGGAATGTCTTCTCCCAAAAGTATGCACGGGTCACTCCTCACCTCCTTTAAGGGTGCCTCCTCACCTTTTATGGGTCACTCAAGGATCGCACTCTCAGTCCAGCCTATCACGGTCACCACCTAAATGGCAACATCCCCAACCTAACCTGCAACCCAGATTTTCATGACGACGATGCTGCAAAACCATTCTGCACATACATGTTGGACAGACCCTTTTGCTCATGACTTTCTCAACCATCCCCTGGTTGGACATTTTGGTTGAAGTGGAATTGTTGGGTTTAAAAGTGTACACACTTAAAATTTCTATGGAATTACCAAATTGCCCTTTACTAAGCTTTCACCCATGGATATTTCCACCAATGGCAAAAGAGGATGCTTTCTTCCCTTATCTGCCTTTTAAATTTTTGCCAATTTACTAAGCAAAATGTATCTTATTCTTGTTTTAACTTGCATTTTTCTAATTATAAAGTCACTGAACATCTTTTCATATACTTATTAGACATCTGTATTTCTTCTGTGAATTCTCTTTTCATATTTTGCCAATTTAGTTATTAGGTTGTTGGCCCACTTTTTGTTGATTTATAGGAGCTCTTTATATATTGTGGATCACTTTAACCAGGGTAGATGATACCATTATCTAGTTCTGCCCAAGAACAGCTTGCAGGTGGCCTTCACTCCATATTACTGCCTCCTCTGTGGGTATCAAAGATCCCATCCTTGGTTTGGGATGCTGGTGAATATCCTGAGTCATATGAAAAGGGAAGGCATTACTAGGGGTAAGGAAGTGGATGGGGCCCTCAGCAAAGTATCAGGACATGGGTAGATGTTATGCCTGCTGAGCACTCCAGACAGCTGTTAATGAATGCCTTCGTCAGACAGTGCAGAGTTGAATGGCTGATATGGTTTGGATTTGTGTCTCTGCCTAAATCTCATGTTGAATTGTAACCCCCAGTGTAGGAGGAGGAGTCTGGTGGAAGGTGATTGGATCATGGGGGCAGACATCCCCCTTGCTGTTCTTGTGATAGTGAGTTCTCATGAGATATGGCTGTTTAAAAGTGTGTAGCACCTCCCCCTTCACGCTCTTCCTCCTTTTCTGGCCATGTAAGATGTGCCTGCCTCCCCTTCGCCTTCTGCCATGATTGTAAGTTTCCGGAGGCCTTCCCAGCCATGCTTCCTGTACAGCCTTTAGCGCCATGAGTCAATTAAACCTCTTTTCTTTATAAATTACCCAGTCTCAGGTAGTTCTTTACAGCAATGAGAGAATGGACTAATACAATGGCTAATGAAGCTCTTCAACCAAGGTGGCTTGAGGTATCCAGTGGCCACAGAAGGTCTGCTGGGGATGACTCAGTCCACAGGAAGCTCCCGAGTAGTGGTGACGGAGGGGGCTTAGCTGTCTCTGGGCACTGACTCCACTCCTCTCCTTGGGGTCCTGCAGGTCCAATTCCCCATGCCGGATCCCCCTGACCTCTTCCAAGGTCACCTCTCACTCCTACTCCCTCTCTGTTTCCCAGCTCAGTGACCCATTTACTTCCTTCAGGGAAACACAGCGTGGGTCTTCTCCATTCCCTCTCAATCCATCGTTAAGGCATACATTTTATCTTCAACTTCCTCCAAGACCTTCCCTTTTGCTTTTCAAGAGCATTTTCTTCTCTCAGCAGAAGCAGCCTCTTGCAAATCAAAAGACTTTGCCTTTCAAAAGTGTGATTTCTGATGTGGGCTTCAGTAGACTATCCAGAAAGTTAAAAAAACAATGACGTCTAAACACTGACTGTTTCTCTTTCTTTATATTCCTGCTACAAAAGCACAAATTCTCCTGGAGGTAAAATGAAATCTCTGATTGATGTGAGGAAGTGCGCAAAATAAAAGCCAAATCGTTATTATTTCAAGATATGTTTCTGTTGCATTCCTGCATGTGCATGGTGGGTTTGTTTTCCCCGCCTGTTGCCCGTCTTTTAACTTTGTTCACCAAGTCTTCTGTCATTCAGAAGTTAAATGCTTTTATGTAGACAGATCTGTCCATCTTTCTTACTTTTCTTCGAATGATTTTATGGGGTTTTGTTTTTTACATTGAGTTCTTAAAAGGACTTTGGATGTGTGTGTGGCGTGAGGTAGAGTTCAAATTTTATATTTTTCAAATTGGAGAGCCATTTGTCCTAATGCCATTTATTAAATAGTCTGTCTTTTCCTCGTGGATTTGAAATGCTACATTTATGATTGATAGACAGAATTTATGTTGTTTTATAAGGTATCTTTATTTCTGGTTTGACAGTTTTCTTATTTTTATTCATTACATTTTTTTTTTTCTTGTAGGGAAGGGAGAATGGGGAGTTGGCGTTTGATGGGTACAGAGTTTCAGCTGGGAAGATAGAAAAGTTCTGGAGCTGGGCGGTGGTGATGGGCGCACATCATTGTGAATGTACTGAATGCCACTGAACTGTACACTTAAAAATGGTTTAAATGATAAATATCATGTTATGTATATTTTACCACAATAAAAACTACTGAAAATGTTTTCTTGGATATTCTATTCTTGTGTATCTTCTTTGTATTTTTTTTCCTTCTGGATTAACTTGAGAATCAGCTTGTCAAATCCATTTAAAATGCATTTACTTTTTATTTTTTTTAGAGACAGGATCTTGCTCTGTCTCTTCTAGGCTAGAGTGCAGTGGCATGAACAGGGCTCACTGCAGCCTTGAACTCCTGAGTTCAAGGGACCCTCGTGTCTCAGCCTCCTGAGTAGCTTAGACTAAAGGCTCCTGCCACCATGCCCAGCTAATAATTATTGTTAATTTTTTTAGAGACAGGGTCTTGCTATGCGGCCCAGGCTGGTCTCAAGCTCCTGGCCTCAAGCGATCCTCCCACCTTGGCCTCTGGAAGCACTGGGATTACAGGTGTGAGCCACCATGCCTGGCTAAAAACATCTTTGCTATTTTGATTTGAATCATGTTAAATTTGTAGATTACTCTTAAGAGAACTGACATCTTTACAGTACTGAGTTTTTCCGCCCAGGAGCATGGCATGTCTCTCCATTTATTCAGATCTCCTTTTATGACCTTCAGTAAAGTTTCATAATTTTATTCATATCGGCTTATTCCTAGATTTGTGGTGGCTTGTGTTGCCACTGGGAGTGGAATTCTGAGTATGGTCCAGGGACCGTTGCTCAGTTCTGTCCCCAGCCGGGCCTCTGGGATGCATGACTGGCTCCAAAAGACACCTGTGACAGGAAGTACCAGCTGCAGGCCTCGGCAACAGGAAGCAGGTGGATCCGAGCTAGAGATTTGGCAGCCAGAGGGAGACGAGAGGCTGGGATGAGCTGAAGGAGCTGGCAAGGTCAAGAGGAGGGACCTTCAAGGTCAGAGGAACTGGAGCTTATAATCAAATGGATTAGAAAGAGGGAGAATCTGAAACGCTGGAGATCGGGGCTGATGCTCAGAATGAATACTGATGTAGCTCAAATGCCTCTTGCATGCTGCAGAACAGATTGTGGCTTTGGAGCCAGGAGCCCAGAGTTTGAACCCTGACCCTGTCACTCACTGACTAAGTCACTTAGCTTCCAGAATACCCAGTCTCCTCACCAGCAAAATCAGGGTGAATTCTAATTATATGTTTAATTGTTTAATTATGTGTCTGTCTTGCACTGGACTGGAGCTCCACAAGGGCAGGGACCATGTGGGTTTAATTCATTAATGTGCAGGGCTGCAGCCAGCCCATGCAGTGCTTTTGAGGGAATTCGAAAAAAGGAATCCTTTGGGACAGATGCTGCTCTCTGAGCCCACAGCTTGGCAAACAGTCCCTGGGCTGGATCTCAGCCCTACTTGCCCCTGGGCAGGGTGCCCTTGTGCCAGGAACAGTCTGCCCTGGTGTGTCTACCCAGTGCTTAGCACAGGCTGGCACTGGGGAAGTGCTCACGTAGCGTATTGAGTAAACAGATGATTAGATGTGGCAGTTTAGAGAGACAGACAGAGAGAGAGAGAAAAAAAGAGAGAGTAAGAGAGAGAAAGAGAGAGGGGAGCCAGGTATTTCTGGGAGCTCTTGAGGGCTTCTCACTTGTGCTCAGAAAGAAGTCCTCTGCTTCCAGGTGCTGAATAACATGGAATTTTCCAAGTGCTTCATTTCATGTATTTCTGCAAGAGCCAGAGATGGTGTCCACTAGTCCCGAGGCTGGGACAGGAATGGGCCAGTCTGATGACCTGAGGGGAGAGACCCCCATTTGCCTGAGGCCTGGGGAGGCTCCATGAAGCATTCTGCCTAGTGAAGGTGGGAGCCTGACTTGGTAACAGAGCCTTGAGCAACCCAAGGAAGTGCTACCCAAGTGCTCACCCAAGGAAGAGCAGAGAAGAACATTCTAGGCAAGGGGATAAAGATACAAAAGCCCTGCAGCTGCACAGAGGTGGCTCGGCCCTTCGGAGAGCTGAATATTGGCTGGCAGGGCTGGCTCTCCAGGCATCACTTCACAGGACCTTCTTTCATTTGGTGCCCTTGGGATTTCCTGCAACTGTGAACTTTATGAAGTTCAGATAACTGAGACATACGCACTGCACCTCGGTACCTGCCAACGCATACTCCAGTTCTCTGTACGGGGCCAGCCTAGGGGTTGATAGAGTCATCCCATGAAATAGATAAGCATCCCAGCTGCTCCACTGGGTTTTTCCTGTGGACTTTGCCAATTCCTCTCTGATTCCTCTATCTGCAAAAAGGAAATAGGAACATCCACCTTTCCAATTTATTGGGAACTTTCTGCCCTCAATAATGAAGGCAGATGCGGCCAGGCATGGTGGCTCACACCTGTAATCCCAGCACTTTGGGAGGCCGAGGCAGGTGGATCATGAGGTCAAGAGATGGAGATCACCCTGGTCAATGTGGTGAAACACCGTCTCTACTAAAAATACAAAAATTAGCTGGGTGTGGTGGCGCACGCCTGTAATCCTAGTTACTTGGGAGGCTGAGGCAGGAGAATTTCTTCAATCCGGGAGGTGGTGGTTGCAGTTTGCCAAGATCGCACCACTGCACTTGAGCCTGGGTGACAGAGCAGGACTATCTCAAAAAAAAAAAAAAAAAAAAAGAAAAGAAAAGAAACAATAATAAAGGCAGATAGTGTAATAAAACAAAGACAATTTAAAACTCCAGGAAAAACATAAAGAGCAGAAGGAGGGAATTATACCAGGACACTCCTTGACTCAGCAATGAAAAATATGTAGATGGTCACAGTAATCCTTAAGCTCTTTCTTTTTCTGTGCTCGTGGGACTCTTCAACACAGTGCTGAACAAAAGCAGCAATAGCAGGCAAGCTTGCCTTGCTTCTGACTTTGCAGGAAATGATTCTAGTGTGCACCGTTAGGTATGACATCTAGATTAAACAATTGTGGGAATGGCTGAATTCTCACAAAACCTCTGAACCTTTTCTCGTTGCGAAGGTTTCAAGGTATCTTCTTGTCTCCTCGAATTTTCCTGCTTCACTCATTCCATGACTCCACATTGCCTGTGGGATAAAGTTTGAGCCTTATTTTTTTTTTAGATTGAGTCTTGCTCTGTCGCCCAGGTAGGAGTGAGTTCAGTGATGTGATCTTGGCTCACTACAGCCTCCGCCTCTGCCCCCCAGGTTCAAGAAATTCTTGTGCCTTAGCCTCCTGAGTAGCTGGATTACAGGCATGTGCCACTATCCCCACTATGCCTAGCTAATTTTTGTATTTTTAGTAGAGATGGAGTTTCACCATGTTGGCCAGACTGGTCTGAAACACCTAGTCTCAAGTGATCCACCCAGCTCAGCCTCCCAACGTGTTGGGATTACAGGTGTGAGCTATGCACCCAGCCAAGTTTGAGCCTCTTGAAAGTCCAGAGTGCAAGCTCTTTCCTTCTTTCCCAATCCTGAGTCTTCAAGGTTTACCCATTTCTCCCATTCCAAACACTTGGACATTCCAGGTACCATCCTTGACGATTGCTTGGTTTCTGCCTTAGAATATCTGCTGTATGCTTCCAGGCCTACTGCCTTCGCTCATGCACGTTTCTTTACCTGGATCTTTGCCTGGGATCCTTTGTTACTCTGACTCACCTTCAAAGGCCAACTCACCTCTTCAAGATGCTTTCTTCTCACCCATCTTAGCATTTGGTATAAGACAGTTCCGGACACAGAGCGCAACACCTTCTTGAGTCTTAAAGAATCTGTTTAAGCCAGGCATGGTGGCTCACACCTGTAATCCCAACACTTTGGGAAGATCACTTGAGCTGGGAGTTGAAGACCAGCCTGGGAAACCTAGGGAGACCCCATCTCTACAAAAAATTTAAAAATTAAAAAAATTAGCCCGGCGTGGTGGCACATAGCTGTGCTCCCAGCTACTTGGGGTGGGGAGATGAGGTGGGAGGACTGCTTGAGCCTGGGAGGTCCAGACTGCAGTGAGCAGTGATCGTGTCATTGAGCTCCAGCCTGGGCAACAGAGCAAGACCCTGTTTCAAAAGAGAGAGAGAGAAAAAAAATCTGTTGAATAAATATGTAAATGAACCTCTAAGTAAAACTCTGGGTCACCCCATAAGGAAAAAAATCCTATTCTTCCAACAAATCTAGACTGTGCTGCTGCCTCAGCCTCCAAACTTCCCACACATGTTCCAAAAGTTTGCCTCTTGCCTTTCTCCTTCAACAGCAGTTTGGCTGAAAATAAAATTCTTGAGTCACACTTTCTCTCCCTGATGACTTTGTAGGTATCTCTCTATTGTATGCTAATGCTAGATATTGCTGTGAAGAAGTTGGAGGCCAGCCTGGGATTTTTAAGTGACTTTTTTCTTTCTGTGTAGATTCTCAAAGGAATCTCTCTTTATTTTATTTTATTTTTTGTTTTTGTTCTTAACTTTAAAATCTAATAATTTTTAAATAGTGTATATATATATATACACACACACACACACACAATATGTGTATTTTGTGTGTGTGTGTGTGTGTGTGTGAGAGAGAGAGAGAGAGAGAGAAACAGAAAGACAGAGACAGAGCCTTGCTCTGTTGCTCAGGCTGGAGTGCAGTGGTGCAGTCTCAGCTCACCGAAACCTCTGCTTCCCGGGTTCAAGCGATTCTCGTGCCTCAGCCTCCCAAGAAGCTGCGACTACAGGCACATGGCACCATGCCCAGTTAATTTTTTGTATTTTTAGTAGAGACGTGGTTTCTCCATGTTGGTCAGGCTGGTCTGGAACTCCTGACCTCAGGTGATCTGCTCACCTTGGCCTCTCAAAGTGCGGGGATTACAGGTGTGAGCCACCGCGCCTGGTCTATTTTATTGTGTTTAGAGACAGGGTCTCACATTTTCTCTCTTATCATTTAAATGTTAAAATTTTTTTCTCATTTAATTTTTCTTTCTTCATTTCTCTCTGACGTGTTGCAGCAGTCTGTCTTGTGTTACTTTCCCTTTAACTTCAGGGTCACACTGAGCTCTGATTGTGCCATTGAACTCCAGCCTGGACAGCAGAGTGAGGCTCCTCCTTCTGTTTTTTTTTTTTTTTTGGCTGACTCCTACTCACCTTCCAGATCGCAGCTGAAAAAGTCCACTCCCCGGGGAGACCTCCCTGACTCCCCAGAACTCAGCAACTGGGATTCTGTGCCTTTTCTGCTGATGCACAGGGTCAGGACATACTTTCATGCAAGGACAGACACTAGGAGCACTTGGTCAGCCCACAAGGCCTTGTTAAGGTGAAAGCACAATTTCCATTTGGCCTTTTGAAATACTAACAGTAGTACTGGGGCCCCCAGGACAGGGCTAACTAGAGTTCTTGAGAACCCTCAAATGAAAGGAGAGTCTTGGTAAGAGGGCTGAAGGAAATGCCAGGTCCCTCCCGTGGGCTTTAAATCCAATGAAGAGGGACAGAAGATTCAGCAGGGCTGTGTCCTGGGATTGTCTGGGCCAAACCATGGGCGTCGGCCAGGAGCCGGGTGGGGCTCTGGTCCACGGAGCTCTCTGGAGGAACAGAGACTAAACTGCCTTACCGAGACAGCTTTGGCTTCTTCTTTAATTGTGTTTTAATTGCGCAAGTGACATTTAAACAGCACTAAAGGCAATGTTTAAAAAGAAATAAAAGTCATTGGATTACATCCATCTTACACATCTGATGAGTTGGAAAGAGCACCGAACTTGGAGTCCAACACAGCAGGGTTGGCACACGTCTCCACTAATTACTGCCTGCACCTCCTCTTGCCCTTCTCTAGCCTTAGCTGCCTTACCTGTAAAGGGGAACAACTCTTAGCTCACAGGGAGCTGGGGAGAACTGGAGGGTTCAGGGAGATCATATGTGTGTAAGCCCTGGGCATGGCATCTGGCCTATGGGGGCAGTCGGTAAAGTTTCTCTTTTTTATCAAGACAACTGTTTTCATTTTGTTATATTCTCTGCCAAGCTTTTATCAAGTCCAGATGAACATTTCGCACACGGTGATCATGTTTTAAGTTTAATTTTGCAATCTGCTTGCAAACTTTCTATGTCATAAACGCTTGCTTCAACATTTTCATAATTATTTTATGGTGGAACACCATGCCGCTGAGCCAATATATCATTATTTATGTAACCATTCTTCTGCCATTGGACATTTCTCGGTGTTATGGATAGTTCTATGTTTAATTCTGCATTCTGTGATACTGTTGCTATCATTTGTAGCTCATGTGGAAGACTGACTATTCTTCCCTATTTTACTTACTACTTCGATTTCCGCACTTGAACTGCCTGCTCATGACCTTTGTACCCATGTCTCTTAGCAACTCAGATATCTTTTTATTGATGTATATAAAATTTTTTGCATCACATACCTATTATCCATTTTCCATTTTCCCCACTCCCAGGTGACATTTTAGTTATTAAGTTATTTTTCTATTATACAAAAGCTAAACATTTTATCTTTCCATCTTTGCATTTGTAATTTATTTGGTTGCGTTTATACAACAAATATTATGTAAACATCCAGTCTGGATGCCAGGTGCATGAAGAGGTATGGGGTTAAAGGACACCCCAGTTCCTGACTCCAGAAGGCCTCAGTTAAGTTGGGGATACAAACTGGAAAGCAATTACAATATTGCCCTGCTAAGTTCTAGAACAGTAAAGAATTGCAGCAACAGCAGAGGCTGATTGCACGTTCTCTCTCTCTCTGTACCAGGCCCCATTCTAAGAACTTGCATATACTATCTCATTTAAACCTCACAACAATCCTGTGACTTAACTACTATTTTTATCCCCATTTTATAGATGAGGAGAATGATTGTCAGAATGGCCACACGACTTACCTACGTGCCAACAGTCAGTAAGAACTGAGGCCCGTATCTGAAATCAGACAGCTGGAATTCAGAGCTTGCCTTCTTAACTACCATACAAAACTAGCTCTTAGGGCAAGGATGTGGTGATGATGCCAACAGAGGTGAGAGGCATGGAGGTGTACATCAAGGAAACCCTCCAGGAGGAGGTGAGTCAAAGCTGAGAATAGATAGACAAAGACAACTTCACCACCAGGCAAGGGGATGTGGAGGAATGGACATTCCATGAATAAGGAAGAGCTTTTCCAAAGGCTTGGAGACATAGCCCCTTGAGAGTGGCCAGAAGCCTCAAAGTTGAGGTGGTTCTATTATTATTTACATTTCCTTTACCTGTTTTTTTTATCACAGATTCCTTGTTAGGTGCTGGAGATTCAGTGATGAACAAGATATTCAAGGTACCTGCCTACCTGGAGTTAACAGTCTAATTGAGGGACACAGGAAGAAAGCTGTATTGGCCATTTATCTTTCATTGCTGCTCAACAATTTAAAAAATTATTCTTTAATAAATAATCCAAAATAACTTTGTATTATTCCTGATATCGTGAGTTCCTCCTCAGAGCCAATCGAGCCTCCCTTGCAGCTAGGGTGCAGGGATGTGACCTCAATTTCCCCAGTCACACTTGTCCACCTGAGACGCCACTGGGAGATGAGCTATGTGTGGGAACAGGGCACCCTGTTTCTGCCAGGCTGGTGGAAGCCTGTGGTCTGGAGTCCGTGACAGCGGCAGCAGGTCCCCATGAATCTGACTCTGCAGTATGCTTCTTGGAGAGCTTCCTGAAAAGGCATCCAGATCCTCTTTCTCTAACATCCCTAAATGACTGTCCCTTCTATGGAAACTAGCCAGACGGCACTCTGTTGTCTACAAGCAAGAATACTCATAAACATGCAAATAAACAAAAATATGCAGCTGATCCTTGAACAACACAGGTTTGAACTGTGCGGGTCCACTTACACACAGATTTTCTTCTGCCTCTGCCACCCCTGAGACAGCAGGACCAAGCCCTCCTTTCCCTCCCCTTCAGCCTACTCAGCGTGAAGACGACGAGGGTGAAGACCTTTATGATGACCCATGATCCATTTCCACTTAAGCATTCGCGTTATTGGTGAGGCTCCCAGTCCACAGTAGGCTGTTATTAGTTAAGTTTTGGGGGAGTCAAAAGTTATTAATATACATGGATTTCCGACTATGCAGGGGTCAGCGCCCCCAAGTTGTTCAAGGGGCAACTACACACGCTGAGGAACTAAGATTTGAGAGGCTGAGTGTGGCCTGGAGTCACCCAATGCTATAGCTGGGACCGAAACCCAAGAAAATGAGAATCTAGAGCCCCGACTCTTACAGGATGCTGTCAGATCAACACCCCCATCTGGTGGGAGCAGTCCTATAGGGGTTGCTCGTATCCTCTGGTGATCATCCTGCTCAGCCTGGGCAAAACATGAATTTCTTCTCTGCTTGTGAGGGGCACAGGTTGCAGGTGACCCGGAAGAGAGCCTTTGCATGTCGTGCCTTGGCCCAAGGCTGTTGAGCTCTTTTTTTTTTGAGACAGAATCTCGCTGAGTCTCCCAGGCTGGAGTGCAGTGCCGTGATCTCGACTCACTGCAACTTCCGCCTCCTGGGATCAAGCAATTCTCATGCCTCAGCCTCCCAAGTAGCTGGGATTACAGGCACCTGCCACCTTTCCTGGCTAATCTTTTTGTATTTTTAGTAGAGACAGGGTTTCACCATGTTGGCCAGGCTGGTTTTGAACTCCTGACCTCAAATGATCCGCCCATCTCGGTTTCCCAAAGTGTTAGGATTACAGGTGTGAGCCACTGTGCCCAGCCCTTGTTGAGCTCTTGCAGAAATTTATTATCACCCTCCCTTGACGACTGCAATGTGATGGGATTGTGTATTTATTTTATTTTATTTAGGGAGAGTCTTGCTCTGTTGCCCAGGCTTGAGTGCTGTGGCACGATCTCGGCTCCCTGCAAACTCTGCCTCCTGGATTCAAGCAATTCTCATGCATCAGCCACCAAGTATCTGGGATTACAGGTGTGCACCACCATGTCTGGCTAATTTTTGTATTTTTAGTAGAAACAGTGTTTCTATGTTGGCCAGACTGGTCTCGAACTCCTGACCTCTAGTGATCTGCCCACCTTGGCCTCCCAAAGTGCTGGGATTACAGGCATGAGCCACCATGTTGCTTTGTCCTGCCAAAGGAAGACTTTTAAAAATGAACTGAGGGTTCAGGTCAAGAAGGATTTAAAATAACAATGGTAGGCCAGATGCCATGGCTCACAGCTATAACCCCAGAGTTGGGATTGTGAAATCCCGTGCCTGGCCAAGATTGTGTATTTTATTAATGTTATTGTTACGAAATTCCATATCCATCTCAGGGTCAGAAATGAGTGAGGGACATGGTTTGGAGTTTGATGGGCCTGCCCCAGGAAGGGAAGGAAGACACAGTCCAGGAGTGTGGTCCTGAAGTCATGGGCCATCCGGCCCCCCGAGGGTCTACTTGAAGGAGGCTGGCCCTGGAAGCCAGATATATGCCCTTTGACATCACTGCTAAGACTCCCTGCAGAAGTGAAAGTGGGAGTTCCTGCCCACAATTCAGGATCTGCTTTGATTAAACCAGTGTCTTGTCCAGGGTGACAAAGCAAGTTGGCAAGAGTGCTGAGCCGACAGCAGGGGAAGTCAATCGCACAGAAATGATTTACCCACTGGCGGGACCATTCTGTTAGCAGCTCAAGATGTGAAGGGTTTTTCCATTGATGCATTTCTTTACATTTTCCAAGGCTGGTGGATCAATAGTTACAAACAGCTAAAATAAATGTGTCGGCTCCCTATACCCTCAGACCGGAAGATGGACTATTAGATAACTCAGGTGCCCATCAGGTGTTACTGCTGTCAGCAGCTGCTGTCCATGACCTTGCTGCATCCTCACAACAGCTTTGTAAGTTGGGGCTGCTGTGTCTGTTTCAGAGATATGGAAACTGAGGCTCAGAGAGGAGACACCATTACCCTGAGTCCCAGAGCTGGCTGGTCATTGACTTCAAGGTCTCTGCCAGTGTCAGTTGTTTGCTTATATATATATACACACATATATATATATATATATATATATATATATGTATGTGTGTGTGTGTGTGTGTGTGTGTGTGTGTGTGTGTGTAATATATACGTAACGTAACATATATGTAATATATATAAAGTAGCAGCGTTGTTAACATTGTCAGTTTCTTTGATGATCCTCTGAGAGGAAACGCTGCTTGCCCAAGGTCACACAGCCACTGAATGGCAGGGGTAGGGTGAGAAGCCAGCTCGTTTGTTCGCAGAGCCTCTGCTCTGAACTCACCTGACTAGCGGCCTGGACTCTGCACTCCTGCCCTGGAAATCAATGAGAGAAAGGCTAGAGACATCAAGATTTGTGTTTCTCTGAGAGGCTCCTGATGGGAGAGGCCAGCTCCTTCCCCATTCACAGCACCAAAGGTGTCAATTCCCAGCTCTGAAGGACCTACTCCCCAAGGCTGCCGCTCTATTTTTAACCTTGAATCCATCAATAAATGGAGCCTGGGAGAGCAGCCTGCCTGATAGTAAGAAGAGAGGAAGGGACAAATTATTAAGCACTTTCTGTGTGCTGGGCGTTATGTGAAATGCTTGACATGTACTTAAATCTCCACAGCATTCTTATAAAATAACTACTGTTACCACAATTTTATAAATAAGGGAAAGGAAGATTAAAGAGGTTACGGAGCTTGCTGAGGCCAAGCAGCTGAGGTGCAGAGCCACGATCCCAATGCAGATCACACTCGAGTGTGAAGTTCAAGTCCACATCCATGCCCTTTCTTCCTTATCTCCTGGCTCTAATGCAGCATGACCTGACCATTGGGCTGCCTGGCTGGAGGAAGGGTGGGACGGAGCAGAGAGTCAGCAAATAATCTCTCCAAGTACTAGGGAGGTGCAGGCAGGCAGGAAGGAACTTGCTCCAGCTGGTTGGTTGGGAAAGGTTTCATGGAGACTGAAACCCAGACCTTAAGTCCCCAGATGGAGGAAGGAAGGGCCCTGCAGGAGAGGATATTAGGTACTTTTCAAAAGTTATCGCCTGATATTGACAGCAGTGATCAATCAGTGTGAGCTATTCAGAGGCTATTATTACATCTCTTTTACAGATGACAAAAAAGTGAGGCTTTGAGGGATCAACTGACTGCCTGGGGTCATTGGGATTGGCATCAGAGGCCGGTGGGATTACAGGCGTGATTCCAGAGACCATGACGCTATCCTGGCCAATGAGAGGTTGTGGGATAAAAACAGTTGCCAGCAAATGGACTTTCATCTAAAGTGCGGGAGTAGAGAAGATAAGGTAGGTTTCAAAGGCAATAGAGGGGCAGGGCTTTTGTTTTGTTTTGTCCTTTGAGTAGGTTTGTTCATATGCACTGAAGTTGGCAGCTTTGGCACTAAAGTGATAAAGCTTTTTGGAAGCCGGAACTGGAGGACAGACAGATTCAACCAGGGGAAAGGGCATTGTTTGTGCGTGGCAGTGGCTGGGTGTGGGAAGGGTAAGGTTCGAAGTTCTGTGTGTCCAGCAGCTCTGAGGTCCCCAGGACCGGAGGCTCAGCCAGGGCTCAGGGTCCAGAGTAGCAAGTGGCAGGGGTGAGTGAAGGAGGGAGGGGCGAATTGGAGTCTCAGTGGCATTTGATGTTTGACATCAGGGGAGTGGAAAGTCTTCAAGGAGGTAGGAAATATAGCATACCCTGCAATAATTGGGGTACAACAAAATGTTAAAGAGACACAGGGGCCTACTAACAGCCAAACTGAATAGTTTGAGCAACAAACTAAATAAAGTAGCAATGGATTATAACCCAAAGTATAAAATCAATACACTTGAGTCCAGATGACATAAGTAATTGAACAAATGATATAAATAAATGAATGAGAAGGGACAAATTTCCCGTGCAGATTCCAAATAATTTATGTAGATGGTCCACCCTCAAGGAGGTGGCACATAAGCTCCCACTTCTTAAGTGTGGGCTGTGCATAATGACTTCCTTCCTAAGGGTAAGTATGGGACAGAGCATGGACAGGAGAAGAGTCACCTTCCCAGTGGAGAAACCTGACAAACCCTACCGGGGCCACGTGACCCAGGTCGCCATCGGCAGTGTAAGTCATGTTTATCCAAGTGCGTCCCTCAGCAGCCTGGGTCAGGCTGCCAGCAGCTCCTGGCGGTCTCGGAAAAGGGCCACTTTTCATAAGCATGAGCACATGCACCCCAGCAGCCAGCGCTCTGGTTTCCTCCTGGCTGTGTCTGTCCACGTGCCTTTGGGATGAGGATCAGGAGCCATGGAGCATTTGGCTGTGTCCATAGCAGCTAGGAGCTCAGAGGCACAGGAAATCCAGCCACCTTGGCTGCAGCCCAGGACTTAGAGGTGCAACCAGGCTGAGTGGTGTCTGCACAGTCAGAGGCACAAACAACGCCCAGTACACTCGCCGGTGACCTGCAGCTACGGTTAGCAGTGTCCAGGGGCAGCAGCCATGACCTTCAGTGCAGAGGACCAAGGGCCTCGGAAGGAGGCCCCAAGGAGCAAGGGCACCTGGCAGCTTCAGAAGGTCCTGGTGCTGGTGGCCCTGGGGGACAGCGGTGTCCATCTCTACGCAGGAACTAAGCCTCAGGACACGGAGCTGCAAGCCCCGTATCACCAAGCGTCTTGCTTGGGGCCCTGAGGATCTGCTCTGGTTTTCCAGTTCACAAGACAGACAACCATGAACATGTCCTTTAGCAAATCAGAGAAGCTGGGAGATGGGGTGACAAAGTGAGCTGCAGCATGTTGGGCTGGGTCAGTGGAGCTGTGGACAGTGATGACTGTTGGCTGAGCGGCCCCACTGCCTTCTGCTGAAGGGCTTGGAAGGGCCTGGCGCGCACAGTACAAAGCAGTGGTGCCTGCTGCCTGCTGACCAAGGCTGGGCTGGCACAGGACGGGCAGGTTAGAGAGTGCCCTGGGCAAGCGTGATTTGCAGAGAACTGCTCTTCCTCCGGGGTTCACCTCCTGGCTGCTCAGTGTGGTCCAGATCCTCACTTTCCCTCCCTCATTCCCACAGCTCATAAAGCCAGGTTGAGGGATGTGTGCACAAAGGCATCCGTGGAAAATGAAATTTTGTCCTCCCCACCCCTCTCCAGCAGCTTGAGAAGCCAGTTCCCCAAAATCAGTGCACCTTAGGGAGGCAAGACCAAGAGCTCCCCTCAGCTGAACCCATGATGGATCCTTTTGGGAGCCAGAGGGAGCCAGAGGGAGCCAGAGGGAGCCAGTGAAGCCCCCAGCCTCCTGCGGAAAGATCGAAGGGAGTCCCGCCTGATGAGAGCTGCCCGGGGCAGCCAGGAAGGTGCTCCAGCCCCGGGAACCTTCTGGGAAAATCAGAGCAGGGCTGAGTCCATACCCGGGATGGCTGCTGAGTGGGAGGCTGATGCCCAGATTTCTGGCTGGGAGAACTCAGTGGAAGGACAGCAGGACCTGAGCTGGGGACAAAGGAGGAGTAGCAGCTGGGATAAGAATTGGGTACTGGCCACACGACATAAGCAGGCTTGGAGGCTGGAAGTGGAAGGTGGCTCCGCTTGGGCAGGGCAGGACACAGCGCGTTTCTGCCCGGACTTCACTTGTATCCTGCTGGACCTCAGTCTGCAAGGCCCAGCCCCCACCCTAATCCATGGCAATTTCCCTGCCTCGGCAGTAGCACCTCAGCCTCCTCCATCATCACCCTCGCAGGAGCCCTTTGTTCTCCTTCTCTAGAAACTCGCTCTGACCTGGCCTCCCTGAGACTCATGGAATTCGAAGGCTTGCAGCCCACTCAGCCAAGAGCCACTCACTCCTGCAGAACCTCCCAGCTTCTGGATCTGACTGGCTTCAGCCACAGACTCTTTTGGAGGAAGAAGGGAGAGAGAACAAACTAGCAGGTGTTGAGCACCTTCTGGTCTAGGTGCTCCTCTGTCCTCACCCTCTCCGACACCTCATAACTGGCAGCCCTGGGATTTGAACCTGCATATGACTGGCCGCAAGGTCAATGCTCTTTCCTTGAGAGGACTGTGATGCCCCCATTACTCTTCTTTTTTTGTGCGGGGGTGACAGAGTCTTGCTATATCACCCAGGCTGGGGTGCAACGGCACAATCTCAGCTCACTGCAACCTCTGCCTCCCGGGTTCAAGTGATTCTCCTGCCTCAGCCTCCTGAGTAGCTGGGACTACAGGCGTGCACCACCACGCCCAGCTAATTTTTGTATTTTTAGTAGAGATGGGGTTTCACCATGTTGGCCAGGCTTGTTTTGAACTCCTGACCTCGTGATCCACCCACCTCAATCTCACAAAGTGCTGGGACTACAGGTGTGAGCCACTGCGCCCGGCCCCACTGCTCTTAACACAGAGTTAGCCCCTTGCTTCTGCCTCTCCATCACCCTCTCCTTCCTGGCTCCTCCTCATTTCACTATAAACTCAGTTCTTCCGTTTCTACACATGCCCGCCACTTGACCTTGCAATCTTCTCCTTCCTTTGGCTACCCGACCTGTTACTTGGCTCTCTTCTGTGGCATCCATATTGCCCCACCCTTATCCCCTTGAGGTTTCATCAGCCTCCCCCCCCGCCAGCCACTCCCCCAGAGTCGCCAGTAACCCGGGGCCTCACGACGGGCCCTTTTTCAGTCATTACATTTCTAGGCCCCTCGGCAACAACTGACACTCTCAACAGGTAAACTACTCCTTGAAAAAAATAAGATTTCTTTCTACTTCTGAATTTAAAAGAAACACACACACACGCACACACAAATGCATATTTATGAAAGATAGAGAACAAGAGAGAGAGAAAGCTACCAAGGGCCAGAAATTGGTCATTAAGAAGCCTAATAGCTGGGCCTGGTGGCTCACGCCTGTAATCCCAGTACTTTGGGAGGCTGAGGCAGGAGGATCACTTGAGTCCAGAAGTTTGGGACAAGGCTAGGCAACATGGTGAGACCTCATCTCTAAAAATCATTTTTAAAAATGAGCTGGGCCTGGTGGTGCATGCCACCAGTTATACACCTGTAGTCCCAGATACTTGGGAGGCTGAGGTGGGAGAATTGCTTGAGCCCAGAAGGTCGAGGCTGCAGCGAGCTGTGGAGCTGTGATCCTGCCTCTGCACTCCAGCCTGGGAGACAGAGCAAGAAGACCCCATATCAAAAAAAAAAGAACGCGGATAGTACCAGGCGTTAGAGAGGATGTGGGTTCACAGGGTTTCTCAGAGGCTGCAGATGGGAGTGTAAATTGGCACAAGCACTCGGGAAGACAGTTTGGCGTTCGTTTGTAAAGTGGAACATTCACTTATCCTCTCTGGAGCTGCCTCTGGTGCAGCACCGCCTCCCGTCCACCCATCTCTAATTTGAGCCCCGGCTGCAGCTCCCCTGACCTCATGGCTCACCCCACGCTAGCAAGTTCCACCTCAGCACGAGTTGTACATCTTTTTGTTTTCAGCCCACGCCCAAGCACAGCTTGGAGGTGTGAGGAAGATAACATGCCAGGGACAGCCCTTGACAGATGGGGCTCAGGAGCTTGTAGATAAAAATGCCCCTGTCGTCCATTCTCTGGGTCCACAGTTCCAAAAATCAAGTTCTCCAGCAGTGACCTCGATGTCTTCCCTGTCTCACTCTTTTTGCCACCTTCCTCCTGCTTCCTGGGCTTACCCCCCAGGTAAACAACCAACAACAGATGCAGGGAGCATCTTAGTCTCTGTCTCAGGCTCTGCTTTAGGGAGACCCAAACTAAGACAACTATGACCTAGCAATTTCACTCCTTACTTCATATGCAAGAGACTATCTTACCACACGCACTAGGAAACACGTGCTAGAGTGTTCCTGTCAGCACAAAACCTAGAAATAATCCAGAGAACCACTGAGAGGAGAACAGACACATACATTTTAGAATAACATACAATGGAATATTACACAGGAGCATGGGTAAATGCAACAATATAGATGAAACTTAGCAATATAATTTTGAGTGGTAAAAGGAAATTCTGACCAAGTGCTGTGGCTGATGCCTATAATCCCAGTACTTTGGGAGGCTGGGGTGGGTGGATCACCTGAGGTCAGGAGTTCGAGACCAGCCTGGCTAATGTGATGAAACCCTGTCTCTACTGAAAATACACAAAAAAATTAATGTGGTATGGTAGCGGGTGCCTGTAATTCCTTCCAGCTACTTGGGAGGCTGAGGCAGGAGAATCACTTGAACCCAGGAGGTGGAGGTTGCAGTGAGCCGCCCTGGATTTTTTATTTGAAAGTGAGACACCATCTTAAATAAAAAAAGGGGGAAAAAAAAAAAGAAAAGAAAAAGAGTAAATTCCAACATATATATAATTTGGGGAAACAGATGTGCATGTGATAAAACTACATAAAACAGAAAGCAAAAGAACATAACACAGGATTCAAATTAGGGGTTGCTGTGGGTGGATAAGAGTGAGGAGAATCATATCAGTTGGTGTAAGCTCTTACCAGCATTTGGTTTTCATCTTGGGCAGTGGTTCCATGGATATTTTTATATAATTAAAATAGATACCCTAATACATAAATTCATAAACTATTCAAGGAAGGCCTTTTGTGGACCAATGGTGAGAATGTGTACTACATACCCAATTATTATGATAAACCTCGTTCTATGCCATTGAAGCCCAATTAAAAAGAATAATAAACAAGTCTGGTGCAGTGGCATGCCTGTAGTCTCAACTATGCAGGAGGCTGAGATGGGAGGATTGCTTGAGCCCAGGAGTTGGAGGCCGCAGTGAGCTATGATTGCACTACTTACACTCCAGTCTGGGTGACAGAGCAAAGCCTTGTCTCTAAAAAAAATAAAATAAAAAAGTAAAATAAGATTATTGTTTTAAAATGGAAAAATACATAAAATCACAAGAAATAAAAGTTATCATCCAGAGATAATCTCTAGCTATCAACATATAATGGATATTTTATACATTGTTCCTGTGAATAAATATGTCTGTATGTGTTATCTGCATAATGGAGGTGATACTATATACGATGTCTTAAAATCTTTAAAGAAATTTCAAGTCCTATATATTTATTGTAGAGTAATGAAAAAACACAAGAGGAGAAAAAAGAGGCAACTTAGAGCCACCGTCCAGTGGCTATAATCCCAGCACTTTGGGAGGCCAAGGTGGGCAGATCATAAGGTCAGGAGTTCCAGACCAGCCTGACCAACATGGTAAAACTCTGTCTCTACTAAAAATACAAAAATCACCCAGACATGGTAGCACGTGTCTATAATCCCAGCTACTCAGGAGGCTGAGGCAGGAGAATCGCTTGAACCTGGAAGGCGGATGTTGCAGTGAGCTGAGATACTGCCATTGCACTCCAGCCTGGGCAAGACTCTGTCTCAGAAAAAAAAGAAAAAAGAGCCACCGTGAACATCCTGGTACATTTCCTTTCATTTTCTTCCTTTGTGTAATATCACATTACGACACTTCCACACCATTCAATATGCTTTGAAAACACTACCTCTTTCTATCTTAAATTTTTTTGAGATGAAGTCTCATTCTGTTGCTCAGGCTGGAGTGCAGTGGCGCAATCTCAGCTTACTACAACCTCTGCCTCCTGGGTTCAGGGGATCCTCTTGCCTTAGCCTCCCGAGAAGCTGAGATTACAGATGCCCGCCAATATGTCCAGCTAAGCTTTGTATTTTTATTTTTAGTAGAGACGGGGTTTCACCATGTTGGCCAAGCTGGTCTCAAACTCCTGACCTCAAGTGATCTGCCTGTCTTGGCCTTCCAAAGTGCTGGGTGTACAGGCGTGAGCCACTGTGCCCAGCCTTTAAAATTCTTAAAGTAGTAATTTGGCAGTGGAGAAGTCTGGAAAACACTTTCTACCAAGCGGTGGAGGTTAATATCACCTGCCCCCCTGCTATGATGTGAGGAGAAGGCATTTTCCCCATGTGGCATTCTTTCCAAAACCCCTGAGACCTGTTTAATCTGGAGAAAAACATCAGGGAAATCCAAATGAAGAAACACTCTACAACATACCTGACGATTACTCCTCAACACTGTCAAGGTCATGAACAACAGGGAATGACTGAGAAACTGTCACAGATCAGAGGACCCTAAGGCCATGGTAGCTAAATGCAATGTGGTAGCCCACACGGGAGCCTGGAACAGACAGAGGACCTGAAGGGGAGAACTGGCGGAATCCACATAATGCTTGGAATTTAGTTAATAGTAATGTACCAATGTTGGTTTCTTAGTTTACAGAGAGACCACAGTAATAAAAGATGTTAACAATGAGGGAAAATAGGTGAGGAGTAGATGGAACTTCTTATACATTTGCAACTTTTTCTTAAGTCTAAAATTATTCCAAAATAAATAATTTATTAGGGAAAAAATCCACAAAACCCCAAATAGTCTTTCCATGGCTTCCAGGATGTCATGCCATTGTTTCCTTCTTCCCTCTCTGACTGCCTCTGGGTATGTTTTCTTATTAAAAGACAGGCACACCACAAGGCAGACCCAGTCTGATTCCTCCCCTTGCGGGGATACAGTCTGGCGTGGGGATACAGTCTGGCGTAGGGACTTTGGATGGAGCTGGACTTGAGGTCAGACATCGGCTCTGCTTCTCTCCAGCCAAACAATCCCTAGCAAGTCACGTGTGTGAAGCCCACCTTTTCTCTTCTATAAAAAATGAATAATGGGCAGCGTGCAGTGGCTCATACCTGTATTCCCAGCACTTGGGGGGCTGAGGCAGGAGGATCACTTGAGCCCAGAAAGGCACTTGAGCCCAAGAGGTAGAGGCTGCAGTGAGCCGTAATCGTGCCATTGCACTTAAGCTGGGTGACAGGGCATGACCCTGTCTCTGAAAACAAACAAATAAACAAACAAACAAAAAACAACACAAAATTATACCAGGTAAATACTGATCACAAGGAAGCAGTGTGCCAATATTAGTATCAGAAAAACTGAATTAAAGCAGAAGAACATTAATAGGAAGAAAAGGCACATTTGGCACTGATGAAAGTTATAATCTTCCAAAAAGTTGTAAAAATTTATGAATTTGCATGATCCTAAAAAAGTGTTTTTAAATATATATAAAGCAGGAACTTACAGAGGTAAAGGAAAAAATTGACAAGTCCATAATAATTGCATGAGATTTAAAAAAAAATTTTTTTTTGAGATGGTGTCTCACTCTGTTGCCCAGGCTGGAGTGCAATAGTGCAACCTTGGTTCACTGCAACGTCTGCCTCCCCAGTTCATGCGGTTCTCCTGCCTTAGCCTCCCAAGTAGGTGGGGTTATGGGTGCCTGCTACCAGCTAATTTTTGTATTTTTAGTAGAGATGGGATTTTGCAATGTTAGTCAGGATGGTCTCGAACTCCTGACCTCAAGTGATTTGCCTGCCTCGGCCTCCAAAAGTGCTGGGATTATAGGCATGAGCCACTGCACCTGGCTGATTTTTAAAATTTTATCTAAAACATGTTTTTAGAGAAAGGGCCTCACTCTGTCGGCCAGGTTGGAGGGCAGTGGTGCTATCGTAGGTCATGGAAGCTTTGAACTTCTGGGCTCAACTGATCCTCCACATACTAGAATGCCTTCCTATAGAGGATTGAAGGCCAAAAGCCCTTTCCCAGATTCCCTTACAATGAGTGTCTCAGATGTGAATTATTTTCCACCACTTAGTGCTATTGTGCAAGATCTGAAAGGCAGATGAGAGGCCAAGACCATTGTCCTTTTCTGTGGGCTGTTACTGCTTCCAGGCACAGCTGTGGCTCTATCGAGTTTGCCCGCATCAGTGTCTGGCCCCTAGTGTTGTGCATGTGGGCAGTAGGAGCAGCACCGGCAGTGCCTGTATGAGACATTTGTATTGTCTCCCTAACAGTGTACTTAAAAATACAGTTCTAATGTGTGTTCTAGGCCCAGCCTCGGGTCCATTCCTACAGCCTCCCAGTGACTTTTTTTTTTTTTTTAAATATAATAGGGTCTGGCTCTGTGTCCCAGGCTGGAGTGCAGTGGTGTGATGTTGGCTCACTATAACTTCTGCCTCCCGGGGTCATCCCCCTACCTCAGCCTCTTAAGTAACTGGGACTATGGGTGCACGCCACCACATCCAGCTAATTTTTGTACTTCTGTAGGGACAGGGTTTTTGCATGTTGCCTGGGCTGGTCTCGAACTCCTCTAAGCTCAAGCAGTCCGCCTGCCTCGGCCTCCCAAAGTGCTGGGATTGCAGGCGTGAGCCACTGCGCCTGGCTTTCCAATGACTTTCGAAACACTCAGTGCCCTGTATTAAACCTCATTCTGCTTAAAATACCCAGAGTAGTCTCTGTTTCCTGCATTTAACACTGATTTCTATAGATTCAGGTTACCATAGATTACTATGGATTTGAAAAACATGAGTAAAAAGCTTGAAGTAAGAAAAGCTTAAACTGTTGGCCGGGCGCGGCGGCTCACGCCTGTAGTTCCAGCATTTTGGGAAGCTGAGGCGGGTGGATCACGAGGTCAGGACTTCAAGACCAGCCTGGCCAACATGGCAAAACCTTGTTTCTGCCCAAAATACAAAAATTAGCCGGGCGAGGTGATGGGCACCATCTTTTTTGTAATCCCAGCTACTCGGGAGGCTGAGGCAGGAGAATCGCTTGAACCCAGGAGGCGAAGTTTGCAGTGAGTCGAGATTTCGCCACTGCACTCCAGTCTAGGTGACAGAGCAAGCCTTCATCTTGAGAAAAAAAAAAACAGGAAAAGCTTAAACTATTAAACTGATAATTGTAATCATTTTTCAAGCATATAATGAATATTAACAATGACTGACAGTATATCAGATCACAAAGGAAATCTTAAAAAAAGTCAACATCATATAGACCGTTTTAACTTATCACAATGTAGTAAAAGTAAGTTTTAATTTTCTTTTCAATAGAGAGGGTCTCACTATGTTGCCTAGGCTGATCTCAAACTCCTGAGCTCAAGGGATTCTCCCACCTCAGCCACCAGAGTAGCTGAAATTACAGGGGTTCACCACCAAGTTTGGCTGAAACATTTATGTAGATATGATTTATTTGTTTTTATTTAGAGATGGGGGTGTGTCTTACTATGTTGACCAGGCTGGTCTTGAACTCCTGGCCTCAAGTGATCCTCCCATCTTGGCTTCCCAAAGTGCTGGGATTACAAGCGTGAGCCACCACACCTAGCCCGAAACTACATTTATTTTTAGTAATAACAGGTAGCCACTGGGTCTGGTGGCTTATGCCTGTAATCCCAGTGCTTCGGGAGCCTGAGGCAGAAGGATTGCTTGAGCCCTAGAATTCAAGACCAGCCTGGGCAACATAGAGAGACTTCATCTTTACAAAAAATAAAAATGCGAGTCAGGCACTAATACTTCGTTTCCCTAGAGACTCTGTCTCTAGGCTGGGACTACATGCATGCACCACCATGCCTGGCTAATTTTTGTATTTTTTATAGAGACAAGGTCTCACTATGTTGTCCAGCTTGTCTCGAACTCCTGGATACAAGTGATCCTCCCGCCTTGGCCTCCCAAAGTGTTGGGATTACAGTTGTGAGTCACCTCGTCCAGCTAAAGGAAGAGTTTTAAAAATGAACTGATGGGCTGGGCACAGTGGCACATGCTTGTAATCCCAGCACTTTGGGAGGCCGAGGCGGGCAGATCATGAGTCAGGAGTTCAAGACCAGCCTGGCCAACATGGTGAAACCCCGTCTCTACTAAAAATAAAAAAATTAGCTGGGCATGGTGGCACATGCCTGTAGTCCCCTACTCGGGAGGCTGCGGCTGGAGACTTGCTTGAACTGGAACCCGGGAGGCAGAGGTTGCAGTGAGCTGAGATCCCGCCACTGCACTCTAGCCTAAGTGACATGGTGATAGGCACCTGTAGTACCAGCTACTCAGGAGGCTGAGGTGGGAGAATCATCTGAGCCCAAGTGATTGTACGCTGCACTTCAGCCTGTACACAGAGCGAGACCCTATTTAAAAAAAAAAAGAAGGAAAAGAAAGAGAAAGAAAGAAAAAAGAAAATGCAATAAAAATATTAAATAATAGAATAATTTAATTAAAATGTGTGATATTTTGATGAAGAAAAATCACAGAAATGCATTGAAGGCCTGAAAGAATGGAAATAACGTACATTTACGGATGAGAAGACTCAGTATTATTCAATTTTATCCCTAATCTGTAAATTACATGAAATTCTAATTTAAATCCCAACAGAATTCTTCAAGGAACTTGACAAAATGATTCTACAGATCATATGGAAGAATAAAGGTATACAGTTAGCTAAGACAATTATAAAAAACAGAAACCAAGTTGGGGGAGGTGGAGCTTGCTCCCCCAATAGCAATATTTATCACAAAACCATAGATCTAAAACAATAGCAAGAATAGACAAATCGATCAATGGAAAAGAAAAGAAAGCCAATAAATAGGCCGGGCGCAGTGGCTCATGCTTGTAATTTCAGCACTTTGGGAGGCCAAGCTGGGCTGATCACCTGAGGTCAGGAGTTCGAGACCAGCCTGGCCAACATGGTGAAACCCTATGTCTACTAAAAATACAATAAATTAGCTGGGCTTGGTGGCAGACGCCTGTAATCCCAGCTACTTGGGAGGTTGAGGCAGGGGAATCATTTGAACCCAGGAGGCGAAGGTTGCAATGAGCCAAGATCCCACCACTGCCCTCCAGCCTGAGCAATGAGAGTGAAACTCCATTTCAAAGAAAAAAAAAAAAAAGCCAAGAAATAAATTTCATTCATTAATGGGAACCAGGTATATGGCAGAGGTGCTGTCATGAGTCAGTGGAGCAAACAGCTAATGATGGAGTAAATGGTGTTAGGCCAAAACCTGGGCAAAACCTTACTATTTTTTTACGACAATGAGACATTTTAGAATACCAGGAGATAGGCTGGGCACAGTGGCTCATGACTGTAATCCCAGCACTTTGAGAGGCCGAGACAGGCAGATCACTTGAGGTCAGGAGTTTGAGACCAATCTGGCCAACATGGTGAAACCTCGTCTCTACTTAAAACACAAAAATTAGCCAGCTGTGGTGGCACATGCCTGTAATCCAAGCTACTCTGGAGGCCGAGGTAGAAGAATCACTTGGACCTGGGAGGCGGAGGTTACAGTGAGCTGAGATTGTGCCACTGCACTCCAGACGGTGATGGAGTGAGATTGTCTCAAAAAACAAACAAACAAACAAACAAACAAAACCTAAGTTAGAATACCAGGAGATAGAGAAATTGGCCAGAGACTGGCGGGCTTCCAAAACCAGTACTTGCTAACCTTGAACAAATTACTTAATCTCTCTGCCTATTTCGTTGTCTGTCGAATAAGGATACTAACAGTTCTTACCTCATGGACTTGGTGTAAGGATTAACATAGGTAAATTAATAGAGGCAAAGTATTTAGACTAGACCCTGGCTCAATACAGCACTACCTAAGTGTTTACCATGCTTTTTTTTTTTGGAGACAGAGTCTCACTCCTGTCACGCAGGCTGGAGTGCAGTGGTGAGATCTCGGCTCACTGCAACCTCTGCCTCCTGGGTTCAAGCGGTTCTCCTGCTTCAGCCTCCCCAGTAGCTGAAACTACTGACATGTGCCACCACGCCCAGCTAATTTTTGTATTTTTAGTAGAGACAGGGTTTCACCATATTGGCCAGGTTGGTCTCGAACTCCTGACCTTGTGATTTGCCTACCCCGGCCTCCCAAAGCGCTGGAATTATAGGCGTGAGCCCCCTCACCTGGCCGGCCATTCTTTATCTCTGTACCATGTGGTACTAACATCTCCTCCCCCGCTTTCTCTGCTCAATGTTGGAGACTTCATTACCCAAATGGACCAGAATGGCTTAGTTCGCTGGTCTTAGAAAACCTGGTCAATTCTCTGCCATCATGACCAAGACTTTCCTTAGTGGGAGGAGTTCTCATTTACAAAAACGATTTCCTTAGTAATTTTGGTCATCAGTGACATCCAATTTCCACCCTTCCCTCATCTATGACTCTGACTGCCAGATCATGACAGTTTTCAATATGGATTACCCAATAGCTTCTTCATTTGTTGTTGTTTTGTGGTTTTTTTTTTTTTTTTTGAGATGGAGTCTCACTCTGTAGCCAGGCTGGAGTGCAACGGTGCCATCTCGGCTTGTTGCAACCTCCGACTCCATGGTTCAAGCAATTCTCCTGTCTCAGCCTCCCGAGTATCTGGGATTACAGGCTTGCCACCACGCCCAGCTAATTTTTGTATTTTTAGTAGAGACGGGGTTTCACCATGTTGGCCAGTCTCGATCTCCTGACCTTGTGATCCGTGCGCCTTGGCCTTCCAAAGTGCTGGGATTACAGACGTGAGCCACCGAGCCCAGCTGGGTTTTTTTTTTCTTTTTCTTTTTTTTTTTTTTTGGTAATAAACCTTGTTTTTTAGAACAGTTTTAGATCTACAGAAAAATCTGAAGATTAGTACAGGGAGTTCCCGTGTACTCCAAACTCAGTTTCGCTTATTATTAATATTATGTTGTTTTTAAAATTCCACATTATGTCATTGAGATACATTCATGTTGATATAGAGATCTAATTTATGTAGTCTAACTGTGGTTTAGTATTCCTTTGGCCTGGAAGGTTCTCACAGTCTCACCTGGCACAAGTTTAGTGCCAGGGAATTCTATCTCCCTCGAAATCAGACCTATCAAATTTTCTGGCCAGGTACAGTGGCTCACGCCTGAAATCCCAGGCCAAGATGGGAGGATTGCTTGAGCTCAGGAGTTCAAGACCAGTCTGGGCCACATAGTGAGACATAGCCTCCACCAAAAATAATTTTTTTAAAAATTAGCTGGGCGTGGTGGTACATGCCTGTAGTACCAGCTACTCAGGAGGCTGAGACAGGAGCATCACTGGAGCTCAGGTAGTTGAGCTCAGGAGTGAGCTCTGATTATGCTACTGCAGCCCAGCCTGGGTGACAGAGCCAGATCCTATCTCAGAAAAAGCCAAACACCCCTGTTTCTTCAGTAAAATTATTTACATAATCATAACGTCATAGATGTCATCTGGTTTTCAGTGTTAAGACTCAATCTACAGGTAAACTATGGTAAACTGAATTCTCTTTACTGGATAGAATGTAAATGCTATAAATCTCAACCATACAAAAGTAAAATTAGGCCAGGGGCGGTGGCTCACACCTGTAATCCCAGCCCTTTGGGAGGCTGAGAGGGGTGGATCACGAGATCAGGAGATCGACACTAGCCTGGCCAATATGGTGAAACCCTGTCTCTACCAAAAATACAAAAACCAGCCGGGCACGGTGGCATGCACCTGTACCCCCTGCTAATCGGGAGGCTGAGGCAGGAGAATCGCTTGAACCCGGGAGGCGGAGGTTGCAGTGAGCTGAGATTGTGTCCCTGCACTCCAGCCTGGTGACAGAGTGATATTCTGTCTCAAAAATAAAAAAAATTAAAAAAATAAAGGCTTAGTTCATGGATGAAAGCAGAGGCAGGGAGTGGATATCAAGGGAAATTATCCATTTCACATGGAGAAGAGTCAAGAGATACAAAATACAGAAGAAACAGACATTTAAGAGTATTATTCAAAGTGGTAATAGAAACTAACAGAAAAACTTAAAATATAAATATAAAAAAGAAAAACTGGGAGGAGAAAGGGGGAAAGGGTGGTGTTTAAAATCACCACAGCAGGAAGTCAACAGGTACAGTTAAAATTAATAAATCAAGTAATAGAGGTATGAGTGTATTATTCAGTCAGGAAATTAAAAAAACTAAAACAATAACAAACATGGTAAAAAACAAAAAACAAAACAGTTGTTTCCAGGAGTTGGGGGATTGGGAAATGAGAGAAAGCTTTAAACTTTTGATTTCTAACCTTCTATTGGGCTTGAATCTGCATTTCCATCTACATTAATTATAGTTGAGTTTTTTTTTTTTTTTAATTAGGCAAGCACTATTCACAATAGCAAAGACATGAAATCAACCTAAATACTCACTGGCAAAAAATGGAATACTATGGAATACTATGCAACCATCAAAAAGAATGAGATCACGTCCTTTGCAGGAACACGGATGGAGCTGGAGGCCAGATCCCCAGCAAATTAATGCAGGAACAGAAAAACCAACTATGGCATGTTCTCGCTTATAAGTGGGAGCTAAACGATGAGAACACCCGGACAGAAAGTGGGGAGCAACAGACACCGGAGTCTGCTGGAGGGTGGAGGGTGGGAGGAGGGAGAGGATGAGAAAAAATAAATATTGGGTACAGGCTTAGTAACTGGGTGACGAAATAATCTGTACAACAACCCCTGTGACACAAGTTTATCTACATAAAAAACCTACATATGTACCTCTGAACCTGAAATAAAAATTAAAAAATAAAATAAAATTAGGCAACAAATCTAGATAATTCTGACATTCCCCTATCGGCTCAGGGACTGTTGCGGAAGGATCAAGTAAAACTCTCAGGCAGTCAGTCAAGGCCCTACGCCGCCCCATGCACCCACCTACCTCTGCTTGGGAGCCAGAAGGATTGGCACCTCCTCCGGGAAGCCCTCGGGAGGAAGAGGGCGCCCTCTATCGTAGCAGGAACGCCAGCACGCCTGGGGAGCCTCCCTGTGCGCATCATCAGGAACTCCACCCCCATCCCTCACCAGGGGCCTCCCTCCCCCGCATCACGTGATCCCAGCTCCTTCTCAGCTGGTGGGTGGAACCCCAGGAGGGAAAACCCGGGGAAGCGCAGGTGAGAGCGACGAGACCGGTGGCGCCCGGTTTCCGGATGCTGGGGGACTGCCCCAGGAAGGCCTGGGAACCTGGGTGGGGCGCCTTTCAGAACGGGAGCGATGGGAGAGGGACGGGAGGGGTTATGGGCACGAACCGCGTTTAGTATCTGCCCCTTGCGGAGTGTTTAAGAGCTGGGAGAGAATTTAATTGAGAAAGAAAATTGAGACCGGGCGCGGTGGCGCACACCTGTAATCCCAGCACTTTGGGAGGCCGAGGCGGGCAGATCTCGAGGTCAAGAAATTGAGACCATCCTGGCCAACATGGCGAAACCCCGTCTTTACTAAAAATACAAAAATTAGCTGGGCCTGGTGGCCTGCGCCTCAGCTCCTTGGGAGGCTGAGGCAGAATTGCTTGAACCCGGGAGGCGCAGGTTGCAGTGAGCCGATATCTCGCCACTGCAATAGCCTCCATCTCAGAAAAGACGAGAGAGAGAGAGAGAGAGGGAGAGAGAATGAATGAGAATTGAGAAAGATAATTGAGAGGAGAGAATCCTGGCCCTTCTACTTCCTGTGTGCCCTTGGGTGAGTGACTTAACATCTCAGAATCTCAGTGTCTTTGCCTGTGGCTGCCAGCATGAAATGAAGTAAGCACACAAGCCATTAATAAATGGTATCTTATTAGATCCCATTTAAGCGAATGAGTGAACTCTCAGAGACAAGAAGGCCCTGGAGGCCGCTTGTAGCTCTGCCCTGTTTGGAGGCAGGCCTCTCCACCCTCACCCAGGGCACCAGCTCCTGATGGGTGCTCCCCTCCCTGGAGTGCTCACACCTAGGCCTCAGGAATGGAAGGGTCTGGGAGCACTGCCTGGAAGAGGGGCTCCTCTTAGTTCCCACTGAATGGGCTGACAGGTCGGACTCTCCATGACAAAGTCTCCTCTTTCTGTCTCCACACAGGGCCGGTGTTGTGCTTTTGGCCCAGATAGGTGGAAAGACATGTCCCAAGTGGGTGATGCAGAGGTTCCCAGCAAAGAAGACCCTGTGCTCAGTCCCCAACACAACTGTGAGCTTTTACAGAACATGGAAGGAGCCAGCTCCACTGCAGGCCTGGCACCAGATGGGCCAGGAACAAGCTCTGGGCCCCAAGTCAGGGCTGGCAGCAGAAGGAAGATCCCCAGGAAGGAGGCCCATCAAGGTGCCAGCTCCTGGGCTGCGGGTGCTGCTGGGGTCCGCCCAGGGGTCTCGGAGCCGCTCGCTGTGGGACAGAGCCAGGGCTCGAGGCCGGGTCCTGGGCTCCACATGCAGCTGCCCTCGGTACCAGCTCAGGGGAGAGCTCTGACCTCCAAGAGGCTCCAGGTTTATCTGTGTGACATCTTAGCTGACAGTTGCCCCAGGAAACTTTGTCACAGGTCTGCTGGCCTTCCAGAGAGAGCCCTGGTCTGCAGGGAGAGGCTTGCAGGGGTGGAGGAGGTGAGCTGCCCCAGGTCCAGGGAGGCCAGAGACGGTGGGATGAGTTCTCCAGGGTGTGACAGAAGAAGCCCCACAGTCAGCAAAGAGGAGCCCCATGGAAGGCCCCCGACAGCCTCACCAGGCCCAGCCTCTGTGAGGGTAAGAAAGAAAAGCAGGAAGCAGGGGGCCCATTTGGAGGGTGGGGAAAGGGCCGGCAGCTTCCTGTGGCTTGATTGGAGCCCTGGTGGAAACAAGCCCTCGTCTGTGGGAGACCCTCCCCAGGGTGCTGACCTGGAGTCCTTGGGAGGCCCCTGCAGAGACACTGGGTGTGGGCCTGCAGAGCCAGGTGGAAGTGGGGCAGGTTGTGCCTCAGGGACTGAGAAGTTTGGATATTTGCCTGCTGCAGGGGATGGGGCCCAGCCAGGCAGCCGCTGTGGCGCTGTCGGGTTCCCAGTGTCCAGTGGAGGGGAGTCCCTCAGTCCAGCTGCACAGGCTCCTCCACAGAGCGCGGCACTGTGCCTGGGGGTGTCAGCAAGGGCCTCTGCAGAGCAGCAAAAAGCTGTGCATGTCGTGCGGGCTGGCAGTGATGAAGGCCGGGCTGCAGCGCAGGACCAGGAGGAGCTGCAGGTCAAGGGTCAGCCAGCATCCAGGGGAAGGCTAGAGCAAGGACTCGCTGCTCCTGTGGACAGCTGTGTTGGCTCCCCGGAGTCCTTGGGCAGCCCCAGCTCCCCCCTGGACCCGGAAGCCAGCAGGGCCTGCTCAGGCCCATTCACGGAGCAGAGAAGATCCAAGGGCGCTAAGAAGCTGAAGAAGGGTCCGGTGCCCTGTGCCCAAGACCAAGGTGCAGACAGAAGCTTAGACAACTCCCACCAGGACGGGCCAGAGGAACCCGGCCCAGGAGCCTGCCCCAGGCTGGTGAGCTGAGTCTGATAGTTTGGGATAGGAGGGGGGCCTGGCCATGTCTCTCAATGTCATGCTTGACGGTATAATTTAATAGAGCTAAGCTAGATGGCCTCTTCATGAACATTCTCTCTTACATGCCTGTTAACTAAATGGGCAAAACGAGGCCATTGGGATGTTTTTTAAATCTCTCTAGGTTTCCTCATTAGTTTAAAAAAAAAAAAAAGGTCGGGGGGATACTAGGCCGGGTGCAGTGGCTCACACCTGTAATCCCAGAACTTTGGGAGGCCGAGGTGGGCGGATCACTTGAGGTTGGGAGTTCAAGAGCAGCCTAACCAACATGGAGAAGCCCTGTCTCTACTAAAAATACAAAATTAGCTGGGCGTGGTGGTGCATGTCTGTAATCCCAGCTACTTGGGAGGCTGAGGCAGGAGAATTGCTCGCTTGAACCCAGAAGGCTGAGGTTGCGGTGAGCCGAGGGCGCACCATTGTACTCCAGCCTGGGCAACAAGAGCAAAACTTTGTCTCAAAAGAAAGGATACTAAAGAAAACAAAAATCAAAAAATCAAAAAAAAAAAAAAAAGGGATACTAATTCCAGCTTCATGGGATTGTTTTGAGGATTAAATGAGATTATGGTATAAAATAATGTGCCCAGCACAGCACAAGGCACAAGGTAAATTGTTTTTCCTTTACTGCTCACAGTTACCCTGTAAGATAGGCGTTAGCTCCATATAACCAGATGGGGAAACTGAGGCTCAAGGGGTTAACAGTATTCTTCAGGCTCACACAGCTAGCGAGGCAGTGCCCAGCCATGTTCCCTGTATCACCATTTCCCTTTCCATTGTTCTTTTACTTATACTAATCATCGGTTCATTAATAATCATAGCTAACATTTACACACCAAAGGCGGAAGATGACTCTACTTGGTTTTGGTGTATATTTGTCACGCAGTTGAATTTTCATCACATTTATTGAATGTGCAGGATGTGGCTAAGTGTTTCTGATTTCATCTTCACATGGTGTCCATAGAGGTGAGGTAACAGACCCAACTGGTGAATGGGAGCAAGGGTATAACCCCAGGTGATCTATCTTGAGAGCTCACTGCACTGCCCTTCTCTGTGCATGTTCTGTGGTATCAGCACAGTCGTAACAGCGTCTGGCTTGCTTAACACGTGCTGGATATTGTGCTAAGCACTTTATCTTCAATCTTTGTAACAAGCCTGTGAGGTAGACACTATTGACATATACCCATTTTACTGATTGGAACACTGAGGCTCTGAGAGGTGACATGAGTACTCAAGGCCAAATGGCCAATTAGTAAAATAGAATCAGTGAACTGTTTTCCACTATGCATGAAGCCTTTTTATCTATAAATAGGCTCCTATTATGCCTTATTGTTCCAGGACTTTGCTTTGTTTTGTAAGTGCTATAGTATTTGAAGATCTTTCTCAGCTGGTTCACCTTGTTCTGCCGAATTTGATCTTTTCCTGAGCCCTGCGTCATAAGTGTCTGTGGATGTATTTGTCATAACCACAGGCGCTGTCAGGATGAGAGGGTGGGCTGGGACTTCCTCTTCTCATTTTCAACCACTGTAGTGGAGTCAGGAGCGTGAGTCCTGGAGGCCAATAGGCTGACGTTCAATCCTGACTTTGCTGCTATCCGAACAACTGAGGCGAGTGTAATTCTCTCATCTGCAAAATGTGGGTATTAAGAGGACTTGCCTCCTAGGGAGGTGGTGAGGATGAAATGAGATGACACCTGTTTGCCATTTAACAGAGTGCTTGGTGCAAGAAAAATACTCAGATAGGTTACCTGTTACCAACCTAGGCAATTTCGTCCTGCTGTAAGTAATGCAGGGGTGGACCATCCTTGTGCATCTGGCTTTTCCCTTCTTCACGTGATTTATTTCGACCAGATGCCCAGAATTGGGATTCCTGGGTCTGCAGCCTTTGAGGGGGCTGGTGGTGGAGCCAGTTTCCTGCCTGGCTTGACTGGAAGCAGCCCACGACTGCTGGCTCCTCCAGGCTCCATCCTTGACTCTGCGGCATAGCCCATCATCCCACAGCTTTCCAAACAACTCGTTGCCGTGACAACCAGTCCCAGCTGCGGGAGAAGAATTCAGTCTGGGATGTGACAGAGACGGGTGGGTGATTGCGGACAGGGCTGAGTGGGGCCTGGGCAATGGGGGGCACAGTGCCCAGCTGGTCCGGAGCCCCGCTTAGGGCCCTAGCACCTTCCCCTGGAGACAGCTTGGCTTGTGGCGGGGGCAGACGGAGAGGTTCAAGGTCAAGCTCTGTCTCTTACTGCAGGGTGACTTTAGACCTGTCTTTAGACATTTAGATGAGTTTAGCTTCCCCCCGCTTTCTTAAGCTCAGTAACAGCAAGACTTTATTATTATTATTTTAGAGACAGGGTTTCTCCATGTTGGTCAGGTTGGTCTTGAACTCCCGACCTCAGGTGATCCGCCTGCCTCGGACTCCCAAAGTGCTGGGATTACAGGTGTGAGCCACCACACCTGGCCACATATTATTATTATTTTTAAGATGGAGTCTCGCTTTGTTGTCTAGGCTAGACAATCTTGGCTCACTGCAACCTCCGCCTCCCAGTTTGAAGTGATTCTCCTGCCTCAGTCTCCTGAGTAGCTGGGACTACAGATGTGTGCCACCACGCCCGGCTTATTTTTGTATTTTTAGTAGAGACAGGATTTCACTGTGTTGGCCAGGCTGGTCTCGAACTCCTGATCTCATGTGATCTGCTGCCTCAGCCTCCCAAAGTGCTGGGATTACAGGCGTGAGCCACGGCGCCTGGCTGCAAGAAGACTTTAGATATTTAGAAATGTCTCTTCTGAATCTGAGTTGCCTCGTCTGTGAAATGGGGAGAATGAACTGGGCCCTAGAACTCTGGTATCAGAGGCTGGCCAGAGACTCTTGGAGGAGACATGGGAGGGGAAGTGGATACCATTCTCTTGTCTGTCCTGGGCCCCACAGTGGCTGGTGAGGTTTGGAGCTGTGCTGTGGATGGGATAGCAGTGGGTGTGTGGAGGGCAGCTCTGCCAGTAACCCTGTGCTGCTCGCAGTCCGCCTGTTGCAACCAGGGGGGCACGTAGCTCCTTTGGCCTGGCCCAGAATCCCTGGTTCAAGGTAGGCTGTCTGCAGCTGCAGAGTGTCAGGAGATGCGTGGAGGAGCGTGTCTTCCCAGCAGATGAGCAGCCTCAGAGGAGCTCGTTTTATTAGTGTGCTGACTATAGACAGAGCTTCACATATGTCATCTCATGTAATCCTCACGTTAACCATTAAAGGTCAATGCTGGCCAGGCGGGGTGGCTCACAGCTGTAATCCCAGCACTTTGGGAGGCCAAGGCGGGTGGATTGCTTGAGCCCAGGAGACCAGCCTGGGCAATGTGGCAAAACCCTGTCTCTACAAAAAATACAAAAATTAGCTAGGCATGGTGGTGTGTGCCTATAGTCCCAGCTACACGGGAGGCTGAGGTGAAAGGGTCGCCTGATTCCAGGAGGTCAAGTCTGTAGTGAGCTGTGCTGGCGTTGCTGCCCCCCAGCCTGGGCAACAGAGTGAGACCCTGTCTCAAAAAAAAAAAAAAATCAGTGTTAATATTCCCATTTTACTGAGTAAGAAAACTGGGATTCAGAGAAGTTAAGTGACTCACTCAGGGCACATAGTGAGTAAGTGTTGACATAACTTGGGTGCTTATGGGGCTTTGCTATAATTTGTTGAACAAGGAGTGGGGCTCGTCCAGGGATCTTACTAGTGGGAGGAGAAAGCAGCTAGCCACAGCACTGAAATACAGACGGAAGCCCAGTGGATCGAGGATGCCCAGAGGGGAGAGGAGAGGGATGTCTGAGCTGGGTCTGGGCAAGGGAAGTGGGTGTTCAGCAGTTGAGAAAGTAGGAGAGGCTTGCTAGGAAGAGGGCAGTGCCCTGCAGGGCTGCATTGCAGGAGTGGAAGGGTAGGTGGGCGTTACCGGTGGGACAGGAGCCAGGTGGGAGAGACCAGTGAGGGCAACGCTGCTTGGATGGAAATGGAGAGCCTGCAGGGGGGTAAAATGTCAGCATGGCCTTTCTCCAGGGCAGGGACCAAGGAATGTTAGCAACACCAACGTTTACGGAGAGAGCTTGTTCTGCTGCAGCCACTGTTCTAAGGGTCTGGAATAATGATAATGAACCTTGCCCCAACACCGTGAAGTAAATAGTGGTATTATCCTCATGTTACTGATGAGAAAACTGAGGCACAGAGAGATTAAGTAACTTTCCCAAGATCACGCAGCTCCTTAGTGTTGGCAGCAGGTACCCCCATTGCATGAATATGCCACAATTTATTTATTTGTTGACTCTGCGTGGACATTTGGGTTTTTTGGTTTTTTTCCTGCTACATATGATGCTGCTATGCCTAGTTTTGTATGTTTTTTGGTACATATGGGCAAGAGTATCTCCAGCGAATATTTTCTGGGGTGGAATTGCTAGGTTATAGGGTGCACACATGCTTTCTAAAGTGGTTGAGACAGTATACACCCCCATCAGCAGTGTATAAATGTTCTGGCGACTTCACGTCTTTGCCAAGCTGTGACAGTATCAGACTTGGATTTTTTGCTGAAATGGCAGTATGCTGTGGTGTCTCAGTGTTGTTTTAATTTTCACTGCCCTCTTAGTAAGGAGCATCTTTTCATGCATTTTGGCTATTCTTAAGTCTTTTGCCAAAAAAGTTTTTTGGTTGTTTAACTTTTCCTTATGGATTTGTAGAAGGCGTTCTTTTTTAAATTATTTTTTTGTTAAAGACAGGGTCTTGCTCTGTTACCCAGGCTGGAGTGCAGTGGTAAGATCATAGTTCACTGCAGCCTTGAATTCCAGGGCCCCAACAATCCTCTCACCTCAAACTCCTGAGTAGCTGGGACTACAGGCATGTGCCACCATGCCCAGCTTATTTAAGAAAATACTTTTTTTTTTTTTTGAGAAGGAGTCTCGCTCTGTTGTCAGGCTGGAGTGCAGTGGCGCGATCTCAGCTCACACTGCAACCTCCGTCTCCCTGGTTCAAGCAAGTCTCCTGCCCCAGCCTCCCAAGTAGCTAATTTTTGTATTTTTAGTAGAGATGGGGTTTTGCCATATTTGGCCACAATGGTCTTGATCTCTTGACCTCATGATCTGCCCACCTCGGCCTCCTGAAGTGCTGGGATTACAGGCATGAGCTTCCGTGCCTGGCTTTTTTTGTTTTTGTTTTTGTTTGAGACAGAGTTTCGCTCTTGTTGCCCGGGCTGGAGTGTAATGGCGCCATCTCAGCTCACTGCAACTCTGCCTCCCGGGTTCAAGTGATTCTCCTGCCTCAGCCTCCTGAGTAGCTGGGATTACAGGTGCCCACCACCACGTTCAGCTAAATTTTTTTGTATTTTTAGTAGAGACAGGGTTTTACCATGTTGGCCAGGCTGGTTTCGAATTCCTGACTTCAAGTGATCCTCCTGCCTCAGCCTCCCAAAGTGCTAGGATAACAGGCACGAGCGACCATGCCAGGCTAAAAAATATTTTTATAGAGATGGGCTCTCACTATATTGCCCACTCTGGCCTTGAACTCCTGGCTTCAAGCAATCTTCGTATCTTGGTCTTTTAAAGTGTTGGGATTATAAGCATGAGGCACTGCACCTGGCCAGAATTCTTTATCTATTCTGGATAGTACTCCTTTGTTGCTCATGTATTTTGTAAATATATTCTCCTAGAGTATGGCTCATAATTTTGCTTTCCTTGTGGTATCTGTTGATGAGCAGAAATTCTTAATTTTTAAAAACTGTGGTAAAGTATATACATAACTTAAAATTTACCATTTTAACAATTTTTAAGTGTACAGTTCAGTGGCGTTAAGTACACTCACACTGTTGTGCAATCATCACCAACATCCATCTCCAGAACGTTTTCCTCACCCCAAACTGAAACTCTGTACGTATTAAACAAGAACCCCCTATTTCCCTCCCCAAACCCCGATTCCCGCCATTCTAGTTTCTGTCTTTATGAATTTGGCTACTCTAAGCACTTCACATAAGTGGAATCACTAAATAATTGGCCTTTTGTGACTGACTTATTTCACTTAGCATAATGTTTTCAAGGCTCACCCACATTGTAGTGTGTATTGGAATTTCATTCCTTTTTGAGGATGAATAACATTCCATTGTATTCGTCTATCAATGGACACTTGGATGATTTTCACCATTTGGCATTTGTGAATTATGTTGCTAAGAACATTGGTGTACAAATATCTGTTTCAATCCCTGCTTTAAATTCTTTTTTGCATATATACCCAGAAGTAAAATTGCTGATGTAATTCTTAATTTAAAAATATCCAGGTTTATCAATTATTTCATTTATAGTTTGTTTTAAAAGTATTTTTAAAGAATTCCTTTCCTATCTCAATGTAGTGATGAAGTTCTCATACATTGTGTCTTACTAAAAATTCTTGATAGTTGGTGAAACAAGTCTTCCAACTTTGTTGTTCTCGAGAGGATCTTCACTCTTACATTCTTCTGCTTTTTCATATATTACAATCCGATTGTCAACTTCCAGACACACACACACACACACACACACACACACACACACACACACACACACACACAGAGGTTGGGATCTTGATTGAAAACATATTGAACCTATAAATCAGCTTGAGGAGAACTAATTTTTTTTTAAGAGATAGGGTTTCACTATCTTGCCCAGGGTTATCTTGAACTCCTGGGCTCAAGTGATCTGCCTGCCTTGGCCTCCCAAAGTGTTGGGATTACAGGCATGAACCACCACCGCACCTGGCTGAGAACTACCATCTTCACAATATTGAGTCTTCCAATCCATGAACATAGTATATTCATTTATTTTGATCTTTATGTCTTTATATTTTCTCCATAAAAATCTTGCACCTTATTTTTTTTTGAGATGGGGTCTCACTCTGTTGCCCAAGCTGGAGTGCAGTGGCATGAGCTCAGTGGCATGAGCTCAGCCTCCCAAGTAGCTGGGCTTACAAGCATGGCTACCACGCCTGGCTAATTTTTGTATATTTAGTAGAGAAGGGGCTTGACCATGTTGGATTTCACCAAGTTAGGATTCTATACTCTGATAGAGATCGGAGGCAGAGGTCCTACCCTCAGGTGTTGGCTAGAACAAGCAGTACATTTTGGAGGCAGCCTTGAGTTTTCTTAGGCATCCACTTTAAGAGGGCTAGAGTCATCTTAGGGATGTGCCATGATCTCTTAGAAACTATGTTAGTGTCTGTTCAAGTCTTTACAGACAAAGGTTGAGGCCTAGCTGAGAAGGAGATTCAGAGGAGCCTGGCTAGAGTTTGGTCAAGAAGAAAAACTGTCACTTGGCAGTCCTAAAATATTTTCTGTTTTTTTTTTTTTTTTTTTCTTGTTTGAGACTGATTCTTGCTCTGTCCCTCAGGCTGGAGTGCAGTGGTGCAATCTCGGCTCACTGCAGCCTCTGCCTCCTGGGTTCAAGCGATTTTCCTCCTCATCCTCCCAAGTAGCTGGGATTACAGGTGCCCACCACCATGCCTGGCTAATTTTTGTATTTTTAGTAGAGACAGGGTTTCACCATGTTGGCCAGGCTGGTCTTGATATCCTGACCTCAGGTGATCCACCCACCTCAGTGTCCCACAGTGCTAAGATTACAGGTTTGAGCCACTGCACTCAGCCTAGAATATTTTCTCTCTGGCTCTTTACAGAAAAAAAGATTGCTGACCCCTGGAGTGAATCCTTTTGTGCTTAACACCCAACCCTAGCCATCATGTGTTATCTTGCCTGAAAATCATCAAATATTCATTTAATATCCAAATTTGCAATAGTTTCATAAAGATGCCTAATTTTAAAAAATTAATCAATCAATATTTTTTTTGGAAAGTCAGTCCTGCTGTTTCCCAGGTGTAGTGCAGTGGCATGGTCTCAGCTCACTGCAACCTTCACTTCCTGGGCTCAAGCGATCCGCCTGTCTCAGCCTCCTGAGTAGCTGGGACTACAGGCATGTGCCATCACACCTGGCTAATTTTTTGTAAAGATGGGGTTTTGCCATGTTGCTCAGTCTGGTCTCAAACTCTAGAGCTTGAGCATTCCGCCCACCTTGGCCTCTCAAAGTGCTGGCATTACAAGTGTGAGCCACTGCACCTGGCCAGCACCTTATTTTTATAGCTTGTCTTTCTAAAGTCAGGATACAAATAAGGTCCACACTTTGTGATTGGTTGATGTCTCTTTTAAGTCTTTTAAACTATAGGTTCTCCCTCCATATCTTTTTTCTTGCAATCTTTTTTTCTTTTTTTGAAGAAATTAGATTGTCCTGTAATTTTTGCATCCTGTACAAGAGTTAAACATGTTCCTCTGTCTTCACTTTAAGCTGTGAACTGGTGGTTGAATCTAGAGGTTTTATTAGAATTGGATTCAGCTTTTGGCCTGAACTACTTCGTAGGTGGTGGTATGTGCTTTCCATCAGAGGTACATGTCTCCTTGTACTACTTTGTATTTACTGATGCTATTGTGTGTGTGTGTGTGTGTGTGTGTGTGTGTATAGAGAGAGAGAGAGAGAGAGATTGAGAGAGAGAGAGATGGAGTCTCACTCTGTCACCCAGGCTGGAGTGCAGTGGTGCGATCTTGGCTCCCTGCAACCTCTGTCTCCCGGGTTCAAGCAGTTCTCCCGTCTCAGCATCCTGAGTGGCTGGGACTACAAGCATCCACCACCACGCCCGGCTAATTTTTATGTTTTTAGTAGAGTTGGGGTTTCACCATATTGGCCAGGCTGGTCTCAAACTCCTGACCTCAGGTGATCCACCTGCCTTGGCCTCCCAAAGTGCCAGGCATATGTTTTGTGCTTTGCATATGTTTTGCATTTCTACACTGTCTCCCGTGTAAAACCACAATTGAGTTTTGTTTATTGATTTTGCACCCAGAAATCTTGCTTTTATTAATCTATATAATTTATCTATTTGGATTTTGTTTTCTATGTAGACAATCATATGTAGACAAATGACAGTTTTTGTTATTTCCTTTCCAATTCTTTACATTTCTCTTCCCTTCCCTTTCCTTACTGTGCTAAGACTGTTCGTTTAATGTTGCATAGAAGTGGTGATAGCAAGGAACTCATGACTTGTTCTGGATTTTAAAGGAAATGGCGTCATCATTTCACCTTAAGTATGACACTTGCTAGGTTTTTAAAATTTTGTTTTGTTTTGTTTTGAGACGGAGTTTCACTCTTGTTGCCCAGGCTGGAGTGCAATGGCTCGATCTCGGCTCACTGCAACTTCCACCTCCTGGGTTCAAGCGATTCACCTGCCTCAGCCTCCCAAGTAGCTGGGATTACAGGTGCCTGCCACCATGTCCAGCTAATTTTTTGCATTTTTAGTAGAGATGGAGTTTCAGTATGTTGGCCAGGCTGGTCTTGAACTCCTGACATCAAGTGATCTGCACACCTTGACCTCCCAAAATGCTGGGATTACAGGCGTGAGCCACTGCACCTGGCCTACACTTGCTATGTTTTTTGTATAGATGCTCTTTGTCAGGTAAAGGAAACGCCCTTCTCTTCCTTGTTTGCTAATTATTCTGAATGCACAGTGCATTTAATCAAATCTGTTTTCTTTGTTTCTAAGATAATATGATTTTTATCCTCGAATTTATTGATGCTAATTTAAGGAATTGGTTTTTGTTTTTAGTTTTTTTTTTAGACAGAGCCTCGCTCTGTCACCCAGGCTAGAGTGCAATGGCTTGATCTCGGCTCACTGCAACCTCCGCCTCCCAGGTTCAAGCGATTCTCCTGCCTCAGCCTCCCGAGTAGCTGGGATTACAGGTGCCCACCACCACGCCTGGATTATTTTTGTATTTTTAGTAGAGATGGGGTTTCGCCGCGCAAGCCAGGCTAGTCTCGAGCTCCTGACTTCCGGTAATCCGCCTGCCTTGGCCTCCCAAAGTGCTGGGATATCAGGCATGAGCCACCGCACCCAGCCATGAGGTTTTTTTTTTTTTTAATGTTAAGCTTTTAAAAATGTTAAGTTCTTGCCTTGCTGGAACAAACCCAATTTGATAATGGTACATCTTTTTTTATATCTTGTGAATTCAATTTCATATTTTGTTTGGGGTTTTTTGTAGTTCAGTTGATGAATTAACTGGCCTGAAATGATTTGTTCTCATACTACCCTTGTGAGATTTTGGTATCAGGGTTTTGCTAGCTTCGTAGAATGAATTGTGGATTGTCTTTTTGTTTTCTATTCTCTGGCATAATGTATTTAAGATTGGAATTATTTGTTCTTTGCACATTTTGATAGAATGCCTGGTTTAAAAAAAAGTCTGGACTGATGTTTTCTTTAGGGAAGATGTTTTCTTCCCTATTGATTCAATTTATCTTATGACTATAGGTTTATTCAGTGTTGTTTTTCTCTTGAATCAGTTTTGGTAAGTTGTACTTTTCTTTTCTTTTTTAAGATGGAGTCTTGCTCTGTTGCCAGGCTGGAGTGCAGTGGCACGATCCCAGCTCACTGCAAGCTCCGTCTCCTGGGTTCAAGCGATTCTCCTGCCTCAGCCTCCCCAGTAGCTGGGACCACAGGTGTGTGCCACCACACCCAGCTTTAATTTTTGTATTTTTAGTAGAGACAGGGTTTCACCATGTTGGCTAGGATGGTCTCGATCTCTTGACCTCGTGATCCACCTGCCTTGGCCTCCCAAAGTGCTGGGATTACAGGTGTAAGCCACTTCACCTGGCCTGTTTTATCATTTTTAACTACAATTTTTCTTTGACCTATGTGTTATTTAAAAGTGTATTTATTTATTTTTTTTTGGAGACAGAGGCTGGCTCTGTCCCCCAGGCTGGAGCGCAGTGGCGCTATCTTGACTTACTGTAACCTCTACCTTCCAGGTTCAAGTAATTCTCATGCCTCAGCCTCCCGAGTAGCTGAGACCACAGGCATGTGCCACCACACCAGGCTGATTTTTGTATTTTTAGTAGAGATGGAGTTTCGCCATGTTGGCCAGGCTGGTCTCAAACTCCTGACCTCAGGTGATCCATCCGCCTTGGCCTCCCAAAGTGCTGGGATTACAGGTATGAGCTACCATGCCTGGCTAAAAGTGTATTTCTTAATTTCCAAACATAATCTTGTATTGATATTGTCATTGTTGTCTTCTAACTGAATCATATTGTGTCTGAGAAGTTGGTGTTCATCTGAGTTACACAGTCTGATAGCCACTGGCTACTCATGTCTATTGAGCACTTGAAATTTGGTGAGTCCAAATTGAGATATACTCTAAATGTAAAACACACACTGAATTTCAAAGACTAAGAACAAAAAATAGAATGTAAAAATCTCATTAATAGTTTTTCATATTGATTACATGTTGAAATGATAATATATTGGATATGGTGAATTAAATAAAATACAAAATTAATTTCACTTTTTAAAATGTGGCTACCAGAATATTTAAAAGTACACATGTGGCTTATGTTTCTGTTGGGCAGGGATGATCTAAAAACGTCTTTTGAAATTTGTTGATATTTGCTTTTTGGCCCAGGCTTTGCTCAATTTTTATATATGTTACATGTATACTGGAAAAGAACATGTATTCTCTAGTTATTAGGATTAGTATTCTGTGTATATATACAGATTAAGCTTGTCGATCATTTTCGTCCAAATTGAGTTTTTTTTTTTGAGACGGAGTTTTGTTCTTGTTACCCAGGCTGGAGTGCAATGGCGCGATCTTGGCTCACCGCAACCTCCGCCTCCTGGGTTCAGGCAATTCTCCTGCCTCAGCCTCCTGAGTAGCTGGGATTACAGGCACGCACCACCATGCCCAGCTAATTTTTTTTGTATTTTTAGTAGAGACGGGGTTTCACCATGTTGACCAGGATGGTCTCGATCTCTTGACCTCGTGATCCACCCGCCTCGGCCTCCCAAAGTGCTGGGATTACAGGCTTGAGCCACCGCGCCCGGCGATCATTTTCATTAATTATTTTTTATTCCTACTGATTCTTTTGTCAGCTTTATTTATCAATAGTTGGAGAGATACATGAAATGTTCTTGCTATCATGGTGGATTTGTCTTTTGCTTACAGTTCTACTATTTTTTGCTTTATATTTTTTGAGCTGATGCTTTTAGATACTTATAAATTTAGAGTTGTGATAGCTTCCTGGTAAAACTGCATATCATTATGTAGTCAAGCCTTTGCCTCTAATGATTTTTTGTCTTAAAGTCTGTTTTATCTGACTATTAATACAGCTACAAAGCTTTATTTTGGTTGGCATTTGCCTGTTCATATATTATTCCATTTTGTTATTTAACCTTTTTACGTCATTATGTTTTAGAAATGGGTCTCATAAAGACTTTATAATTGTATTTTCTTTCCTTAAAGATCTGATCATTTTTGTATTTTTCCAAAGTATTGCATTAGTTCATTTACATTTGTTACAGTTACTGATTTATTAACATCTACTCCTACCATTTTATTTTGTGCTTTTTTGTGAGACACAGCCTCACTCTGTTGTCCAGGCTAGAGTTCAGGGGCATGATCGTAGCTCGCTGCAGCTTTGATCCCCGGCTGATGATTCTCCCACCTAAGCCTCTCAAGCAGCTGGGACTATGGGTACATGTCACTGTGCCTGGCTCTGTCAAAAAACATTTTTAGTACGGTCAGGATCTGGCTGTGTTGGCCAGGCTGGTCTCGAATTCCTGAACTCAAGCAATCGTCCTGCCTCAGCCTCCCAAGGTGCTGGGATTATAAGCATAAGCCACCCCGCCCAGCCTGTTTTGTGCTTTGCGTGGGTTTTGCATTTCTTCACTCCTTTGTTTCATTGCCTCCTTTTGGATTATTTTTTCTTACCTCTTTTTATTCCTCTAGTAGTTTAGATGTTTCCTTTCCTCAGCTCATATTTTTTTGGTGCTTCTCTTAGAAATTTGAGCAAAAATCACTGACTTATCAAAGTATGAAGGTCGTTACAATCTTTATCTTCCTCTGAAATGACACAGGGATCTTGGAATGCTCTAATTCCAAGCATGTAGATTTCCAGTTTGTGTGCTGTAGTTATCCAGTCGATTCGTCCTATGCATTTTTTAATCCCCAAGTTACACACTGTGATTACAGCTTCATGGAATGTTTGTTTAGATTTAACAACATCTTCATCATTTTCTTTGCTCAAAATTCCTCCTTTCATCTCAGCTTTTCTATTTGGGATCCTTTTTCCTTCCTTCTTCCTCGGGTTTATCTTTTAGCATTTTGTTTATTGAGCAAAACAAAATTATCAAGAAAAACAACTCTGTTGATTTTCTCTACAGTATCTTTATTTCTGCTTTATTCTTGAAAAGTATTTTGTCTGGGTCCACAATTGATCATTATTTTCTTTAAGCACATCAAAAATATTATTTTTCTATGTTTTGCTTTTCATTATTACTGTTGAGAAAGTATCTATTCGTCTAATTGCCATTCCTTTATAGATAAAATGTATTTTGGTGAATGGGGTCATAGTACAGTAGTTGAAGGTTTGGCCTCTGGAATCAGACTGCCTGGATTTAGATCCCAGCTCTTTAGTTTTCTAGCTGTGTGACATTGAGCAAGCTGATTAACCTTCCCATGCCTCTGCGTGCCTCAGTTTCCTCTTTTGTAAAATGGGAGAGATAATAGTACCAGTACCTACCTCATAAGATTGTGGTGAGGATTAAATTAACTGATACGTAAAACAGTCGCCACAGACGTAGCTCATTTTAAGTGCTGTTCAAGTGTTAGCTATTACTTTTTTTCTTTATGCTTGTAACGATCTCCTTATCATGAGTGTTGATGTGTCTAGATATGAACTTCCTTTTATTTATTCTGTTTGAGATCCACTGAGCTTTTTGAATCTGTAAGTTGCTGTCTTTTATGAATTTTGAAAAAATATTAGCCGTATTTCTTTAAACACTTCTTCTACACATTCTCTTTCCTCTCTCTTTCTGGAACTTCAGTTAGATTAATTAATCATCTTCTCTCTATCCGTCTGTCTTTCTTTTCCCTCCCTCCCTTCCTTCCTCTTTTCCTTTTCTTTCTTTCTTCCTTTTTCCTTTCCTTTATGCTGAGACAGCGTCTTGCTGTGTCACCCAGGCTAGAATGCAGTGGTGTGATCACAGCTCACTGCAGCCTTGACTTCTCAGTCTCAAACAATTCTGTCACCTCAGCTCCTGAGCAGTTGGGACTACAGGTGCACACCACGCCTGGCTTTTTTTTTTTTTTTTCTTTCTTATTTTTGTAGAGACGGGATCTTGCTATGTTTCCCAGTCTGCTCTTGAACTTCTGGCCTCAAGCGATCCTCCTGTCGGGCCTCCCAAAGTGCTGAGATTACAGGCGTAATGTGTCTCTTGGTGCTTCACAGTGTCTGCTGTGAAGATTCTGGATAATTTATTTAAATCTATTGTCCAGTTAGCTGATTTGTTTCCGCGACATTTAGTATGCTATTAAACCGATATATTGAGTTTGTAAACTTTAATGAAGATTGTTATATTTTTCATTTCCAGAAGTTGTGTTGGTTCCCAACCAAATCTGCCTGGTTGTTTTTTGTCCTTCACTCATGCGTTCACCTCTTTCTTTTACTTCTTTAAACATGTGATACATACGTAGTTTGTATTCTGCTCTGATACGTCCAGTGTTGAAAGGCTTTGCTTGTCTCATTCTCCTGCCTGTTCTTTCGGAGCCACATAACGCCGACGTTAGGACCCCTGAGACAGGGGCCAGCCAGAAGGCTTTGAACTGTGAAGGGCTGGTCTTGATGCTTTTCCTGCTCCTCTTCTTCCCACACCCCTTTTCTTTGTTTTTTCTCCCTCTTTCTCAATTTACTTTTTTGAAAGGCTGATTCATTTCCATGGTTCAAAAAAAGTGAAACTCATCTTTCTCGGCACCCAGTCGCTTCGCTACTGGCAGCCAGGGTTATATAGGTTCTTGCAGATACTTCCTGTGATATTTTATGCGTATCCAAGTAAATACAAATTTAAAAATTCATTCTGTCTGTAACACGAAGGGTAGCACACTACACGTATTGTTCTGAACTCGTTTTTAATAAAAAAAGATGTTTCTGGTTACAAAAGAAATACATGCTCATTTTGAATAACATGAATACCCAAGTATCTACAAGTAGAAAGTGAAAGTCTCGCTGGAATTTCATTCCCCAGATAAACCTCTATTATGTATCTGTAAATATATATTTACATAAATGGGCTTATGCAACTGATACTGTTCTGTAACCTGTTTTTTCTTTTTCTCCCAATAATACTTCATGACATCGTCCCATGAATCTTTCCATGTCTCCACATAGCCCCTGAGTTAAGTGCTTGGGTTTTGGAGTCAGACAGAGCGAGGTTCTAATGCTAGCTCTGCAGCTTAGCAGATATAGGACTTTTCAGATCCTCTCTGAGCCTCAGTTTCCTCATCTGTAAAATGGGGATAGAAATAGTATATACCTCACGGTGTCGTTCTGGGACCTTAAAAGCCTGCATGATGTGCTTCCTGTGGGGCCGGCTACTTCATAAGCCCTCAACGGGTGGTCATTTTTATGGTGACTTCCTTACCCTTTATAAGACACTTAGAAGTATGAAGTGTCACCATGTACTAACCATTTTCCCTTTGATGGACTTTTTTTTTTTTTTGAGATAGAGCCTTGCTGTATCCCCCAGGCTGGAGTACAGTGGTGTGATCTCGGCTTATTGCAACCTCCACCTCCTGGGTTCAAGTGATTCTCTTGCCTCAGCCTCCCGAGTAGCTGGGATGATAGGCACACGCTACCACTCGGGCCAATTTTTGTATTTTTAGGAGAGAGAGCGTCTCACCATGTTGGCCAGGCTGGTCTTGAACTCCTGACCTCAGGTGATCTGCCCGCCTTGTCCTCCCAAAGTGCTGGGATTACAGGTGTGAGCCACCGAGCCTGGCCTGATGGATGTTTTGTTGTTAACCATTTTCCCTTTGATGGACAACTTTTTTGCTGTAAGTATAACTCAGTGAACACTGAACACTCACCTCAACAAGAATGCCGTCTTTTTGTGAATTTCCTGCCATGGGGTGGCCGGGTCCTCTGGATTCTAATCTCTGCATCCTCTTTCTCTTCAAGGAGGAAGTGAAAATACCCCATGGGGTGAAGCTTGTGTATTATGTAAGTTTTTACTGTTTAATACTGCTTTTCTTCCTCCCTTTCCTCAGGTGGGGTGGAGGGGGAGGGCTCCTGCACAGTAGAGGTGATCCTACCCCCACCCAGCCTGCCCTCCCCCAGCATCCTAGTGCTCCCCTCCCTCTATAATATTGGGTCTTAGACTTTTCGTTTCCTGCAGACCTTGGTTACTGACCATTTCATGATCATTCATTTAACAGTTAGTTTTCAGACTCACCTAGTTTTAAAACAATTCCCTGTGGTTTGCAATAAATTAAAGGAATCAAAACACATTTAAAATGGGCCAAAAGCCTAAAGAAAGCAAGAAAAGAGGAAGGAGAAGGGAGAACCTTGTTACAACACTTTACTCTCCACCAATCCTGGAAAGGTACAACTACTAGGCTCAAAGTTAACGCTGAGCTTCCTGGCAGCCATAGCATAAAGGGGAACAGCTACAGATTCTGTAGCTCATTAGAAGAACAAAATCTACTCTGCACCTTGAAATGGTCATGAAGCGATTTTTTTTTTTTTAAATCGGCAATAGAGAAGTGATCAGCAGGGTTACAAAAGGTGCTGACTGCATTTGGCTGCTTCAAGGGAGAGGCAGAGAGCAAGTCAGTGACCCCTGAAAGGGGCATGACAGAGCTTTGAGCGGGAGGAGGTGGAGTCAGAACAGGGCGTGTCCCTCCTGATGAGATGCATCTGTGGTCAGGAGGGTGAGAGGGTCCTGGGAGAGAGTCCAGTTAACTCTGAATGTGACTGGGGGTTACGGGGAGGTTGAGAAGGGATGGGGATGGAGACAGGCTTCTCTCCCGGGACACTGGCTAGCCAGGTAGCAAACATTCACTGAACGCTATGGGCCAGACCTTTTCCAGCCTTTGGGCATACAGGGGGGCCCAAGACAGGCATGCTGTCTGTCCTCACGGAGCTTACAGTCCAGTGGGAGAGAGACATGAACCAATTACAGGTGAGGGGAATACTCTCAAGGTGGGGACAGCCACTGGCCCTGCTTACTTCTGAAGTGCCGTCTCCCCCGCAGCTGGATTCCGGGCCAGTGATCCATCTTCTGGGGGCTGTCAGCCATAGCCAGGCAGGGGGTCAGCTCGCACCAAAGCTAGAGGTCCTGGAGGACTTGATGCAGTTCAGCTCGCTCTCACCTGCCAAGAGGCTCAGAAGGAAGAAAAGACCCATGGCGCAGGGCCCTGCTGGGTGCCAGGTACAGAACACGTGACGTCATTTAATCCTGCTGAGAGAGGCAGCTTCACACCTGATTGACAGAGATGTCACCAAGGCTCAGAGAGAGGGTGCCACTTGCTCGCTATCACACAGAATAGCCAGAGACAGGGTTAGGCCCCAGCGGGGTGGCTGGCCTGCCTCCATGTGTACTTCCTTCTGCAGCTCTGAATTCAGGGTGGACTGCAGGAGGAAGGGGCTGGGTCTCCAGTGCATCTGGGGAGGGAACAGTCCCTGGCCTCCATTTCTGGCTGACTAGTTTGTCCTGCTCCCTGCCCCAAGGTTTTCCAGCCTCCTCCTTCAGGAGGCACAGCATGGGACTCTGGTGGCCTCTCTGACCCCTTCCACCCTCCAAGAAGCGGTTCCCTGTCCCTTGGCGACCCCATCTTGGACCCTGCGTGTCACCAGGGGAGTGCTTCTGCCCTGGCCACGTGCCTCCTTCGCTGGAGCATGGGTCAGGGAGGACGTGGGAGTGGGGAGGTGACTAGAGGAAGCAGCGTCTCCTGGGCTGGAAGGCCAGGCCCATTGGCACAGCCTCAGTTCCTGTCGCCTCCACTACAGAGTGGCCCAATGGAGGCTGAAGAAGAGGAACCTCTGCTGGAGGAGGAGGCGGAGGACTCAGGTGAAGGACCCTGGAGGGAGCCTCCTCTGCCGCCCCCTGGCTTCCAGACACTGCTGGGGTCTGGGGAGGACTTGGACCTTGCTCCTGGCCCCAGCCCCTGCTAGGACTCTTCTCTCCCCGCATCCCATCAGCCTGTAGCTCTTCCCCAAAGGGGTTGGGGCCGCTGGCTTGCCTGGGCTTGGCTCTCAGACGGATGGAGAGAGGGGTCTAGGTCTTTGAGGGTGGGACCCCTCTCCTGTCTGCCTAAGCCCATCAGCCTTGAGTCAGCCCCTCCCCTTTACCCTGCGCACCCCTGGGAGCCTGTGACATTCTCTCTCCACAGCTCTGCTCCAACAGGAGAAGCCATCCCTGTATATCGGGGTGCGGGGCACTGTTGTCCGTTCCATGCAGGAGGTGCTGTGGACTCGGTGAGGCCCTGCTCCCTACTACGTGACATCCCAAGGGACGCCCTCACATGCCCCGCCTCTGGGGCCCTGCCACGTTCTAAGGGTTTCTGGGTATCTGGCTAACTCCGTTTGGTAGCTGTGCAAGGTCCCTTGGCCACACAAAGTGCCATTGGAGAGCTGAGGTTTGAAGCCGGGTCTCTCTGGCTTCAAGACTGTGTTTCCCCACTCAGCTGCGGCAGCTCTCAGCCTCGGCTCAGGTCCAGCCGTGCCAATGTCACCTGCAGCAGATGCTTTCAGATGATGAGAGCCTATGCTGGGAGCGGCTCAGAGACCCGAGCCCCGAGCTCTCATTTGCTGATGGGGAGACCAAGGCCCAAAGAGGGTCGGACTTTGCAAAAGCCACACAGCGAGTCAATGACAAATGACACCCAGGGCCAGGGCTCCGTTCCCTCCCCTGACTCAGGCCTTACTCTGACCTGACCTGGGCTTCCTCCTCTCCACACACACCCCACACATTGCATGGGCCAGAGACGGAGCACGGGCTGACGAATCAGACAGTCGGGTTTCCAGTACTGCTTTTGCCACTAATTACACGGCTGAGTAAGCCCTTATTTTCTCTGAGCCCTCGTAACCCCATCTGTAAAAGGAGAATGATCCTATTTCCTCCTCACAGAATTGGGGTGAGAATAACTAGGTTCCTGCAGGGAAACGCCCACGACAGGAACAAGTTGGCCCAGACCCTGCCGTCCACCCATCTGCCTCCCTCTGAGACCAAGTGCCTGGCGAGCCTCCTGGGCTCATGGCCACACCCTGCCCTGGCCTCCACAGCCTTCGGGAGCTCCCAGACCTGGTGCTGAATGAGGAGGTGGTGGAGGGCATCGCTGCTGGCATTGAGGCAGCCCTCTGGGACCTGACGCAAGGCACCAACGGCCGCTATAAGACCAAGTACCGCAGCCTGCTGTTTAACTTGCGGGACCCCAGGAACCTGGTGAGCAGGGCTTTGGGCTGGGCCGGGTCCCCTGTCCGAGGCTCATAGCCCCTGCAGGATGTGAGGCAGGGGCTGTTTCGGCTTTGTGCTGCAGCCCTGCCCCCTGCCCCCACAGGACCTGTTTCTCAAAGTGGTTCATGGAGATGTCAACCCCTATGACCTGGTGCGGATGAGCTCGATGCAGCTGGCCCCCCAGGAGCTGGCCCGCTGGCGGGACCAGGAGGAGAAACGGGTGAGTGCTGAGCTCAGTCAGGACGGTAAGGGGATGTGGGAGCAGAGGGGGTGACCTGAGGGTGGAGGAGGGAGAGACAGAGACAGGGAGCAAGGGAGGAGGAACTCAGAAAGACAGAATGAAGGAAACAGAAGGCAGACGGGGAATCAGAGAGACCCTTCCCACAGCAGGAGAAGGGGTGGGAATGAAAGGGACTGGGATGAAGTGAAAGAGCTTGGTAGAGACGTGACATACTTGGCCCTGTGGGCGTGGGTTTGTCCCTGCCCGGGAACTGCTCGGGGACTGGGAAGCTGTGGCACCGAGCGGGCTTTAGAGAACACTCACCTCATGCTTGTTGGTGGCCCAGTGAGAGAAGGGACTGATTTAGGGGCTGAGGCCACTGGGATGGGGCAAGGCCCTCCAGCCCCTGCTCTGGAAGACACTGAGTGGATTAGAAGGAATAACCAGAGTCCATCAGGTGAATCCTTCCCTATAGGCGGAGCTTCCGTCCGGGCTCTGTGGGGGACCGGGATCGGCACTGGCTTTATAATTTTCAGGAGCCAGTGCAGAATGAAAATTCGGGGCCCTCTGTTCAACTGCTAAGAATTGCAAGGTGACAACAACAGAGCACTAAGCCATGCAGGGGCCTCCCGAAGCGCAGGGCCCTGTGCAATTGCACGAGGCTGAGCCCACCAGAGAGGAGCGGACCCCCTGTCCTCCAGGGGTTGTTAGGAAAGGAGACACAGGCTTTCAGGGAGCATTGCAGATAGAGTGACATTGATCGACAGTAAGACTTACAACTAGCATTTGCTACGAGCCATATTCCAGGCTAAGCACTCTCTATATGTTGTTTAATATAGTGCTTTTCACTAAATTCCTACAAACAGATAAACTGAGGTTTAGAGCCTCTAAGTGCTTGCCCCAGGCCATACCACGTTATGAATCTTTATTAATGGTCCAGTGGGGACTTCAAAGCCTGCACTGTTTAAGCAATACCACACCGTTCCCAGAGCAGGATGAAGTACAGTCAGAGGTTGAACTGACCTGTGGGTAAAAGCGAAATCCAGGAAGGCTTCCTGGAGGAGGCAGGATTTGAAGGGTGCATCAGTGGAACATGGAGAGGTAGCACTAAGGGTGGAGGGCTTCCCAGGGGAGGGGTATGGTGGAAGTAAAAGTGTTGAGGAAAAGGGAACTACAAGAGAGGGCCTCAAGGGAGGAAAGTGAGCACTTGGGCTTTTGATGGCTAGAGGCCCCCTAACCAGGCTCAGCTTTGGCTGCTCCTCCTCTTCAGGGCCTGGATATCATTGAGCAGCAACAGAAGGAGCCGTGCAGACTCCCAGCCTCCAAAATGACCCACAAAGGTGAAGTGGAGATCCAGCGGGACATGGACCAGACGCTGACCCTGGAGGATCTGGTGGTAAGCTGGAGCCTGACCTGGTTCTGGGCAGAGCCCATGCCTGGGGGTCCCACGCCTCACCTCGCCTCACCAGTGGTGTGGCCTTGGGCATGTCACCCGACTGCTCTGAGGCCCGACTTATTTGTGATAAAATGGGGACAGTGACCCTTAACGCACAGGGGAGCATGGGAGGAGACAGTGCTGCTGGCACAGGCCTGCCAGCGCCTTGTCACTGTTGGTCCCCCTCCTTTTGGCCTCACCCCAAGGCCCCCACATGAGTGGCATTAAGTCCCATCATCATAGTCACCCCCAACCTCAGGCCTTCTGCCAAGATCTCTGCTGGGAAACAGCAGGCTGCACTGTTCCAGGCAGTGAATTTTTCACATGGAAGGAATGAAGACCCACTGTATTCAGTGGATTGATTTGGGGATGCTCCAGGCAGGGACCCCCTGGCGCCCAGGCAGTCGGTCCAGAGGGCCTCCTGGAACTTGTCCTCAGACCTGGAAAGCCCACAGGAGTGACAAAAGCCAACAGGAGTGACAAGAGTCTAGGGCTCTTGCCACTGAGGATCTGCTCCATCCCCATGTCCATCCTGCCCCTTCCTCCCCCTTGGCCGAGGCTTGCACAGAAGCTGACGTGGTGGCTCAGCAGTCCCAGAATCCACGAAGCCTTCACCTCAGACTCCTGCAGTCCACCAGAACTTCCCCTGACTTTGGTCACTCTCAGAAGACCACTCTGGCTGTGGTCGAGTGTTCTGTGGGTCACATGTTCAACTGGGTCTTATCAGCTATGTGTCCAGGAGAGGGGTGGGGGGCAGGTCTCTTTAACCAGTACATACTCAGTCAGTCAGTACATTTATGGGGCACCTGCCAGGTGCCAGGCATGGTTCCAGGCACGGGGGAAACAGTGAACAGACGGAAATCTCTGCTCCCAACTCCTACCACCAATGACTGGGAGAACTTCTGCCTGTGCCGAGAGGAGCCCCAAGGGAGTGTGGCTGCTCCCCAATCAAAATCAATTTGCAGCCTGGGTTCGGTGGCTCATGCCTGTAATCCCAGCACTTTGGGAAGCCGAGGCAGGTAGATCATGAGGTCAAGAGTTCGAGACCAGCCTGACAAACATGGTGAAACCCTGTCTGTACTAAAAATACAAAAATTAGCTGGGCCTGGTGGTGCTCACCTGCAGTCCCAGCTACTTGGGAGGCTGAGGCGGGAGAATCGCTTGAACCTGAGAGGCGGAGGTTGCAGTGAGCTGACATTGCACCACTGCACTCTAGCCTGGGCAACAGAGCGAGGCTGTCTTAGAAAATAAATAAATAGCCTTCCTGAGAGCAAGATGGGTCACCAGCAGCTGTACTGGAGCCACCCGCGAAAATTCGGCCAGGGTTCTCGCTCTTGTCGAGTCTGTTCAAACCGGCACGGTTTGATCCGGAAATATGGTCTCAATATGTGCCGCCAGTGTTTCCGTCAGTACGCGAAGGATGTAGGTTTCATTCAGTTGGACAAAATGATCTTCAAAGGATTATCCAAGACACCTACCATGAAAAACCATGATAGTTCTTTGTACATAAAATAAACATTTTTAAAAACCAAAAAAAAAAAAAAAATAAAAAAGAAAATAAATAAATAAATAAAATAAAATCGATTTGTATTCCCTGAACAAACTGAATGACAATGTAGGAGAAAGACCTAGATAGCGCCAGAGAGGAGGAGACAGAGGAGATGGTGGGGAGGGGAGGGGAAAATAACACATGATAACAGTCTTGACTGTTTGTTGAATACTTAACTATGTTCCCCTTTTACAAGCAGTGTCTCATTCACATCTCACAGTGGCCTAGGAGGTGGGTGCTATTCCCTGCCCGTTTCTGAGATGAGGAACCTGACGCTGTTTACCCAAGGCCACACAATGTGCAGTGGGAGCTGAGAGTTGAACCCAGGCTGCCTGACTCCAAAGTCTGTGCTTTGAGACTGTTCTGGAGGTGGCTGATAAGAGCAGAGTTTCAAAATCTTCTTAAACCTTCCTAAAGCAATGATTGTTTTATGTTTAAAGCTATTTCTAGTATGAGAAAAAAAGTGATTTGGCAATAGACGTCAGGAGTCTTTAAAATGTTCCTTTTCCCTGATTCTGTCATCTGCTTCTGAAATCTTGTCCTAAGGACATAATTTAAAGTTTAGGAAACTACTTTCTGCACAAAGATGTCCTCAGTGCTATTTTGTAATAGTGAAAACCTGGAAATAACCCAAATGTATAGCAACAGAGGGGATCCGTCTGCTCTAGTCCACCCCGTCACAGCAGCGGCTGCAGGGACTATGTGGCAAGACAAATGCCTCTGCTATTATCAGTGGACAGAAAGAGATCACTAAGTTGAATATGTGATCCCAGCTGTTTTAGGAAAAGGACTCCCAAACCCTGTGTCTAGAAAAAGATTATAAAAGAATACCCAGAAGAGCAACAGTGGTCTCTGAGTGGTGGGACAAGAAGCGATTTTCTTTTCAATTTTCAAGTTTTGGTGTTTTCCAAATTTCCTTTGTGAGTTCACAATAATAAACAACATTTATTATTGAGAAAAAAATAAACCACGTCCTGGGGTCCCCAACCCATTGTGGGCTCCTGGCATCCCCAGCCACCTTCTCAGCCTGCCCCTCTGTCTTCTGCCTCCCAGGGACTGCAGGTGTCCAGGGACTGCAGCCCACAGGCCCCGCCCATCGCATCAGAGGACACCACGGGGCAGCATGAACACCACTTCCTAGACCCTGACTGCCGCATCTGCATGGGTGGGAGGGGACACAGGAGGGGTGCAGGGGTGGTGGGCAGGCTGGGGCTGAGTGTGCAATTCAGCAGCAACAGGGATTTGTGGCCCAGGGAGAGGGTAGCAGAGCGGGGGTGTCTGTGCCCCAGGTCACCTAGAAAAGGACCTGGTTCAACCCTGGCGCTAAAGCCCTGGGCTGGCGTCAGTCTCGCTGCTTCCCCTGTTTCAGCTTCTGCCTCTGCTGTTTGCAGACTGGGAGCCCTCGAGTGAGCTGCTGGGCTCCTTCAAAGCCACCAAGAGGCTTGGGGACAATATCTTCCAGAAAGTCCTAAGCCAAACTCCTGTGCCTGCTCCAGAGATGCCCAAAGCCAAGGAGATGCCTCCCACAGAGCCACAGGACAGGTATGGGGCTGGGGGCAGGGAGGTGGTAGCCCAGCAGGGTTGAGGGGAGGCCACCAGCTGGGGCAACAGACGGAGCACTGGCTTTTCTTTCTGTGTGGCCCTGGCAAGTCTTCCCTCCCTTGGGAGCCTCCCTTTCCCCATCTGTGCAATGGAACTTATCACCCCAGCCACCTGGTTGCATCCTGCACAAGGTCAAGCCTGGGCCAATGTTCCAGTTCCCACAGTGGGGATTCAGGACCTGCTCTGAAAAGAAAGGTGTGGCCGGAGAAGTCCTGATGGCTCCATCTCTGTCCCTCCCTCTAGGGTCACTCCATCTGGGCCCCAGGTGCCTTCTGCGCCCACAGAGGCCCTGCCCTGTCCGCTGCCCTGGGAAGGTGTTCTGGACATGTTCTCCATCAAGCGGTTCCGGGCCAGGGCCCAGCTGGTCTCAGGACAGAGCTGTCGGCTCGTCCAGGTGCACCTGCCCTCCTCGCCAAGGACTCCCTCATATACTGACCATCCCAGGCACCCGCCCACCTCCCTCCCTCCCTCCCTCCCTCCCTTTCTCTCTCTTTTTCTTTCTTTTCTCCCATTCTAAAGTCATTGGCACCCCTCTCTGTGCCTGGCCCTATGTGAGGCATGGGGGCAAATGAGGTGTTGGCCCCATTCCTACAGGGACACAGGGTGAAGGACTCCCTGTCACCCAAAGCACATAGCAAGAAGGGCCCATAGGAGGGTTTTAGGAGTGATCGTTGAGTGACTGAATGATCAGCTAAAGTGTTGGATGAGGGCCGAGGATAGAGGAGGGAGGGGCTTTGGAGAAGTTGTAGTTTAGCCAGGACAGGCTGCAGGCCTCCATGGGGCAATTAGAGATTTCTGGGCAGCCACTGAGGGTCTTGGAATACGGCCTACCCATCTTTGCCACAGGCTGAAGCCTTCCAGGTGGCTGGGAATGCATCCACCCCGAGTGGGTGGGAAGCTGGGAGTCTTGACTGGCCGTCCCTCCTGTCCCCAGGCTCTGCCCACCGTGATCCGCTCAGCAGGCTGCGTCTCCCCCAACACTGTCTGGGACCTTCTGGCCAGCATCTGCCCAGCCAAGACCAAGGTAACTGCCCACTCTTGGGAACCCCCTCTTCCTAGCACCTTACTCCCACCCCAGACACCCTCCCTCTCCACTTCTGGAGGAGAGGCCTGGCTTGGGACACCCAGGTCTAGTTTCCAGAGTGACTGCAGACTCACTGCGTGACCCTGGGCAGGTCCCTCTGTTTCCTCCTCTGGAGGATGGGGACACACTTCCTCGCGGGGTTCTCGGCGTTCAGGGAGCCCAGGGGTGCTGGCAGGAGCAGAGGAGGACTAAGCTTACAGCTGCTCTCCTCCTGCCATCGCAGGATGTCTGCGTGATCAGACTGTGCCCACATGGGGCCCGGGACACCCAGAACTGCCGCCTGCTCTATTCATACCTCAACGACAGGCAGCGCCACGGCCTGGCCTCTGTGGAGCACATGGGGATGGTTCTGCTGCCCCTGCCTGCCTTCCAGCCCCTGCCCACCAGGCTGCGCCCTCTAGGGGGCCCAGGTGAGTGCCCAAGGCCCGTAGCAGACCCTGCTTCCACTCACTTGGTCACCAGACCAGGCATGGTTGATGCAGTCACCCAGCAGAGGCAGGCGCATCCCAGAAGGGAACTCCTCACCCAGCCAGGCAAATGTGAGAACAGTGACAGCAATAGCTCACACTTACGTCGTGAACTGCATGCCAGCCATTGTTCTAAAAGCTTTGCCTAGCTGAATTCTTGTAGTCTCAAAATCACCCTATCAGAATGGTACTATTAGACTAGACTCTCCATTTCATCGATGAAGAAACTGAGGTAGGAAGAAGGCAAGTGACTTGCAAAGTCACACAGCCAGTCAATAGCAGAGCTGGGCTTCACAGCCAGGCAGCGTGGCTTCAGAAACCCAGCCCCTCAGCACACCACACTGCCTCTCAAGGTAGGCACCTCCCGAAGAAAAACGGGACAGCCACATGTGACCCAGGCAGCAGGACAGAGACAGGGTCTACACACGGTTGACTGCAAATGTCACCTAAGAGAGGAGGGAGGAATGTTTCACCACAGCTCTGTGGGGGCCAGGCTCGGCCTCTGTACCTGGACACCCTGCATGGTGCAGCTCAGGACAACAGCGAGGGCGGCGGTGGGGGCCCTGTCCACTCCTGAGCAAGCGCTTGGCCTTTCCCGGCTGTATGTCCTGAGACAATGAGCTAGACTCTGAGTCTGGAGAGTCTTCAGGTCAAACCATCCATACCCCAGCCTCAGCCAGAGGACCCTTGATCCTAGAGCTCAAATCTTCCGAGATGGCCCCACCTTCCCACTTATTCTTCCCAGCATCTCATGGGCCTCATTTTACTGCGGAGAGGCCCTTCTTGGGATCCAGCCTCCAGATCTGCTGCAGCTAAGCTGAACATAGTTCTCCCCCACAGGACTTGGGGCTCTTCCTGTCTCCCCTTTTCCTTCCCCAGGTCTGGAAGTCACTCACTCAAGTCTGTTGCTGGCTGTGCTGCTCCCCAAGGAAGGGCTTCCGGACACAGCAGCATCCAGCCCCTGGGTGGGGAAGGTTCAAAAGATGGTCTCCTTCAACAGTAAGGTAGAGAAGAGATACTACCAGCCAGACGACAGGAGGCCGAGTATGCCCCTGAAGGGCACCCCTCCCCCAGGAGGCGCCTGGCAGCAGAGCCAGGGCAGGGGCAGTATAGCTCCAAGGGGAATCTGTGCTTGGCAGAGACCCCCCAGAGGCAGGGGGAGGCTCTGGCCAAAGCCTGAAATTTGGCAGGATCCTGGGCGAGGGCAATGGCCCCCAGAACCCGGCTTGCGCCAGTCCTGGCATCCCTATTCAGCAGCACCAGCTGGCCATGGCTTTGGCCATGGCCAGCACCTCCACAGGAACTCCTGTCCCCACAAAGCCCTGCTCCAGCACCTGGAATCCCTGGTGACCATGAGTCATCAGCTCCAAGCCTTACTGTGCTCCCCAGACCAAGAGCTCCATCCCTCACCCTCTGTAGCATCTGTCCAGCCGCCTGCAGCTCCAGAGCTCCCTGGCCCAGCCCCTGACTCCTCTTTGGGGCTTACAGATGAAGCTGGCTCTGAGTGTCCCCTCCCTAGAAAGGCCTGACCCTCCTTACCCACCAGAACAGGGTTTTTGATGCTCTCACTCGTGTTGAAGCCTGTTCCGGAGAGATGCTGGGCTGCAAGGAGAGGAGGGTCAGCTCTACACACCCGCCCTGTTTGAGCTTCCTGTTTGACAATGTTTGCTGTTGATTTTTCATTCAATAAAGAATTTGGCAAAATTGGGATGGCATCTACTGGCTGGTCGGGAGAGCCCTTGGTCCTGGTCCCATGTGGGTTGGGTGGGTGTGTCAGTGGGTGTCTTGTGCGCAGATGTGTAGCCTTACTCATTGCTGGGCTGAGGTCCTGAACCATCTCTGTGCCCCAGGGCACAGTTATTGCCACGGTGGCTTCTGGAAGCATTTTGCAAGTATTCTGAACTAAGAGGAAGAGGAGGTGGTGGGAAAGAAGGCAGGACTGAGGTTGGGGGTGGAGAGAGAAATGGACAGAGCCTTTTGGAGGGTCACAGACATCAACAGATTGCTAGAGAGGAAAAGAAGAGCAAGTTGCAGTGGTTTTTACATTTTTCAGTTAATATTGAGATTTTTTTCCTTTGACTAATTGGGGAAGGGTAGTACCTACCTCCACCATATCCCCTCTGTGTCTCTGTGCTTCTGGGGGATCTCTGTGCATGTGTGTGCCTGCGTGCATGTGTGTGAGTATCTGTGACTCTCATGGCCTGCCTGTGGGTAGGTCTCTGTTGAGGAAGTTGGGAGATCCAGATTGGGTGACTCCTCTCTCTCTCTCTCTTGCCAGATCGCAGACTGGTGTTAGAAAAAGTCGAGGGTCTTGGCCTTAGTGGTGGGTATTCAGGGTGGGGTTGGGGACTGGTATTAGGGTTGGACGGTGCTACCCCGCCTTGGGCCTAGAATAAGCTTCCAACAGCAGCTGTAACTGTCAAGCGTCTCAGGTAGGGTGTACCTCGAGAGAACGGAGTCTGCGGACTGATAGGGAACCAGCTGGCCCGCGTGGGGAAAGGGGCCTGGCTTCCAGAAGAGAAACTCTTTAGAACCCCACCCTTCGCCCGTAGTGAGAAGGGCCCTACCCGCTCCCTGTCCACCCCTTCGCGAAGTCCACCCATGTACAGGCCTCGCCCTGGACCCTCCTGGACGGGGAAGGGTGGGGCGATGGTCGGTTGGGAGAGCCCCTCTTTGCCCCATGAGCTCTGCGGCTGCCCTACCCGCGGACGACAGCAGAGGGGGCCCTCGGCCTTGGGATGGAGGTCGGGGCTGGCAGGACCGGAGTCAAGGCGGCTGGGGGCAGGGGTGGTGCGAGGTGCAGGAACTTGGCGGAAGGAGTTGGAAGCGGGGTCGGGGTGGGATGCGGGTGGAATGCAGGTGGGGTGCAGGTGAGGTGTAGGGAGAGGGAGCTGGACAGTTGAACCCGGGGAGGGAGCGGGGCTCCTTCGGGAACTTTTCCGGCTAGGAATGGCATGGGAACGCCGCAGCCTCCGCGGTATATGCAAATGGTACAAATTACTATGCAAACCTACAGCTCGGTTCTGAGCCCACAGTTTGGGTGGTTTTCCTAATGCAGTTGGTGCAGAGGGAGACGACTGTGCACCCCCTCCCCTCCAGGCCCAGGGCTTCCTCTGGAGAGACGCCAGAGCCGCTCTTCCAAAGCACTCAGCGAAGAGCGAGCTTTGTACTCTGGGCAGGGATTTCTTTTGGGAGCTTCAGTTTTCCCCTCTGTAAATGGGGTTCGCCCTCAGGAGGGCTGTAGATGAGCCCCGAAATCCTACTGCCCGCTAAACATAACACCCTCCCCCACCCCTGCCACCTTTTGGCCCCAGTCCAAGAGCCCCTAGCCTCTCTCGGCAGAGGCCAGGAACTAGGATTAGGCGGGACGTTGCTAGGGGGCGTGGCTGGCGGTTGCTAGGCTCCGGGGGCGTTGCTATGCAACGCTGGGCGGGGCTCGTTGTTGCTAGGCCGGAGCTGGAATCGCCCGGGACCCGAAGAAACACCTCGTGCCCTGGGTTTTAGTGGAAGGCGCCCCAGGCTACCAGAGATCGCCACTCTGCTCTCCCGGCGACTTTCTTGGGGCCTGAGCTTCCCCCGACTGGACGCAGTTTCTAAGGGTCCTTCCGGTCACACCCTCTGCCACTCCGTGATCCTCTTGGCTGCGGAGTGAAGAACCCTGCATCTTTGTGCACGTGTCTGTGCGCCTGCCTGTGGGGGGGGGTGCGGAGCGGATATCACTTTTGGGTTTCCATAGCAACCGCTCCTGTGTCACCCCATTGCTCCCAAAGGTTTGAGCGGTTGCGTGCACAAATTTACATATATCTGCATGTCATTAGCATAGAGGCGGGGCCGGAACTTGTTTGGGCAACTATCCCTGGACGGTTCCCTTTGCTTCCTCCTCATTCCTTCTGATGGGCACGTGGGCTGCGCATGCGTGAGTGTTTCGCCTGTCCCTGTTCTCAGATGTGGGGTAAATGAGTGAGCTGTGTTAGTGACCACCGGTTCCCTTTCCGCACGTCCCCTTATTGAACCATTAGCTTGAATCCATCCAGATATCTCTGACCGAAGACTCCCAGCTTCCCAAGCAATGCCAGGCCTTTCTGGCACCCCAATTCTGCCCTTTTCTAGCTGTGTGTCCTTGGGCAAGTTTAGTTACCCTCTCTGTGGCTCAGTTTTCTTCTCTGTAAACGGATATTAATCCCTAACTTACTAGGTTATGGGAGGGTTAAACGGGATGCCACTTGTACACACACTAGTTGCTGCTTTCTGGCATACAGTGGGCACTTGGTGGTACTCCCTTCCTCCCTCTCTCAAGCCCAACCCTTCTTAGAGTCCAACCAAAGCAAATCAACTTCCTTTGCCGCTTAAGACATGGCAACTGGACACCAGGAAGAACTCCCAGATGTCAAGGCAGACTGGATTTGACACACAACATGAGGACTATTGGTTTGCCTGTTTGTCTTTCTTGGAAGCTGGAGGTCAGGTTGGTGAGCATGGACTCTCCTACTGCCACCCCCTGACATCCTTGTCTCTCTCAGGGAGCCCACAACTTGCTTTCCTGTCCCAAAGGCCGGGACCCTGACGCGGCTGCAGCAGTGACAGCTGAGCCTGGGAGGCCCGAAGACCAGGGCTGAGCAGGTGGTGGCTGAGGAAGTGCCTTCCAGGACTGAGATGTCTGGGATGGAGCAGGTCTGGAGATGGAAGGAGACTGAGAGCAGAATCTGCCTGGAGTGCCTTTTCCAGAGAGGACTGGGGAACCCTGGGCCACCCCCTTGCCCTTTCTGAGCCTCAGTTTCCCTGTTGTGGACAGTAGGGACTCCTCTGCTGCCTCTTGGGTTGGGGGTAAGAAGTCAGCTCAGTATGGAGAACTCTCTCATTGCTGCAGCTATGTAACAGTGCTGTGGAGGGAGTTCCCTGTTCTTTGTGCTGTGCAAGCAGAAACTGAGGGGGACCCCTTAAGTGTGCTGAATAGGAGCAGCAGAACTCCTGGAAGCTCTTGTTCTTTAGAAACTGGGGTTGGCTTCTATCCTGCTTGCAGGAAGATTGTTGGTGATGGTTAGGGGTGTAGGAGCTGGATTCCCAGGGGTTGAGTGGCTTCCTAGAGGAGGTAGGACTGCATGGGGGCCATACTCTGCAGTTGTCACTCTGACTGCTACATGCAAGACTGCTGTCTGCTGGTGGATGGCGGTGGGCCTGCCACCTGTGCTTCACAGGTGAGAGTTCCAGGGACAGACTGTGAGCCTAGCAGTACCCGGCTGGCCTGCCTGTGTCCTGCTCTGGGGGCCAATTAAGTCTCCATCCCTAGCCGAGCCGATTAACAGTTAATAAGGCAGCAAACACCTGCAGCTATGGAGGCGAATTAAGAGCAACAGTCGGCATAATACACAACCCGATAAGTGAGCAATTAACAACCGGAGAAAGATTAATAGGAACAATTATGTCCTACTCGGAGCTCTGTAAATACAACTGTCAACGGCCAGGGTATTCAGTTCAGTCCTGCCTGGCCCCACCCCAGGCCACAGCGTCTGTTGGCAGGGGTGTCTACTGAGCCTGACTCTGGATCCTGGACCGCAGAGCCATGACAGATATGCAAATGCACACAGAGATATACACGTACAGTCATATTCAGATAGGTAGCCCACAGAATGCAGTCACACAGATATAAAAGTTCCCCACTGTCTCGTATACTCACATTCACACAGACGGGTACACATACACACACATAGGGCCTCCCAGAGGCATACACAGAGATACACAGAAAAATGCCCACAGTGTCACAAAGAGACACTTTCACAGAGCTAGAGCCACACAGACTACCAGTGACACTCACATATACAAACTTAGACCTGTAGACACACACAGCTTTCTACTCACAGGGTCACAGATGCATACATCCCTCCTGTGGTGACCTTCAGAGGGTTGTTCACGGTGGGTGAGGGCAGCGGCAGGGTATTGGACGGAGAGAGAACTGGAGTGAGTGTGGGAGGGGACACGGGGGCAGAATGTGTGTGAAAACATGCAAGCGTGTCTGCATGCCTGTGACTCCTTGTAGAATGTGTTTCATCCATGTATGGGCACATTTCTGTGTGTAAACATGCATGTGCTATACATCTGTGTGGCTGCCTGAGGTGAGTGTCTGTCATGATGCATGGGTATGTGTACATGTGCTGTGCCCAGCGGATCTGTGACTACACATGTGGGTGCCTGGATCACGTGTGATCATGCTGTGCCAGTGTCCATGTCCAGGTAATTGTGTGCCTGTACTTTCGCGTGGCTTTACATGTATGTGTCTTGTCTCTGTTCTGGGGCCAGGGAGGGACGCTTCCCTGGGAAGCCTGGGATGGTGTCTGAAAGCAGAGTCGTTGCCCCCACCGCCCACCACTGGATTGGGGCTCAAGGACAGGCAGGGATGCTCTCAGGCTGACTTGGCTTCCCTCACAGGGACTTCTAGTCCCTTTTAAGAGATTGACATGGAGGTTAATTTCTCCTGCTTGAAAGCTGAGGCGGGAATTCACTGTGCACCTTCCTCTTAAAGCCACAGCTCCAGTCCCCACTGGGTTCAAGCCCTCCCCATCCTTATCTCCACGCTGAGCTTCCCTTAGAAAACCCTCAAACCTGAGACGCATGCACTTTGCTCACATTCTGGGACATACACTGTCATGCACAGGATATAGATGCAGACACACAAACACAGCCAGTCATGAATATGAACACGTCAAATGCTGCTTACTGTCACATCCCGACCTAGCCACCATGTACCGGCTGGCCACACACATACAGTCCCACAAAACTGCACCCCCACATGCCCACTAGCTCATCAGACTCTGAAATGAGTCAAGTGCCAAGTCAGAGGGCCCAAAGGGGCATCCTGCGACAGGTCCCTCCACTTTCCCCAGCCTGGCCAGATGGTGGAGGCTGACAGGCCCCAAGGGAGCTCTCCATCACTGCTAACCCGCTGGCTGACAGGCAGGCACTGAGGCCTGGCTCTGCCAGAAGCAGGCTGGGGTGTAAGTAAGGAGGTAGTGAGGCTCCTCAGCCTCTCCCCTCAGCCCCCGCTGCCCCAGACCAGGATGGAGCCTGCCCCACGGTCTCTCATTCACACTCAGACATCTACAGGACCAGAAGGACCTGGATGCATGTGGGCATTCTCCCTCTAACAGCCGCAGGCACAGGGGCCCCTTCCGTAGGGTGAGCCACTCACCAGGCCAGAGCTGACCTTGGTGAGAGCCCGCCTCCCCTCTCTGACTCCCACCATCTAATCAAAACGGGCAGAAAACAATGGTGTGCAGGGACACGGATCTGAGAGTCCCAAAGCCAAAACACGTGCCTGTCAGTCTGTTCTTCCATCAGTCCGTCCAGCCTTGTTTCACTTTTATTCACTCAGTCCTTGTTTTTCATTTATTCACCTGCTCCTTCAGTCATTCAGCAAATAAAGACTTTAAACAAATCATGACATTCAGTCCAATGACCTGGCTGCCCTCCTGACATGAAGGCCTGGGGGTGCAGGAGCTGGGAAAGGGGGCCCGGGCTGTGAGGGAGAAGGAAGAGGAAGTGGAGGGGATCCCCTTCCCCTGCTTCTTGCTCAGTCTCTCAAATGAAAGAAAAGGGACTTCTGCAGCTGGAGAGAAAAAAACGCCAAATTCTAGGATAATAGATAATAATAGCTCACGCTTACGCACTGGGACTCTGTGCCAGGCACTGTTCAAAGTGCTTTACATGAATTAACTCAGTTCATCCTCATAACAACTCTGAGAGGCAAGTACTATTATTAACCCTACTGGGGGGCACAGTAGCTTGTCCAAGGTCAAATAGCTTGTCAGAGCCACCCCAAGTGTTTAAAGAACCTAGGGTAACAACACAAAAGGAGGTCCCCAGCCCTCCGCCCATGCCCTTCTCATCCTACCTTGGGCTCCATCCTGCAGTATAAGGGCCTTTGTATGGATGCCTGTGGGCACCCCAACACTCCAATCCCTGCTTGGTCCACACTCCTGGCAAACAGCCTCCCTTTGGGCTTGAGGAGGAAAGATGCGTGTGGGAAAGTGGCTCCATAGACCCTGGTAGTTGGCTTAGGTCTGCCTGGGGAGGGGATTCCAGGGTCGTGGGTTGGAATATAGTCTAGAAGGGGACTGGAGCTCCAGGCGGACCCATGAATCTTTGACTTCCTCGCCCCATGCAGAAGAGAGCCAAAGGGGGTCATCTAAAGTGGGACCCCAGGACATAGAGCTTGTTTGCCCAGGTCTGAGAATCCTGGGGACAGTAAGTAGCAGGTCCCAGATTTGGTCCCAGTCATTCCTGCCAGAGAGGCACTCTCCTGAGACTGATGGTGGCTGAGGGTGTGGGGAGGGAAGAGGTTGCTGAGTTTCACTTCCTCATCCGGACTCTGACCTTACCAAGTTGAGGCCATTTCCACCCTTGGGTGCACACCCAGCTCCATGTTGGGTGCTAGGGACTATTAAGGATGACTCAATTTTTTTTTTCTTATTGTAAATTGACCAATTATAGTTGTATCTATTTATGGGGTACAAAGCGGTGTTATGATTTTTTAATACACTGTGGAATGATTAAATTAAGCTAATCAGCATATCTAGCTCCTCAAATATTTAACATTTTTTTGTGATGAGAACATTAGAAATGTACTCTCTTAGCGATATTGGAATGAGTCCTCATCTTGTCACCCCTCCCTCTCCGTTTCTGCCAGTGTCCCCACCCCTCCTGCACCAGGGATGGGGAAGAAGTGGAGGCTCCTGGGATTGGACAGGGACCTTCGAGTCAACACCACGAGTCAACACCACCGGCTCCAGCCTCTGCTTCCCCAGGATTCCTGCTGGGCCTCCAGAGGCTTTTCCACCCAATTACCCAGGCCAGGAATTTCGATCTCTAGTGCCAGCCAGGCCCTTGTTATGCAAATATAGGGAAATGAGATGCAAACAGAGCCGTCCCAGATTAAGAGAGAAATCCCTGGCAGCTGGAGGAGTCACCTTAAAGTCAGTTCACCCCAGCTTCCTCAGTACCCCTCTCCTGGGCTCTGTCTGGCTGGGCCTGCCTGGGCCCTCCCCTTCCTGGCATTCTACCCCCTCAGAAGCCTGCTCAGACACAGGAAGGGGCTGGACAAGGGGGGCCACCAAGGCCCACCCAGCTTGAGATCTCTGCTCCCTCCCCTCACCTTAGAAAAATCCCAGCAGGGGTGGAAGTTAGTGGGGAGTGGCAAGTGCAGCTGAGACAGAGGGAGACCTCTATTTTGCCCTGTAGAAGAGGAAATTCACAAACACACACACACATACACACACACACACACACACACACACTCTCTCTCTCTCTCTCTCTCACAGTTGAGAGTGAGAGCAGCCCCTGCAATACCCACATATGCACTCATGCTGACAATGACACACGAGCCTCTCACATATGCACTCATGCTGACGACAATGACACACAAGCCTCGCAACACCACCCTACAGGCCTGGCCAAGCCCCCCTTCCCCGGATACCATCAATCAAAGACACTCAGAGGCTGCTGTGCAGAGGGCAAGCAGGCTGTGTCTCCGGCCTGAGGCCTGGTGGGTGGTGTGTGCTGCTGGTAGGCCCCTGGCTGTGTTTGAACAGAGGGAATGCAAGATCTCACCTGGAGCATGACCCCCGGGAAGGGGGCTGGAAGTGCCTGGAAGAAGCAGAAGCATGGTAGCTGCCCACCAGGGCCCCTGAGGGTGTTCAGGCTGGTGTCTATGCCCTGGGCATACCCGGGGGAGCCTGGCCCATGGCCGGCCCAACCAGCCCAGGCCCAACTTCTAAAAATAAGAGCCGAGAATCTAAGCCTCTGGTTGGTTCTGCAGGAGCCTGTTGCCTTGGCAACCCCTTCTCAGAGGCCTCCCTCCTGGCTGGGCTGTCCCGTTGGGCTGCGGGTCCCTGTGCCAGCCCCCCCCACACCACCGTGCTGGCCCCTCTGCCAGCCAGCCCTCTGCCCTGTCCTCTTGAAGGAAGGTGGGGTGTGGGGAGGGCAAGAGGGAGGACCTTAGGGACTCTGGCTGAGCTTGATGGCCTGCGTGTGAGACCCAGGCTGGGGCTGGCAGTGTCAGAGGCTGTGTGACTGTGGGGTTGTGACTGTGTGTGTGATAGTCCCTATCTTACAGCCCCTGGCAGGCTGTGTCCCTGGGTGTATATCAGTGCCTGTGACTTGACTCTCAGAGCCCCATTGATGGCTGCTCTCTCTCTCTGAGGATGTGTGTCCCTGTGTATGACAGCGTGTGCTCGTGTCCTGAGGGAGGGGCCTGGCCGGAGACTTCCTGGGCATGTCCCTGGGCATGCCCCTGGGCTCCTCTCCTCCCTGTGGGCTTCCCTCATTGCTGCCTGCCCCACCTTCCAGGGCTGGCAGTGCAGAGGTGATGAGGGTGTGGGGCGCTCAGGGTGAGCCGGGGGTCAGGCTGGGTGTGGTGGCAGGGCTGAGGTCAATGTCTCCCTGGCTCTGCAGCCTAATATCATAGAAGCCCCGAATCTGTCTATCTAGGGGAAATGGAGGAGGAAGCCTTCCCTAAAACTGCGGTCGAAATCTCTGAGCGTGCTCTAGTCATTGTCAGTAGCAGAGGCCCCCTCCCACCTCTGCCTCCACTCTCTAATTAATCACCAAGTCCTGTCCAATCTCCTCCTAATCACTGCTTCCAAGGCCCCTCCTCTCTTGGCCACCGCTGCCCAGCCCAGGCCAAGGGCCTCCCTCCCCAGGACGTGCAGCAGCCTCCCCACCGCTGGCCCCTGGGCCCAGGTTCCACATCTTGCCTCTATTTATCTCCCATGCCCCATCCCCTCACCATTCTGTGTCCGTGAAGATAAAACACAGCTTAGGTCCTGTCACGCCCCTGCTTGGGACCCATCAATGCTGCACTTTGTTCCTAGGGCAAAGTGTCAGCTCCTCAGCCTGGTCTTCCCTGGTCAGGCCTCTGCCCACCCCTGTCCTCTCCCTGTTGCTCCCTCACCCAGCCACAACAGCAACTGAGAGTTTCCAGAAGAGGCCAGGATCTCTCTTGCCTCTGTGCCTTTGCACATAACTATTGCCCAGCCTGGAACTGGAATCCTCCTTTCATTGGATAAAGCTTAGTCATCCTGGGACACAGCGCAGGTATTGCCTCCAACGGGAAGCCTTCCCTGACTGCCCACGGGCTGAGTTAGGAGCCTCTGCTTCTCCTAACATCCTGGGCTGCTTCCTCACCCCCACCCACACATTGCATATATTTCTAATGGATTTTCTCCCCCTGAAAATGTATAGATTTGGAAAAAACAGAAAAGTATAAATTAAAACAAAAAATCACCCAGAATCCTCTCAGATTACCTCTTAGTTTATTTCCTTCCAGTCTTCTTTAAATGAATTGATGAAATATTTTCTTTCTAAAATAAAGGCCATTCTATATGTATGGTTTTCTTTCCTGCTTTGTTTCACTTATCATTATATTGTGATCATTTGCCCAGGTTATTAAAAATTCTTCAAGAACATAGCTTTTTTTTTGCCAGGATGGAATAAGGTTTAATCCAGATAGTTAGTGTTCATCTTCAGGCTTGAGAGAAAAGAGGAGGGCTTGGCTACAGCCAGACCAGGAAGAGCTGGAGGGGTCAGGGACATAGAAGGGAGAATTGGGGAGCAAAAGAACTACAGGCGATGGACAGGCATTTCTAAGCTCAAGACTGGGTCTGCTAGGTCTGAGATGAAGGCTGAAGAAGCCTTGGTCTGAACTGCAGGTCAGGAGTGCCTGGGTCAATGAAGTCCACAAAGAAAAAGGTGAATCTTCATTTGCTCTTTCTTTCCACTGCAGCCCCAGAATGTTGACGCTGACTGTTGCTCTCCTAGCTCTTCTCTGTGCCTTAGCCTCTGCCAATGCCAGTAAGTGAGATACCAGGAGCCTGGTAAGGGGGACATGGGAAGGCAGCCTTGGGCACTGCTGTTGGCCAAGGCTTTTGGAGGCTGGCTTGGGGTGGGGGAGCTGGGATGTGGGAGGAACAGGGGTGGTGCAGAGAAACTCAACTCCTGGAAGATTTCTCCCTCTAACTCCTGCTTGCCCCTCCAGTTCAGGCCAGGTCTTCCTCCTATAGAGGAGAGTATGGAGGGGGTGGTGGAGAGCGATTCTCTCATTCTGGCAACCAGCTGGACCGCCTCATCACCGCCTTTCGGGTCCGAGTCAGCAGATACTACACTGTAGGGTAAGATTCTTTGAGATCCTGACTTTTAATGTTTGCATAATATCTTTATATATGGATATATCATAATTTATTTATCCAACCCTGTATTGCTAAACATTTATGTTGGTTATGATTTTTCATAGTTGTAAATAACAGTAATAAGCATCTTTGTACATGGTTCTTTTTAACAGCTGTGGTTATTTTTTGGATTGAGTTCCTCCAAGTAGCTTGATGGGACCAAAGGGTCTGTCTGTTTTTAAAGCTCTAACACACCTGCCCGGTGTTAGAGCTTTCTAGAAAAGTTGTTCTAATTTACCCTTTCATCAATGGAGTCTGAGAGCGGCCCAGATTTCAGTTTTCACGATACTGGTGCTGTCTTTAAAAAACGAAACAAAACAAAACAAAACCTGTCTTAATTTCAATAGGTAAAACTGCATTATACTGTTGTTTTGATTTGCATTCCTTTGATTACTGGGGAGGATCAACCTTTCGGATCTCCTCTTTCGTGTCATGCGTGCATCACACTGAGCTATAATTATATTTCACATCCTGCCTCTGCTTCACCAACCTCAGCTCTGAGGGTGGGAGCTTCGGAGTCCTGCATAGATTGAATTGAGGCCTCTGGCTTCAGTCTGAGCTTTGGCCTCAGGCAGACCTGGGGGTCGAGCTCAGCTCTGAGGCTTGAACTTGGGCAAATGGCCTTGCTTTTCTGAGCCTCAGTTTCCTCGTGTGTCAAGTGGGTTTGAAAGAGCACTCTACATGACGAGTATGGAGAGGTGTGTGAAGAGTTGTGAGCAGAGGCGAGTTTTTCAGGGCTAGGAGGCAGCGTTCTGTTCACATCCAGGAAGCTGACTTTGCTGAGGGAAGAGAAAATGTTCAGGAACTGCCAATTCCTCCTTCCCCAAGCCAAGATGGCACCCAGATGCCTCTTGGTCCAGAGGTGGATAGGAGCTCAGAGAAAAGTGTCCAGGCAAGACTGGGAAGGACCATGGCACAGCAGGCAGGCTTCAAGTTCAAGTTCAGCCCCGACCAGGGAGGTTCCTGTCCTTGTGGTAAGTCAAGAGTGACTCTGTTCATGTGTGGCAGGGTTTCCGTGTTGTGGGCTATTGCCCACACCATTGCCTGCTATGATGCTTTGATTGAATCACCATCGTTAGTGCCCACTGAACAGAGAGGGAGAGCATTTCTGCCCTGGTGGCACAGCATCTCTTCTGGAGACTGGCCCTCAGCCACGGGGAGTGTCTTGGAGACAAACCCCTGCTAGGGGCGCCCTCACACAGTCTGGTTCAGGACATATTCCAAGACAGACACGCACAATTTCTCCGCACATTACCAGACTAATGATACTGTCATTTGGAGTCTGGAAATGAGGAGAAATCGGCTCCTTCTCGGTAATTAATGTGAGCGATGGGCCTTGAGATAGAGTAGCAGCCCCCCAAGTGAGAACCAAGCTCTCAGGCAAGTCAGCCAGGTCATCCCCCTGCCTCTGGAAAGATCTGTGTTTCATCCCCAGCTTCTTCTTCCTGACACCCCTTGGATAGGTCAAGCCCCCTCCCCTTCCCCATTGGTCATTCCCTTAGGGATCACCTGAGCTCTGATGGCCAGGAGGTTCTTCCTTGAGCCTGCCCAGAGTCCTTCATGCTGCAGTTCAGTCTGCTCTGCTATAGTCCCATGAGAGCTGCCTTTGCTTTTTGGGAAGTCTTGGATTTAGGGGCTTTCTTTATCTCACTTACTGAAAGCAGAGGTGAAAACACCAGGGCGGGGTTGGTGGAGGTGGGTGCTTCAGATTGTGATGGTCTTCAGGAGGAAACCATAGAGGGGATGGGGGCAGGGTTTGGCTCCAATGGGCAGAGGCTGGAAGCTAAGCCAGCTTTCCTTTCTGAGAGAAGCATTCACTAGCTTCATAAATATTTCTCTGGGCCTCTGCCTCAGTTTCCCCACTGTGCTTGGGGGGGAAATGTTTTTGTCCTATCCCTTTGTCTTCTTTTTCCATTCACTTTTGGTGCTGGGTGAAGGAGACATCAAGTAAATCAGCGCCAGGCCCTGCTTCTTCTTTTTTTTTTGAGTTGGAGTTTTGTTCTTGTGCACCAGGCTGGAGTGCAATGGCGCGATCTCGGCTCGCTGCAACCTCCGCCTCCTGGGTTCAAGCAATTCTCCTGCCTCAGCCTCCAGAGTAGCTGAGATTACAGGCATGCGCCACCAGGCCCAGCTTTTGTATTTTTAGTAGAGATGGAGTTTCACCATGTTGGCCAAGCTGGTCTCAAACTCCTGACCTCAGGTGATGATCTGCCTGCCTCAGCCTCCAAAATGCTGGGATTACAGGCGTAAGCCACTGCACCCGAGCCAGGCCATGCTTCTAATCAGCTCCAAGTCGGGTGGGACAGGCAGACCCTGGTACAAAGAGCTCTTATATGGAGTGACCTGTGCCACAGAAGAAGGAGTTTACAGACAGAGCCCAGGGGAGAGAAGAACTGGTATTTCCTGGGGAAATCTGGGAGGCAGAGGAGGGGGCCTGGGAGGATGCGTTTGGTAACAAAAAAGGGGTGCTGGGAAAGCAGTCTGGGCAGAGGGAACAACACGGCCAAAGGCTTGGAGGTGCGACAGAGCTTGGCACAATCTGTAAATGGTGTCTAGCTCCCAGGGAACAGGGTGGATGCAGACGGGGGAAGGGAGGGAAAGCTGGAATGTCTACAGCGGGTTGGAACTTTATTCTGAGAGCACTGGGGAGACATTGAGGGTTTAAGGAGAGGAGGAATATGGGGTAGGTTTGTGCCATAGGGTGGTCACTTGGAGAAAACATCGACAGGGAATGGTTGGGGGATAGTAGTGGCGGCTACTGCTATGGTACCTGTGGTCCTGAACGAGGATGGTAGGTTCTAGAGATGTTAACAGGGCAAACCACATGGGACCCCATGGCAGGCTGTAGGTGGGATGGATGGCAGCTGGTGATCCAAGATCCCGAGTTTAAGATGAGTCCCAGCATAGTCCACTCCTTTCACCCTGAAGCCTTGGTGGCTCCCAAGGCCTCCAGGAGAATGTTCAAATTTCCTGGAATGACAGTCCCAGTCTGGCCCTATATATCTCTGTGGCCTCAGCTCCCCTACCTTCCCGTGCTCTGGTCCACCTGGTTTCTCCATTAGCCTTGAGCTCCTATGGCTTATTCCAGCATCCAAGCCGATGCTCACATTAATTACTGTTCCCCTTCCCCATGCTGTCATCCCTCTTCTCTCCCTCCCCAAATCTTCCCCATCTTCTCACTAAAGCCAGCCCTGTAGGCCTTGGTGCCCCTCCTCCTTCACTTTCACCTTCCCTCCCTTTCCTCTACCCTCTTCACTTAGCACAGGCCTGGGCTGACCATGTAATCAACATAAACAGTTGCCTAAAGATCCTATAAGGAGAACTGCAGGCCTTGGCCCTGATTAGACCAGAAAGCTGGCTCCCATCCTCCAGGGGCCCTGACAGGGCCAGGCCAGGGGAACAGTCTTGTCTGCAGCTACGTTCCTCGGCCAACGGAGCTGTCATTATTGCTCCAAATTAGGCACCAATTTGCCCGTGTAATTGTTTGCTAATTAGCATGAAATCCTAATGTAATTAGTTGGGCCCCTTATCCGGGAGCCTGGGGAGCTGGAGGCAGTGGGGGGCCGCAGGCTGGGGAAATGGTTGTTTGAGAGAGAATGCCCTGAGCTGCCGTCAGGGCTGAGACAGGGAGTGATAGAAATTCCGGAATCTCACAGTTGAAAGGACCTTTGGAGAGGCTAGCACTTGCTACCACCTTACAGAGGGGGGCACTGATAACAGATAGAGCGAGGAGCCTCCTAGGAGCTGGTGGCACAGCTGGACCAAACATCCAAGCCATCTGTTTACACTGACCAGAGCTGTGCCCTGGCTGAGGGTGAAGATGACACGGCCTGTGGCTCTCTGGCATTTGCTTCTAAAGGAGGGAAGCAGGAAGAGTGGGTGGGGTGTGGTGTCAGCCCACCTTATTTTTCTTTGAGACAGGCTCTAACTCTTAATGTCCAGGCTGGAGTGCAGTGCAGTGATCTTGGCTCACTGGAACTTTGATTTCCCAGGCTTAAGTGATCCTCCGGCCTCAGCCTCCCAAGTAGGTGGGACTGTTCACATGCGCCACTACGCCTGGCTGATTTTTGTATTTTTATTATAGACGGGGTCTCGCCATGTTGCCCAAGCTGGTCTCAAACTCCTGGACTCAAGTGATCTGCCTGCCTCAGCCTCCCAAAGTGCTGGGGTTATAGGTGTGCACCACTGTGCCCAGCCCAGCCCACCTTTTAGGTAGGAAATGCAATGGAAAGAGGGCCTAGGCAGGATGCCAAATTGTTAGAGCTGGAGGAGCAGCAGGAACACAGAAGAGGTTTCCAGAGCTTCCTGGGGAATGACTTGGGTGTCCAGAGGGAAGATGGGGAGGCCAGAATGCTTTCCTCCCTGACTGTCAGGCAGATCTCCTCACTGCCACTTTAGGCTTTCTGCCTCTCCCCATCTCTCTGGAAAGGGTCTGGAGAAGGTGCTAGAGCCAGCCCATACCAGCTTGTGAGAGTGGACTGTTAAATTTTTAGGAATTTTGCCAGCCAGTTAACTTCACATTGGTAATATAAATTGGCCACCATGGGAGGATTTACACCATGGAAATTGGCAAATGCTGCAAATCAGGGCTGCACTTCCCTGCCCCTAAGCCAGTTGTTGAATGGTACCAGCATACCACTGAACCCACCTGAAATGTGGTGAAATAGCCCCAGCTATTTCGGAAAGAGGAGCAGCTGCTCTCAGGACCATTCTGGGGATGCCACATTAGTCACGTGGTCTCCATTCCCCACTCCCCATCCCTAGCATCCAGTCTCCCCAGAGTTGACTCTCACACCTCGGGTTGCTTCCTCTTCCCCTGCCTGCAGTTATCCTCTGCATCACTTCCCAGGGTTCAATTCTCTTTACTCCCTATCATTTATTTTTTAGAGTTGGGGTCTTGCTCTGCCCAGTCTTACTCTGTACAGGCAGTGGTCATGGCTCACTGCAGCCTTGAACTCCTGGGCTCAAGCAATCCTTCTGCTTCAGCCTCCTGAGTAGTTGGGACTACAAGGGTGCACCACCATACCTGGCTAATCTATTTTTTTGCTGAGAACAGGTTCTCGATATGTTGCCCAGGCTGGTCTCAAACTCCTGGGCTCAAGTGATCCTCCCCCCTTGGCCTCCCAAAGTGCTGGGATTGCAGGTGTGAGCCACCGCGCCCGGCCTCTTTAATCCCTATCTTTACCCAGATCTCTCCTGTTTCCTGGACACTGTCTCTGGATGTCCTGAAGGCACCTCAATGCAGCATGTCTAAAATAGAAATCATCGACTTCCCACAGTCTTTCCCCATCTGAGTAAATGGCACACTCCCCCTCAGGGCCTTTGCACTGGCAATTTCCCCTATTTGAACAGCTCTTCCTCCAAATATCCCTCACGTCCCTCAGGAGTCTGCTCAGATGTCACCTTCTCAGAGACACCTTCCTTGATCACCTTTCCTAAAACAGCCCCCATTCTCATCCGCCACTTCTGCCCCCTTGCCGGACACTCTTTTCCCTCTTCACACTTGTCCACACGAACATGAGTGTTCGTGTCTGCCTCCCTTTTCCCACCAGAAAGTGAACTCCACATAAACACAGCAGTTACGTGATCAGGTTCCAGACGTTCCTTAGAGTCTCGGAACTGTTCAACTGATTGTATCTGTTCGGCTCACTCAGTGCCGGACACTTTTAGTAAGCTCCCAATAAATAATTCTTGAATGAATGAATGAGCCTCCAAGCCAGTCCCCTTCTTCAATCCTGACTCTTCAAATCCACCTTCCATTTGCCCCAATTGTTTCTTAAACAAACTTGACTATGATTTATTTCCGTCCAAAACCCTTCATAGATCTCTTTTGCTTTCAGAATAAAATCTACCTCTGGTTTGGCTTACAAGGCCCTCAGTGATGTATTTCCAGCCTAACCTTCATTACACACATCTTCCCCCAAGCATACGCACCACATACACACACACGCGCGCACGCGCGCACACACACACACATGCACACACACACATGCATGCACACAGTCGTGCACACAGCCTGGGTATACTATTTCTGCCTCTTCTGTACAGTGCTCCCTCCTTTCTTAAGTGGTCCTGCATTCTCTGACTCATTTACTGCTTTCCTTCATTCCATCAATATGTGTTTTAAATGGAGTAGACCCTTGGTGCCAGGCCCATAGCTGAGCATTACTGGGAGGAGTCAGCCCACACCCCTTCTCAAAATGCTCCCAATCTGGCAGGGAAGGAGGCTGCGAAGTCATCACTCCATCTGCAGTTCCTCCTTTATTGTCCTTTGGACATCCTGACATCACCATCATGCCAGGTCTCTGTGGCTGGGGGAGGGAGGAGCGTCCCCATGAAGAGGCAGCCCCTGGCCCTTGCCTACTTCTGGCTTCGGTGTGGCACCTGATGGAAATGACTGGAGTTGGGGTCTGCTTTTTCCTGTTAATCCTTGACTGAGAGCTTCAGGGAGGCAGGATGGAGGGTGAACCACCTCTGGTTCTCCAAAGCTGTTGGAGTGGAGGGGACCCTGAGTGACTCAAGGCTGCCCCTAGTCTCTGGGACTTCTGAGTCTTGGCCTTCTTCAACCACAGAGTCCAAGACCCAGGGAGAGGTGGGGTTGTTTGAGTGTGGGGTGTGCACAGATCGGCTGAGTCTCTGGGTCAGGTGTATGTGTGTGTGTGCACTCCTGGGTGTGCACCGGTGGGTTTGTCCCTGAGCCCCGTGCCAGGGGCCTGTCCCAGACTCCTGTGCCAGGTCAGCTGTGCTGGGGAACGTGGTGTGTCTGAATTATGGCAGTGTGTGCATGGTTGCCTCGGACCCCGGTGGTCCTTCCTGCACTCTAACTTGAGTCTCCAGCTCAGCAACAAGACATGGATCTCACAGCGAGCAGGCCCATTGCCCAAGACGGATGAGCTGCCCCCAAGCCCTCAGCAGAGCGAGAGCGTGAAGCCGGCACCGCTGGGTCCCTCCCGATAACGGCCCATCCTCTCCGGCCATTGCCTCGGGAGTGCCCATTGAATGCCCGTGGGTCAGCGAGCGGGGCCGCTGGAGGAAGGGGCGGGTGTGCCCAATGCTTGCAGTGGGCCCGGGGTGCCTGGGAGGAAAGGGCCATTTGCTCAGCACCCTTCCAGCGCCCAGAGAAGGCCCTCACGGGGCGGGCACACAGCGCGTAGCGGGTGGGCGGTACTGGCCGTGGGGGGACACAGGGCGTGCTTAGCCCCCGGCACCCACGCTCCCTGGCGCGGCGCCCCTTCTGCACACTCACACACACTCATTCCCACAGCTACACATTCACACACTCCAGCACTTGCAGGCGCAAACGACAGGGGCACACCACGACACAGACACCCAAGCACACACATGCATCGGCCAGAACACGGACACACAAAGGCACAGGCAGGCTCAGAGACTTGTCCCTGAGTTACACATAGCCCAGACTGGGATGCACACACACAGATGGGAACGCTCTCCTGCACGTGCACAGACACACGGACACACCCGCACACACGCGCCCCGGCAGACGCGCACAGACACACGCAGGGCCTGGCATGCCGATACACACAGACAGGCTCAAACACAGACTCGGTCCTAAAAATACGCACTTACAGAGGCAAAGGCTTGCGCGCAAGCACGCACAGACACACCGACAGGCGACCCACGACACCGCACTCCCTGCCACACTCACAGCCCATGCCAGGGCTCGCACACGGCCTCACGGAGTACAGTCATAAAACACCCCGACACACGCCACACATGCAGGCGCGCATTCGCGGACACACAAAAGCGCCACACACACAATCGCGCAACGCAGACGCACTTGGGCCCCAGTTGCCTTTGAAATTCAAATTCGCGCTCCCTTCCGCGGCTCCCAGCCGCGGCGCGGCCCCACACACGGGCCCGGGACTCACTACGCCGCCAGCCCTGAGCGGAAATTAACATTCATTTCAGGTGAGACCCGCACAAGGTGTGGGAAGCGTAGGCGGCTTCCGGCGGTGGGGCCCTTTGTGAGGGTAAGGGGTAAGGGCACCATAGGAATAGGAGCCTCTGTCCCTCCATATGTGACCTTGACCCGATGGCTGTGCAGCCTCAGGGTTCCCTCACAAGGGGGACCTCCAGTGGAAAGTCAGGCTCACAGCTGGCCCAGCTGGTTCTAAGGGAGGGCCCGATGGAGGATTCAGCCTGGGAATAGGAGAGGGTTTCCAGGGGAGGATTACTTCCCAAAGTCTCCAAAGACAAGAATTCCAAGGCCACAGATACAGATCTGCAGAGATGCCCCACAGTGCATCCAAACCCCTCATCCAGACAGATATAGGACACCCAGACACACATACCCAACAGTTTCACACACAGATCTCCCTGGAAGTTGAGGGCCTGCCAGCACCGCCAGGCACACACAGAGACACGCACCTCAGGCTGGCACAGACACATGCCACTGACACACAGACGTGGTCACACTGGGGCCTGCGAATGCCATGCACCCTGACTCACCAAAGGAACAGACACACACAGGCCTGCAAACACTTTCCACACACACACACACACACACACACACACACACACACACAGGCTCAAGCACACACTGAACACAAGGAAACACTGCACTCTGGCTGCACACAAACTCCAATGACATGCAAATACTGCCCTGTCAATACACCTCACATTTGCCCAGACACAGTAGAGGCCAAATCCCGGCGTCATATGTGCGTATGCGTTCTACCCCATGCGTACACACAGACAGAAAAGAAATGCATGAACACGCCACACACCCTGCAAACAAAGGCACACACTTGCACATGCAGCAGAGATCCCAGAGCCAGGTCCAGGCTTCTGACGTACAAAGTCTAGGCAGACACACACGAAAACTGCACACAGGCACGCCATAGACACACACAGACTCTCCCCCTACACATTGACGCACACAACCACCCACACGTGTACCGGAACTCAGCCCCACTCACTCCCACTCTGACACACAGAACGTTCACTTGGCGAGGTGCTCCAGGGCCCTCCCCTTCAACCACAAGGCTCTGGAGCCTTACACCCCTACCCATGCTCCATCCACAGGCCTCACCCCCAAGCCTGGGACCCTCTGAGGTCAGAGTTGTGCCAGGATTGGCCGTGAGCCGGAAGCACCGCTCCCTAACCCTGCGGTGATTGCTTTATTACCAGCATAGGGTGGTGTACGTTCCTCTCCAGCAAGAGCGACAGATGTCCTCCTGGGGTGTGTCACTGTGTGGTCCTGTCGGTAAGGAGCGTGGTTGTGCCAGCCAGGGAGGCCTGTAGGTGTCACCAATACTGCATCTCGTCCTTTTCAGCACCCTCAGCAAGTCTGGTTGTCTCCCCCAAAACCTAGGGGTCCAGCCTCAGCCTCTTCTAGCAGGTGTCAAGCCCTGGGAGTCAGAACCCCACTGACCAATCTCTCACCTCCAGGGAGCTGGTCTTCTCTGGAAGATCAACTCTAATCTCAAAATAAATTGTTTCAAAAGTTGGTGCCTGGTCTGTCCTCTGGAGGGTAGCAAGGAGGACCAGGCCCAGCCAGGCCGAGGCAGAACTGAAGCAGGGCCTCGAGCAAACCCTGAATGGGGTGGAGGCCTGCCGCTTGTCTCAGCCTCTCTGTAAACCAGCTTCCTCATCTGTGAAATGTGGGTGACCAGACTGATTGCAAGGGTTGTTCTGAAGGCTCATTTGAACAATAAGTGGAGAGCGGCTGGCACAGTGTCAGGCCCACAGAGGGGCTTGGCTGAATGAGCCGGTGCCTACAAACCTCTAGGTCACTGCACCCCTGCCTGCTAAGCCCATGTGTCCTGCTTGGCACAAGCCCAATTCAGCAGGATCCAGGTGGCACAGAGCCCAGGAGAGAGGACCTGGGGCATCCCAGGCAGTGAAACACACTGCCCCCCTCCCCCGCTACTGCCAGCGTGCCCCATGCCTGCTGAGAGTGTCCCAGCCCCTCCCTGAGGGATGCTCCTCACCCCCGCCCATGGCAGGAAGCTGGGAGCAGCTCTTCTTAGGTGCCTCTGCATCCTGCATATCCACCAGCCTCAGGATGTGGGTACAGGGGATGGTGCTGCCATCCCTGGCTGTCTGGAATGGCTGCCAGGGCTCATTGACCTTAAGGCCTACAGTAGGGGAGTGTGGGATTAGACCTTAGGAAGAATTTACCAAGGGGGAGTGCCTGGGCTCCCTCCTGTGAGGGACTGTGTCTGACCTCAGTCTAGAGCCAGAGGTGGTAGGACTAATCAATAAGCCAGACGTATCCTTACTGGACCAGAAAAATGGAGAGGGCTTGTGTCCTGGGGTTGTGTGTACGTGGTTATTCATATACTTGTGAATCCCAGTCAAGTATATATGTCTAAGGACTGGCAACTGTGTTAGTATGTAGATATGGCTTTATCTATACATGCAGACGTGTGTGTGTGTGTGTGTGTGTGTGTGTGTGTGTGTTTACACAGACATGGAAGGCCAAAAAGGAAGAGGAACTTCCAAATAAGGAGAGGAGGTGCTGCAGAGAAGTGGATTCAGATTCAGTTTCTCTCCAGGGATCCCCCACACACACTGTCCCTGTCACTCTGGCAAAACCTTGGCTCCTCCCTCCTTCTCTGCAATGATCTCAGCAGATAAGAGCTCCTGCTGGTACACCTCTCTTCCTTTTGGGGATGTGGGGGTTGCTGGGAAGGTGTTAAGGTTAGGGCCCCAATTCTGAGTGATCGCCGTGTCCCCAGAACCCAGAACAGCCCATAGCCCTAGTAAGTCTGAAAGGGGCCCACATTCCTGCAGATGCCATCTACATGCAGATGGCATCTAAGCATAGCACTGTGTGAAGCACTTCCTCTTTTTCATCTGATGTGAACCACATCAGCTCTGCTAAGTTGGGATCATTGTTTCCATTTTACAGAAGAGAAAACTGAGGCTTGGATATCATAAGTGATCTGTCCAAGGACACACAACTGGTGAGGGACAGAGGCAGGAATCCAGGTCTGTGTGACCTCAGAGGCTGAATCCTTTCTGGTTCATCACGTGGAAAACTGTGAGCCAGTGTTTTACTGTACAAACATCAGTCAGGGGTCACAGATCGAAAGCTCTGTGAGAACAAGGTGTCTGCTTGCCATTTCACCATTCATTCACTCAGCAAATATTTGCTGAGTACTTACCTTGTACCTGGTGCTGCGTGCCACGGGCTCCAGCTGTGAATGGATGGACAAGGTCCCTTACTTCATGGAACTCACAGTCCAGGGGGGCAAAAAACAGGTGACATTTGTGTAAATAAACAACGTGCTTTCAGAGCAATGAATACTGCCAAGGAAATATAGCAGGGATGTGGGATGAAGCAACCGGGGGTGGGGCAGGGCTAGTTTAGGAGTGTGGTCAGGGTAGGCTCCCTGGAGGAAGTGATGATGGAGCTGAGACCTTCTTGATAAGGAGTCAGCCATGGGAATTACTGGGGGAAGGGTTTGGAGTTTTCTAAGAGCAGCAAGGAGAGCTGTGTGGCTACAGCATAGTGTGGGGTGGGGGTAGGGGACTGGAGATGGTCTGAGAGCCTGCTAAGGGCCAGAACATACAGGGTCTGGAAGGCCACATTGTCAAGTGCAGTGGGAAGCCACTAGAAGGCTTAAGAGGTACCCTGATTTACATTTTTAAAGAGATGGCTCAGTGGGCTCCAGGAGAATGGGCTGGGGTGGAGTAGGTAGGAGTGGGAGCTCAGAAATTAAGTAAGGGAGAATCTAGGCACTGAATGACGGTGGCGTGGACTACCCTGTTGGCAGTGGGGATGTAAAGAGTAGATAGATCTGGGATATTTTGGGAGGTAGAAGCAACAAGACTTGCTGATGGCCGGGATCCCAGTGCCTAGAACATAGTAGACTCAATAAATATTTGTTGAATAAATGAATAAAGGTGCCAGGCTCTATATACACTTGTGTGTACCCTCTGGTATGTTAGATCACCCAGGACTCTAAAGGGCCGCTCTATCCTCTGCCCTAGGGGCCAGAGAATGCAGGCACTGCTCAATGAGTTGCACACAAACCAGGCATTTCTGGGAGGATTTGGCTAGGGAGCAAGGCATCCTCCCTTCTTTCCCCAGTCTGCAGCAGCAAGAAAATGACAAACACTCAACCTGGGTTGCCCTAAGCTCCTAACCCATTTGGCATCTGCAGCAAGAAGGATGGAAGCTAGACATGCAGGATTTCCCACAGGCAGAGAGGGCCAGTCCACCTTTTCCAGGATGGCCTCCAGGATGCATGCCATTCAGAGCTCTCAGGTGTTGGTCATACAAACTCTGGGGCAGAAGATTGTCACATGGATTTGGGTGTCTTTATGGACATGTTATGAGCTCCTGATAGGTGTCTGGGGTAGGGGCGGGGCTGGAAGGAGACCTTGGCACCCACAGTTCTGGGTGGCCCTAGAGGGTGCCTATTTGAATGGCAGTGGTGAACAGGGCTGAGTGAGGGGTGCTCCTAGGTCCCACTGGCTGGAAGGAAACCTGCCTAGGCTCTGGGCCAAATAAATCATTGGGAAGGGAAGAAGAACATTTTCTCATCTGTTTAAAGGGCAATGAAGCATAGCCATGGCCGGCCCAGCGGGAGGCAAGGCTGAGGCCAGGCGGGTGAGGCCAGGGCAGCTCCCTTCCTCAACACACCATCCTCTCCTGAGCAGCCCTACTGGCTTAGACTTTGAGAGCTGTCTGTCTTCCAACTGGGCCATTGATGGTTGTTATCGTTGACAAAAATATTAATTAATTGGTAATAAAATAATTACTTACAAAGACCCCTTGAGGGACATAGCCCTTGCTAATCCATCTTTTATCTCACTGGATCCCAGGCTGAGATCATTTATACCATTTCCCAGATAAGGAAACAGAGGCCCAGAAAGCTGAAGGGACTTTCTCAAGGTCACCTAGCAAGGCAGGGTGACAGCAAGGCGGTTGCCCTTGTGGGGTGGATCCCCATAATCCCATCAGAGGTTCCAGAGGGGGCCCCAATGGGGCTAAAGGGCTGAGGTCATTTTCCTTTGTCCAGCTTAGGGGGCTCAAGGAGATGTCCCTTTATTCTGCCCAAGCCCTTTGCACTCAAGCTCTGGCCGGTGCCCCCTCCCATGCCCAGTCTCTGCCCCAGGCTCCCTGGAGGCCCCTCATGGGGCTAAGACTTGCTCTCTTCACCCCCGCCTGAGCATCAGATAAGTAATTTCTCTTCAACCAGCTGGATTTGAATATGGAAACGATTTGTAATTACTCCAAGTCCTCCTGGGTGGCATTATTACCAAAGTGAGTCTGGAAGGGCAGGGGCTCCTGGGAAAGGAGGTGGGGAAACCCTGATTCAGAGAGGTGCCTCCAGGGAGAGCCTTCCAGAGGTCAGCCCTAGTCTGGCCTGCTCACTCCTGTGCAACCCCGGGAGTCCTGCTCTCCCCACACAGCTCCCACAGCTCCTTTTGCCTTGCTGACCTCCCCACCTTGCCCCAGTGAGATCCTGGGTATGGGACACCATCTCTGTCAGTCCCTTACTCTGCCTGACCACCTGTCTTTCCCTGGGTGTACATTTTTGTGGCCGATTGAAGGGGTCAAGAAGTCAGAGGGCTACTAAGGAACAGAGAGACAGACAAGAATCGCTGCTGTCTGTCTGGAGCCAGTCCCTCCCATCACCTCTCACTCAGCTGCATCCTGGAGAAGGAGGAGGGGGGCCTCAGGGATCCAGCTGCATTACATCTGCAAGAGACCTGCCTGGTTTTCTCTGGCCTCTGGTCTCTAATATGCTAATTATCATGAATATTCATAAAGAGGGAAGCAGGCTCCTTGTAGGAGAAGGGTGGGCTCCCTGTAGAAGAGGAGCTTGGACAGGGTCCTGAAGATTTCTAAGGGGCTTGCATCCTTATGGGCAACCCATGTCCCCACCATTTTTCCCACTTTTCCCCACCTCCTTGAAGCCCCAGTCTCAGTAACCCCACTGCCCCTCCCAGCGCCTATGTAAGAAGGGGGCCCAGATTTCTCACTGCTCTGGGATGGCTCCCAACACACTTTGCAGCTGGCAAGGCCTGCCTAGAGTGGTTTTCACAGTAGCAGCTGAGTCTTGAAACCCAGAGACGTCTGGGTGTGTTTGAGGGTGCCCAGCAAACCCTAGGAGCCCTGCTTGCCAGTGCTAGGCCCAAGGCGCAGGCCTCCCTGGGCATCCACAGGGAAAGGGAAGGTGCCGGCCCAGTCCTCCTCCCTGACTCATAAGGCCTCATAAATTCTCTTAAGGTGACAGGTGAGATTCCTCCATTGCCCCTTATTACCTCCTTCCATTAAAGTCGATAATCTCTCACAATCACTCACAACAAATGTCACTGAGGCTGCTGGAGGTGGGAAACACAGAAAGAGGGAAAAGAGGGCGGTTCTCAGCCTCTTCCTGGTACTGCCCCTGGGAAGAGGTAGGCTTTTTTCATCTTGTCCAATCTCGGGGGTGACACAACTCAAGTGGCATCAGTGGAGAGGTAGGGTTGGTATTGGCTGGACTGAGGATTTCTTTGCCCTGAAAATTTGGCCCTTCCTGGCTGGTGAACCTTCAAAAAGTATGGTCCTGAAACCATCCCACCCTCATTGCAAAGCTGCCCCCTGCTGGTTTCCTCTCTGACGAAAGCCATGGGATTAACCTGCTTGTGTTGGCTGCAATGGTGTGTCCCTGGTCAGCCTACCTTACTGATGGCAACGTGCCCAGGCCACAGATCGCCTGACCGGGGCCCTGAGCCATGGGCATCTCCCTGTGTACCGTCTGAACCATGTGGGTTCAGGCCCCACCCAACTGTTTCTGGGCACAGTGCCAAGATGGGGAAGGGGTGGGTCTGTACATCTCTGCTGCTTCCACACAAACAGATGCAACATGGGGGCGCCCCTGGCACAGGGAAAGGCACTTGTGGGAATAGACGGGGACTCAAGAAAACATGTAACACACTGCACACGCGTAGCATCCCCGTGCCTAGGGACGTGCAACATTGCAGTTTACAGTATGCATCAAACATGTCACACTGCAGTAAACATATGTGGCTGCTACATATGAGTTACCCACAGTCCTCTACACACATGTGGCACCTGTAAGCTTGCATACATATAGCTTCCCTGAGCACAGGAACAAGCAACATGCATTGAGGACCTGGGCAGACGTTAATACACCATGCATGTGCGTAGCACTTGCATGCACCTACCCAGGCAACATGGCAGTGCACACTTAGGGCACCTGTATGCATATGCAAAGTTAAGCGCACAAGACTGGCACCTGCATGCACAGGGACATGCAATATGCAATGCACACGGGAAGGCGAGCACATGCTTCAGCCCGCAGGGCCCGGGAGACCCTGGCGGCACGACATGCCTCCGGCCTGGGTATCGCTGAAGGGGCGTCGCGGATCGCCTCATTCTGCGGTCCGGGAGGCGGCGGGCGGGGCGGGGGCTTACCCAGAGCTTCTCCCGCGCCGGCGCCTGGGGCTCAAGGCAGGGAGGTGGGGGGCGCGCTCGGCTCGGCTGGCGCTGTTCCCCCTTTAACAGGAGGCGGCGCGCGTCGCCCCCGCCCCCCCGCCCCTTCTCCCGCGGCTCCTCGCGCCCGGCCCGGCGCGCGCCCCCTCCCGGGCCCGGCCCGCGCAGGCGCCGCGTCCCGCCTCGGCCGTCACTCGGCCCGGCGCGCGCTGCGGGCAGCGGCCGGAGCGGCCAGAGGAACCGGGTTCGGCGGCAGCGGCGGCGGCGCTCGGAGACCGAGGAGGATGCGGCACCGGCTTTCAGAGCCCGGGGCTGCGGCCGCCGCCTGCAAATAGGAGGCGGCGCGCGGCGCGGGCGGT